>NC_060196.1:34533470-34853470 GCF_021184085.1 Oncorhynchus gorbuscha | reverse complement strand
TCAGATATGGCTTTTTCTTTGTAACTCTGCCTAGAAGGCCAGCATCCCCGAGTCGCCTCTTCACTGTTGACGTTGGCACTGGTGTTTTGGGGGTACTATTTAATGAATCTACCAGTTGAGGACTTGTGAGGCATCTGTTTCACAAACTAGACACTAGTACTTGTCCTCTTGCTCAGTTGTGCACCGAGGCCTCCCACTCCTCTTTCAATTCTGGTTAGGGCCAGTTTGCACTGTTCTGTGAAGGGAGTAGTACACAGCGTTGTACGAGATCTTCAGTTTCTTAGCAATTTCTCGCATAGAATAGCCTTCATTTCTCAGAACAAGAATAGACTGACGAGTTTCAGAAGAAAGTTATTTGTTTCTGGCCATTTTGAGCCTGTAATTGAACCCACAAATGCTGATGCTCCAGAAACTCAACTATTCTACAGAGGACAGGTTTTATTGCTTTTTTAATCAGAACAACCGTTTTCAGCTGTGCTAACATAATTGCAAAAGGGTTTTCTAATGATCAATTAGCCTTTAAAAATGATAAACTTGGATTAGCTAACACAACGTGCCATTGGAACACAGGAGTGATGGTTGCTGATAATGAGCCTCTGTACGCCTATGTAGATATTCCATTAAAAATCAGCCATATTTCTGATCAATTTGATGTTATTTTAAATGGACATTAAAAGGCTTTTCTTTCAAAAACAAGGACATTTCTAAGTGACCCCAAACTTTTGTACGGTAGTGTATGTGCCACGAAGCGAGTTACATTACTTTGAGCTTTTAAAGTATATGTATGTGATCCCTGCAGGAAATGAACCACAAACCAGTGGGTAAGTAAGTAAGTAATTTTGTAATAATAATTGTCATTATGCTGTTGCCATGTGGTTTCTAAGTAAAAACATGGTAATCAGGGGAGAGAAATACATTCTTATACAGTCACTCTAATGTTTGGCTTGTGTCATGAGAGGTCTTAACTTACCTGCTTAAATAAGGAAGGAAGAATAAATAAACAAATGACTAGCATCATAAACAGCGTTGAGAATGAGATAATCCTAATTATGGAAATGTAAAGGACTCAAATGTGTGTGTGTGTGTGTGAGCATGTATGACCGTGTGTGTCTGTGGTGTGTGTCTGTGGTGTGTGTTTGTGCATATCCATGTGTCTCAGCACAAACCTGCTATATATACACATCCACATCCAACATCCTAATGCAAAGAAGCAGCTACCAAACCATTATTAAAGCAGTGTCCCATTCACTTAGACAAAACCCCATCAGCTTTGGTTATCCATTCACTGCTTTTATATTTGCTGTCCATTTCCTGCATATTCTTCTTTGGAAAATCATCATTGCATAACTCCCTTCCTGTTATTCATGCCACTTTAATAGGTGGCATTAATAAGTCCAGCGTCGATTCCCAAAGGGAGCCGTATAAATCCAAATAATCCCAATCGAGAAACATAAAAGAATAGCGTAGTCACATATTGCCACTGGTCGGGTACTGTAAAGCAAAAGCCACAAAACAAATATATAGGCCAGCATCCCCGAGTCGCCTCTTTATATATATATATATATATATATATATATATATATATATATATATATATATATATATATATATATATATATATATATATATATTTGAAAATGATACTTCCTTTTAAGTGTAAAAAGAGGAAGACTATTTCAAGTTCAGTTCTGTTGTCCTCGTCGGCCTATTTTTGAGAGTAGGGGAGCAGTGTGACACGTCAGGCTCTCGTGGTAGTTCTGCTGTGGCTTCGCTCTCCTCTGGAATGTCCTGAAGATCTGAGTAAAGAGACCATTTGCAAATAAACAATTTACATCAAAGCAAACACCAGGGTCTTTATTATGATGCCAGAGATGGTGGTTAATGACAGGTTCTTTCGAAAAGTGACAAACAGGTTATTTTCATGCACACTTGGAGGGTACTGTAGTCTTTTTCTCCGGTGGACTAGAAATCATTGGTGTAGTGCATTCCTTTACTTTGATCTCTCTCTCTCTCTCTCTCTCTCTCTCTCTCTCTCTCTCTCTCTCTCTCTCTCTCTCTCTCTCTCTCTCTCTCTCTCTCTCTCTCTCTCTCTCTCTCTCTCTCTCTCTCTCTCTCTCTCTCTCTCTCTCTCTCTCTCTCTCTCTTTCAACAGGGGGTAGAATGATGGCGCTCAGCACTAGCCCTGGAAAGACATCTCCACCCACACACAAACACTGAGAGAAGCAGAGGGATGTGAGTTGTTCGCATGCACACCCAGAGAGAGAACATGAGGTGAGAAGGGCAGCGATGTTGTGTGTGTTCCAGAAAGAGACAATTTGTGCCTCATCACAAAATTGATGTGTTATATAAAACTGTGTGTGGGCTTGCATTAGCATTATGGAGAGGAAAGAGGTAAGCCTATCTCTGCTAAAGCACATTTCAATATAATTATACTACAGGGGAATATCCCCTGTTGGGAATTGTGTATTTCTTTATATTTCGTATTTTGCTGCTTTTTGTTGTTTGAAGTAATCACAAAAAAACAGGCCTTATTTTAGGGCATTTTTAACCTGCCAGCTCCTATTAGTTAGCACCGTGGCACCAACTTGCCTTCCGAACGTTCTATTCCCAGTCTATTGTTCTACGTCACAATGCCTGCTTGGCTATTGTTGGCCCACGTTGCTGGTAGGTAAAATGTAAACAACAAAAAATAACTCCTGGAACTCTGAGGTTGTCCCATTGTTTCCTATTGGGAAATATAGGTATGTCTGTCTATTTTGCCAAATATCTCGCAATGTGTACATTTAGATTGCTTCAAATTGGACACCATTTTAATCATGAGAATCTCCTCTTTCTAATTACATAAGGTTGGGTAGCGTACTCTGCTGTCATCGATCACCAGACCAGAAATAGTCAAAAGTTGCAATTTTTTCCCTACTTCCTCATTATGCAGACATAAGCACACTTGGCATCATCGAGGTGCGGATGTTTACAAGTTGTTATTTTTCAGTTTCATCCAAAGAACAAATTGTGATGGTAAAATCAAAAGGAATACATTTTTTGGTGCCAAGCTTCTCGAATGTTCAATTCCATTAATTTGCTATGGGCTCGCGCTAGTGTTCCAGCTTAGTCAACGTTCTTTTGCTATTTTTTAGCCTTGGGTGAATTTTGACTTGTTCTATTATCCAGCCTACAACAAGTGCAGCTGAAAATTCACTCATCAAAACCACTGCTACAGTTGCTGGCGATCATGGCAATACAGTGGCTAGCCCACAGAGTTTGGCTAGCCTAGTCTCTGTCAACGGTGAAGCCAGCAGAGCCCCCGTCCCAGTACCGCCACTTACATCCAGAGGAGCAACCCCAGATGACCTTGGGGTTTAGAAGTTAGGTAAGTTTCCAGTAAGATTGTATTCAGGGAAGAAGCTGTCTTCTGGTAAGAATTCAGTACAAACTGTTGCAGCCTTTTGTTTCCCCCTGATGAAATTTCGGTCCAGCGCGTCATCCGATTCAACCTTTACCATTAAAGGGTTCTGTGATTGGAAGCATGCTTTAGAGAGAGATAAAGGACAGAACGAACATGCCACCTCGGAAGAACACTTAACGTGAGGCTATGGAGGGAGAGAAATGTGTAAAGAGACAGGGCAGGAAATATCAACACTGGTTAACACGGATCTGCTTGCACGTCATCGATATTACCTGGGCTCCATTGTTGACATTATTGCATTTCTAGCAGTTAATCAAATCACTCTGAGAAGAGATCACGATGCATTAAAAAGCATGACAGAGGAAGGCAGTGGGTGGTTCTTGTCATTGTTTGAATATACCCCAGCTGCGGGATTGGGGCACCACCAGTACAGAGCTTGCTCAGGAATGGCAGCAGGCAAGTGTGAGTGCATCTGCACGCACAGTGAGGCGAAGACTTTTGGAGGATGGCCTGGTGTCAAGAAGGGCAGCAAAGAAGCCACTTATCTCCAGGAAAAACATCAGGGATAGACTGATATTCTGAAAAGGTACAGGGATTGGACTGCTGAGGACTGGGGTAAAGTGATTTTCTCTGATGAATCCCCTTTCAGATTGTTTGGGGCATCCAGAAAAAAAGCTTGTCTGGAGAAGACAAGGTGAGCGCAACCATCAGTCCTGTGTCATGCCAACAGGAAAGCATCCTGAGACCATTCATGTGTGGGGTTGCTTCTCAGCCAAGGGAGTGGGCTCACTCACAATTTTCCCTAAGAACACAGCCATGAATAAAGAATGGTACCAACACATCCTCGAGAGCAACTTCTCCTAACCATCCAGGAACAGTTTGGTGACTAACAATGCCTTTTCCTGCATGATGGAGCAGCTTGCCATAAGGCAAAAGTGATAACTAAGTGGCTCGGGGAACAAAACATCAATATTTTGGGTCCATGGCCAGGAAACTCCCCAGACCTTAATCCCATTGAGAACTTCTGGTCAATCCTCAAGAGACGGGTGGACAAACAAAAACCCACAAATTCTGACAAACTCCAAGCATTGATTATGCACGAATGGGCTGCCATCAGTCAGGATGTGGCCCAGAAGTTAATTGACAGCATGCCAGGGTGGATTGCAGAGGTCTTGAAAAAGAAGGGTCAACACTGCAAATATTGACTCTTTGCATCAACTTTATGTAATTGTCAATAAAAGCCTTTGACACTTATGAAATGCTTGTAGTTATACTTCAGTATTCCATAGTAACATCTGACAAAAATATCTAAAGACACTGAAGCAGCAAACTTTGTGAAAATTAATATTTGTGTCATTCTCAAAACTTTTGGCCACGAGTGTACACTTGGAAGTGTTGTTTACTAAGACTCTTTACACACCATGGGGACTCTCCGAGCGTGGTGATGCTTTGGCCTCCTCCTCCTCCTCATCTGACGTCACCTCCACCTCCAGGTCACTGCCATCATGATGCCCTTCAAAATGCTCGATTGACTCCTGGCTGGCCAATTGGGTGTCTGCGTTGGTTTCACTTGCTCTGCGAAGGGGTGGAGCCTAGGCAAGATGACAAGTGGAATGACACACCAGATCAATTGTGACACCGACTGACACTTTTTTTCTATATTTGGCTAATATATAACCTCCAGTGCCTTCAGAAAGTATTCAGACCCCTTGACTTCTTCCACATTTTGTTACAGCCTGAATGAAACATGTATTAAATTCAGATTTTGTGTCACTGGACTGACTATACACCCCCAAAAAAATGTTAAAAGTTAATAAAAAATGAAAACTTGAAATGTTTTCAATAAGTATTAAACCCCTTTGCTATGGCATGCCTAAATACGTTCAGGAGTAAAAATGTTGTGAATAATAGTGTTCAACATGATTTTGAATGACTACCGCACACATACAATTATCTGCAAGGTCTCTCAGTCGAGCAGTGAATTTCAAACACAGATTCAACCACAAAGACCAGGGAAGTTTTCCAATGCCTCGTAATTACACTTTGGATAGTGTGTCAATACATAGATACTGGCATCCTTCCTAATTCAGTTAAGAGACCGCTCAGGGATTTCACCATGAGGGCAATGATCACTTTAAAACAGTTACAGAGTTTAATGGCTGTCATAGAAGAAAACTGAGGATGGATCAACAACATTGTAGTTACTCCAAAATACTAAGTGACAGTGTGAAAAGGAAGCCTCTACAGAATTAAAACATATTCCAAAACATGGATCCTGTTTGCAATAAGGCATTAAAGTAAAATTGCAAGCATCATGTTATGGGTATGCTTGTGATTATTAATATTTGACCCTGCTGGTCATCTGTGAACGTTTGAACATCTTGACCATGTACTTTTATAATCTCCACCGGGCACAGCCTGAAGAGGACTGGCCTTCCCTCAGAGCCTGGTTCCTCTCTAGGTTTCTTCCAAGTTTCCTGCCTTTCTAGGGAGTTTTTCCTAGCCACCGTGCTTCTACATCTGAATTGCTTGCTGTTTGGGGTTTTAGGCTGGATTTCTGTATAGCATTTTGTGATGTAAAAAGGGCTTTATAAATACATTTGATTGATTGATTGTCATCAGCAAGGGCTAAGGAGTTTTTTAGGATAAAAATAAACGGAATAGAGCTAATTTTAGGCAAAAACCTGGTTCAGCCTGCTTTCCAACAGACACCGGGGGACAAATTCACCTTTCAGCAGGACAATAACCTAAAACACAAGGCCAAATATACACTGGAGTTGCTTACCAAGATGAAATTGAATGTTCCTGTGTCGCCGAGTTACAGTTTTGACTGAAATATATCTTGAAAATCTATGGCAAGTCTTGAAAATGGCTGTCTAGCAATGATCAACAACCAACTTGACAGAACTTGAATAATTTTTTAAAGAATAATGTGCAAATATTCTACAATCCAAGTGTGCAAAGCTCTTAGAAACTTACCCCAAAAAAGACACTTAGATGTAATCGTTGCCAAAGGTGATTCTATTGACTTAGGGGTGGGAATACTTATGTAAATGAGATATTTAATTTTCAACAAATTAGCTCAACTTTGTCATTATTGGGGAATTGTGTGGTGAGAAAAGAATGGATGAGAAAAATAATCTATTTGATCCATTTTGAATTTAGGCTGTAACAACAAATTGTGGAATAAGTCAAGAGGTATGAATACTTTCTGAAGGCATTTATTCAACTCAGATGACTGAGAGCATATTCCCATTATCAGATTCTCATCTACAACAATGACCTTGGTAAAAATCAGTGTACCCCCTATAGTTAAGCTAAGTGCAACTACCCACAGTGTCAGAGTTGGTGTCTAAACTTACTGTTGCGAGTTGGAATAGTAAAATACACAAGGTGCAATTTCGAAATTTGGTTGTGCATCAGCAGTTTTTCTGTTGTCAGTCACTGATAGTCAATTAGCCCATGTCAGCTACATTTTTTAGATTGCTAAGTTAGTTTAGCACCCAGCTATGTAAACTTGTTATCATGGTCGAATGGGCTGTGAGGCCCCCCATTGATTTTGTTTGTCAGTCTCACTCAGATATATTAAAAACTGCAAACATTTCTCCTACCCTATGGCAAAATGTGTAGAAGTGCAGGAATAAGCTGTAAAACAGACCATTTTCCTCTCGGCCCCATGGCAGAATGTGTCGAATTGCAGCAAATGAACTCCAACTGTTTTTTTTCCATCTCCACTGTCAAGAGGGCGGTCACTAAAATGATTTGCTCGCAAAAAATGTGGGTACGCAGACCCGCGAGCAACCGCAGCCCCTCATGATGAGATCAGATTTTTTTGTGGTCCCCCCACCCCCATCAAAGTTGCCCATACCTGCTCTGAGCCTGCAGTTCCCACACTGTCCATCATAGTGGCACTGTGGGCCTTCATGTCGCGGACCTGCCTCTCCAGCTGGGCGCGGGCCTTTTCGCTATCCCTCAGGCGGCCCTCGGTACCCCGCAGCCTACTGAGTTCCTCCTGCAGGAGGCTGTGCTGCCTCTGGAGCAGGGCCAGCTCCCCGATGGCCACCCCCGTGCTGGCCTCAGCCATGCCCGCGTCACGTGACAGGGAGTGCCAGACCCGTCCGGTGGGCGTGGTCGGGGTATCGACTGGTGGGCCTTCAGAGCGTAGGCAGAGCTCCAGGATGGAGTCCTGCTTGATCACGGTGCCCTGGGAGAAGGAGAATAAGTTAGAAGGGAATGGAGTGAGATATGAGGAGACTGATCTAGTGGTAGCATTGCTGACTCCATGCCATTGGGGTGGCAGGGTAGCCTAGTGGTTAGAGCGTTGTACTAATAACCGAAAGGTTGCAAGATTGAATCCCCGAGCTGACAAGGAAAAATACATTGGTTGTTCTACCCCTGAACAAGGTAGTTAACCTACTGTTCCTAGGCCGTCATTGAAAATAAGAATTTGTTCTTAACTGACTTGCCTAGTTAAATAAAGCTAAAATACAAATGTAACGGGAGTATCTTCAGGCCATCAGACTATTAAAGAGTCACCACTAGCTGGCCTCTACCCAGTACCCTGCCCTGAACCTTAGTCACTGTTCTAGCTGGCTACCACCCAGTACTCTACCCTGCATATATATATACTGTATTATAGTCATGGCTCATCCTATAACTTTGTTTTTTCATTTCTGGAATATATGTGTATAGTTATTTTATTGCTAGGTGTTACTGCAGTAATTGCACCTGCAATAACATCCGCAAATCTGTGTACGCAACCAATAAACTTTTATTTTTGTTTGATCTACAGGAATGAAGGCACAAGCTATAGATAGGAGTCGCTCTGGATAAGAGCGTCTGCTAAATGACTTAAATGTAAATGTAATACATTTATAGATGTCACAATAGAAAATACTTTATCAACTGTGAGATCATGAAAGGAAAAAAATACATTACTATTCAAGCTGATTAAAACAAGCAGAAGCCTAAGCAAGTCTACTGCAAAACTAGAAATATGGGTCAAAGACTCTCAAATACTTCAGCACATTAAGAACCAATTAAATAGTCCCGAAAATGCAAACTGGGTTAAATAAAGAGCACCTCAAATACAGTCAAGAATTTGAAGATATTTGACATTTGTATTTGACTCAGGTTTGGTACAAAGAGACACATCCACTGACCTGGAGGGCATGAAGGTAGGCACTAAGGTTGACCAGCCTCTGATATGCTTCCTGAAAAACATACACCATCAGTGATAAAATAAATATGTCAATGCCATTAAGAGCATATACAGTGCCTTCGGGAAGTATTCAGACCCCTTGACTTTTTCCACAACCTTTCAGCCTTATTCTAAAATGTTTTTTTTATTTTTTATCTACACACAATGCCCCATAATGACAAAGCGATATACCTTATTTACATAAGTATTCAGACCCTTTGGTAAGAGACTCGAAATTGAGCTCAGGTGCATCCTGTTTCCATTGATCATCTTTGATGTTTCTACAACTTGATTGGAGTTCACCTGTGGTAAGTTCAATTGATTGGACATGATTTGGAAAGGCACACACCTGTCTATATAAGGTCCCACTTTGACAGTGCATGTCAGAGCAAAAACCAAGTCATGAGGTCGAAGGAATTGTCCATAGAGCTCCGAGACATCATCTTGTCGAGGCACAGATCTGGGAAAGGGTACCAAAACATGTAAGCAGCATTGAAGGTCCCCAAGAACACAGTGGACTCCATCACTCTTAAACAGAAGAAGTTTGGAACCACCAAGACTCTTCCTAGAGCTGGCGACCCGGCCAAACTGAGCAATCGACGGGGAAGGGCCTTGGTCAGGGAGGTGACCAAGAACCCAATGGTCACTCTGACAGAGCTCCAGAGTTCCTCTCTGGAGATGGGGGAACATTCTAGAAGGACAACCATCATTGCAGCACTCCACCAATCAGGCCTTTATGGTAAAGTGGCCAGACGGAAGCCAATCCTCAGTAAAAAGGCACATGATAGCCCGCTTGGAGTTTGCCAAAAGGCACCCAAAGACTCTCAGACCATGAGAAACAAGATTCTCTTGTCTGATGAAACCAACATTGAACTTGACCTGAATGCCAAGCGTCACGTCTAGAGGAAACCTGGCACCATCCCTACGGTGAAGCACGGTGGTGGCTGCATCATGCTGTGGGGATGTTTTTCAGCAGCAGGGACTGGGAGACTAGTCAGGTTCGAGGGAAAGATGAACGGAGCAAAGTACAGAGAGATCCTTGTTGAAAACCTGCTCCAGAGCGCTCAGGACCTCAGACTGGGGCGAAGGTTCACCTTCCAACAGGACAGACTCTAAGCACACAGCCAAGTCTCTGAATGTCCTTGAGTGGCCCAGCCAGAGCCAGGATTTGAATCTGATCAAAAATCTCTGGAGAGACCTGAAAATAATTGTGCAGCAACGGTCCTCATCCTACCAGACAGAGCTTGCGAGGATCTGCAGAGAAGAATGGGAGAAGCTCTTCAAATACAGGTGTGCTGTAATCGCTGCCAAAGGTGCTTCAACAAAGTGCAGTGTAAAGGGTCTGAATACTTTTGTAAATGTGATATCAGTTCTTTATTTTAATACATTTGCAAGCATTTCTAAAAACCTGTTTTTGTTTTATCATTATGGGTTATTGTGTGCAGATTGATGAGGGGGAAAAAAATGTAATGCATTTTAGAATAAGGATGTAATGTAACAAAATGTGGGAAAAGTCAAGGGGTCTGAATACTATCTGAATGCACTGTACCTTGCTCTATCTCATAGGCTACACAAACAGGCACACGCAGACATCTTCACAACACAGACACACAACCTCTGGCCATCTCTAGCCAAATATTTCAATGGGTTCTCTGTTAGCTAGTTAGACACGTATGGATAAAGTGACAGTAGTTCATTATAAGATAGTGTGGATTCAGTGTGCATTGACGACTGTACCTCAGTTGAGGGCCTATCTCCAGCCTGATTCCCATTCCGGTCCTGGGAAATTGTTTTATGCAAACATAATAATACTTTAAATTATGCATAATATCTGTATGATCCTCATATCACTTTGTTTCTGTATATTGTGTTTTAAAATGGAATTAAAGTAAGCAAATTACTCACTGATTGACTGTAGTATAGCATTACTTCATATCACAATATAAATTCCATTCCTTTGGTGGAGGTGAAAAATGTTTGCTAACAAAATACTTTTTAACTTTTGCAATTTATGAATATTTTTCTAAGGAAACCAGTAGGGTTTTATTGTGAAACATTCTTGTAATTATAATGACATTTCAGAATAGAGTTAGGCTTAAGAAAATAATGGTGATTGGAAAAATGTATGTTGCCATGGATACTCCATGGCACTGCCTGAAACAGAGCTGTCAAGCTATAAAAACTCAGAGTGGAATAAATGAATAAAGGACGCCTTCACTTGAAACTTCAAACATAAGGTCATATTCATTAGGCACCAAACAGAAATCGGACTGAAACAGGGAGGGACTACATGGACATTGCAAATGCCCTAATGCAGTGGTTCTCAAACTTTTTCAATTTTCCACTCGGGCCAGGGCTCTAGACTAACTTTTTCAGTTGATGGCACCAGCACATGATTTAGTCACACCAATGACGACCTGACCTGTGTTCCATAATGTACACACATTCCATACAGAACCAGGGTAATGATGATTTTTCAAAGTAGATTGCCGTTGCATGGCTTGACATTCAGGCAAATTTTCCCGTGGCACACCAGGCCAGTGCCAACTGAAAGCTACTGGCCCGATTGAAAACAATACTGGCCTGGGAAAGCAGATGATGCGCACATAATTTACATTTTATATTTAATTTTCAGGCTGAGTAAGTAGTTTGTTGCCTATAATGACCTACCCTGCATTCACAAAATTACATTTTTACATTGATTGTTAAGAGGAGTAAAAAAATCTACCCTTTGCACAATCTCAAAAAGGGTGTTATTGTCAGCGATTTTGAACAGTCACTCCACAGTGATTGGACCCTATAAAATCAATTTTATCTTTTGGAAAATTCTGTTTTCCCGGTTATATTTTTCCCGAATTTCATTCTCAAAATCACACTTATTTTGTTAATAGAAAAACTAGTCTACAACAATGCTTAAACCACATCAGGAGACCACTTTTGAGGTCTGGGAACAATTATAATTTGGAGGGTGTAGTTGCTCTTTCATTCAAGAGACTTGTGTTTGGCTAGCTTTGTTTTTGTACTGTACAATGTATAGTGTAGTTTTTATGTGATGGCAGAGTTTGCAAAACAAATGCCCCACGACTGATACAAATCATCATGATATCATTCTGCCAGGTAGGTCTACCCTGCAGTCAAATTTTAATTGGAAAGGTTTTTGGGGGAAACCTTACGAAAGTTGAATTCAAAACAGTGCATAATGACTGATTTGTGCATTGCAAAGATTCAACCAAGACTTCGGACCAAACCTTTTGAATACCTGGTCTGCATACCAATTGTTGCAAAACAATTGAATAAATATTGATAAAAAGAAAAGCTCATTGTGAACCAAACACTAACATGACCAGCTACATTTATTTCACTGGCACCAGTGACCAATAAAAAATTGGTGTCTCACTGTTAATTCAAAGGGTCCCCTGCTCTAATGAACATCACCCAGCTTTAAGCGATCAAAAGCCTATATTAAAAATGACTAGAACTGCTAATCTATCTTCAATATTTGTTTATTTGGGTTGACCAGTATGTTGGCAGGAATGTTGTCTACACCCATTTTGTACACCCATTTTGTCTTATGACAGACCTGGGGCTGTTGCCACCAGACATACATCAATCTTAGACTAAAAGAAGCTGGATGATGACATGACACTGTAAAATGGCCAGCGAACCATGAACTTCAGTCTACAATGTTATTGGCACAATTAACCTTCATAACTGGATTGATTTATCTCTGTGGAGCCACTCATATGACAAATCAGGGCCATAACCTCATAAGCACTAAAATATCACTGTGGGCATCCTCTGCAAATATCAACGATGGTACAAACCCCTATTTCTATTTAGGGCACCTCCAGAGTGTAATATGGAATTGAACCCTGCCTATAAAAAGTATATGGTAAATAATTCTCACAACAAATTTCCGTTTGATCAGTTAGTTGAAGCATGGTGCTACCAACACAGGGGCTGAATCCTACTACACCGGCTCTGGTGCTCTTCGGATGTGGCAGGGCTTGCAAACTATCACAGATTACAAATGGAAACCCAGGAGCGCTGTCCAGTGATGCAAGCTTAACAGATGAGCTAAATACCTTCTATGCTCGCTTTGAGGCTAGCAACCCAAACCATGCATGACAGCAGCAGCTGTCCCGGACGGCAGGGAGAGAGGACCCTGGGACTGAACACCTCCCTCTGCAACTGTATCCTGGACTTCCTGACGGGCCGCCCCCAGGTGGTGAGTGTAGGCAACAACACTGTCACGGTGACCCTCAACACGGGGGCCCCTCAGGGGTGCGTGCTTGGTCCCCTTGTGTACTCTCTGTTCACCTTCACCCAGAACTGCGTGGCCGTGCACAACCTCAACATCATCATTAAGTCTGCCAATACGACGGTAGTACCTGGAAGTGTGGTTCCAGGAAAACAACCTCTCCCTCAATGTCAGCAAGACAAAGGAGCTGATCGTGGACTACAGGAAATGTAGGGGCGAGCACTCCCACATCCACATCAACGGAGTTGTAGTGGAGCAGGTTGAGAGCTTCAAGTTCCTCGGTATCCACATCACTAAGGAATCGTCATGGTCCACACACACCAACACAGACGTGAAGAGGGCACAACAACGTCTCTTGAAAAGAGTCGGCATGGGCCCTCAAAAAGTTATACAGCTGCACCATTGAGAGCATCTTGACTGGCTGCATCACCGCCTGGTATGGCAACTGCTTGGCATCCCACTGCAAGGCGCAAGGGTAGTGCGTAAGGCCCAGTACATCACTGGGGCCAAGCTCCGTGCCATCCAGGACCTCTATACTAGGCGTTGTCAGAGGAAGGCACAAAACTGTCTAAGACTCCAGCCACCCAAGTCATAGACTGTTCTCTCTGCTACTGCATGGCATGTGGTACCGATGTCTGGAACCAACAGGACCCTGAACACCTTCTACCCTCAAGCCAAAAGACTGCTAAATAGTTAAGCAATGGCTACCCCGACAATCTGCATTGACCATTTTTGCATGAACTCTTTTGACTCATCACATACTCTGCTGCTACTGTTTATCTAACCTGTTGCCTAGTTACTTTATCCCTACCTACATGTACAGTACAGTCAAACATTTAGACAGACCTATTCATTCAAGGGCTTTTAGTTATTTTGACTATTTTCTACATTGTAGAATAATATTGAATACATCAAAACTATTAAAAAACACATGGAATCATGTAGTAACCAAAAAAGTGTTAAACAAATCAAAATATACCCTATATTTTAGATTCTTCAAAGTAGCACGCTTCACCTTGATGACAGCTTTGCACACTCTTGGCATTCTTTCAACCAGCTTCACCTGGAATGCTTTTCCAACAGTCTTGAAGGAGTTCCCACATATGCTGAGCTCTTGTTGGCTGCTTTTCCTTCACTCTGCATTCCAACTCATCCCAAACCATCTCAATTTGGTTGAGATCGGGTGATTGTGGAGGCCAGGTCATCTGATGCAGCAATCCATCACTCTCCTTCTTGGTCAAATAGCCCTTACAAAGCCTGGAGGTGTGTTGGGTCAACTTTTGACTGGTACTGTACATATCTACTTCAATTACCTCATACCCCTGCACATCAACTCGGTACTGGTTCCCCATGTATATAGCCAAGTTATCATTACTCATTGTGTATTTATTCCTTGTGTTATAATTTCTCTATTATTTTAATGTTTTTCTCTCTGTACAGTTGGAAAGGGCCCATAAGTAAGTATTTCACTGTTAGTCTACACTTTGATTTGATTCCCACACATGAACCATGCTCACAATGAGCAATCTTGCCTGCTTCCCGAAGACTTCTGTTAGCTTCCCGAGCTAAGGACTTGGCTTTACTGTAGCTCAGCGCATGACTTTAGCTTGGTTTTGTGGCGCATGGGAGACCTTGGTTCTAAGCCTGGTCGACCACAGTAAATGACCATATTATTATTATTATTATTATTAGGACCTCACCTTTGCTGCTGGGGACCCGTGCGTTCCATTGACAACCACCTCCTGACCGTCTACAAACAAACACAGCGGTCACTCAATGATCATTGCTCATCAGTGCTATGGAGTCTAGACTACTATACAACTTGTCAATCAATGGCACAAAGGAGTCACTCACTGATCACTAGTGCCCCTGTGTGGTTCGGGTGACCGTTGAAACTGCAGGGCAGAGGCATTTCAAAGGTGGAGCCCAGGAGTAGCTCACTCAGCCTATCCACTGGGAGACACAAAGACAGACAACACATCATTAGTGCCTTAACAAAAAATGTATGGTGCATTCATTTTAACTCACCTACGACACAGTGTGGGTCGAGTTTTTACATTTTAGACCATTCCATTGGTCGTGAAGTGAACCGCCCACAAGGAAATGATATAGAAACATGTTCTACCTGGAACTTCTATGTAATACATATGGCAGCAAATACACAAACAACATTAATGTAAAAATAATCATGAACATTTAAATAAGAACCTTGTATGGCAGAAGAAGATTATTTGTATAATAATCTAACAAATAATATCATAAGTATCTGGTAATATATTTATATCTCAACAATCAATCTCTCGATAGCACATTGGTAGTAGTCAGTGACAAATATCAAACCTAAGCAGGGCTGGGCTGGGCTTGGTTAAAATCCTTGATTGGAGAGTAAAGGGATATCTTTAGATAAATCAACTGTCCAGTAGGATGTGCTACCCAGCCTATTGTTTTCTTACCATGGAAACTCAATCTTGAAAATGAAAATGTATCTACCAATATTGTATTTTCAGATAGTAATTGCCATGGTTTTTTATATGTTGACTTAAAGAAAACATGTGAAACCTATAAGGAAAGCATTTATTTTGTAGAGGTTACATAATCATACATACTTTTCTTAGAACATTAATTGATGACTCATACTGTTTAATTCATTTATTTTGTCTCAGATATGTCGTACCATATCTATGTGGGAAAATGACAACCATCATGTATTCGGCTGGGGGTCCACAAGGAGATGTTTGAGAATTATTGACACAAGTCGGAAGTCAGAAGTTTACATACACCTTAGCCAAATGCATTTAAACTCAGTTTTTCACAATTCCTGACATTCCTTGTAAAATGTCCCTGTCTTAGGTCAGTTAGGATCACCACTTTATTTTAAGAATGTGAAGTGTCAGAACAATGGTAGAGAGACTGTTTTATTGCAGCTTTAATGTTTTTCATCACAGTCCCAGTGGGTCAGAAGTTTACATACACTGAATTAGTATTAGTGTGCATTGCCTTTAAATTCTTTAACTCGTGTCAAACGTTTCGGCTAGCCTTCCACAAGCTTCCCAAAATAAGTTGGGTGAATTTTGACCTATTCCTCCTGACAGGGCTGGTGTACCTGAGTCAGGTTTGTAGGCCTCCTTGCTGGCACAGGCCTTTTCAGTTCTGCCCACAAGTTTTCTGTAGGATTGAGGTCGGGGCTTTGTGATGGCCACTCCAATACCTTGACTTTGTTGTCCTTAAGCCATTTTGCCACAACTTTGGAAGTATGCTTGGGGTCATTGTCCATTTGGAAGACCCATTTGCGACCAAGCTTTAACTTCCTGACTGATGTCTTGAGATGTTGCTTCAATATATCCACATACTTTTACATCCTCATGATGCCATCTATTTGTGAAGTGCACCAGTCCCTCCTGCAGCAAAACACCCCAACAACATGATGCTGACACCCCCATGCTTCACGGTTGGGATGGTGTTCTTCTGCTTGCAAGCCTCCCCCTTTTTCCTCCAAACATAACGATGGTCATTATGGCCAAACAGTCCCCTTTTTGTTTCATCAGACCAGAGGACATTTCTCCAAAGAGTACAATATTTTTCCCTGTGTGTAGTTGCAAACCGTAGTTTGGCTTTTTTATGGCGGTTTTGGAGCAGTGGTTTCTTCCTTGCTGAGCAGCCTTTCAGGTTATGTCGACTTAGGACTCATTTTAATGTTGGTATAGATACTATTGTACCAGTATCTTCACAAGGTCCTTTGCTGTTGTTCTGGGATTGATTTTCACTTTTCGCACCAAAGTATGTTCATCTCTAGGACACAGAACGTGTCTCCTTCCTGAGCGGTATGACGGCTGTGTGGTCCCATGGTGTTTATACTTGCGTACTATTGTTTGTACAGATGAACATGCTTCAGGCATTTGGAAATTGCTCCAAATGATGAACCAGACTTGTGGACGTCTACAATTGTTCTCTGAGTCTTGGCTGATTTCTTTTGATTTTCCCATGATGTAAAGCAAAGAGGCACTGAGTTTGACAGTAGGCCTTGAAATACATCCACTGGTACACCTCCAATTAACTCAAATGATGTCAATTAGCCTATCAGAAGCTTCTAAAGCCATGACATAATTTTCTGGAATTTTCCAAGCTGTTTAAAGGCACAGTCAACTTGTATGTAAACTTCTGGCCCACTGGAATTGTGATGCGGTGAATTATAAGTGAAATAATCTGTCTCTAAACAATTGTTGGAAAAATGACTTGTGTCATGCACGAAGTAGATGTCCTAACCGACTTGCCAAAACTAACAAGACATTTGTGGAGTGGTTGAAAAACGAGTTTTAATGAGTCCAAACAAACTGTATGTAAACTTCCGACTTCAACAGTACACCACTGACATATAAGGTAAAACATAACATCTTACCAGATTATTTGTAAACATTTTTAAAAAAAAGTTATCTTCTCCTGCCATACAAGATTCTTATATGATTTGTATGATTGTTTTCTATTTGGGCGGGCAAGCTACACATTGCACATGCATCCGTAGAATATTGAGTAAAGGAATAGCGACAGTTGATGCTTAGACTAAGTGCATTGCCAAGTACAACTGAAAACATGCCAAGGCATTTCATAGCAACCATAATTAAACTTTGAAGTATTGTTGCAGTCAGTTAAGTGGAAAGCACAGTAGCAGTTGTGTTTCTGCATTTAAGCAGGCTATTTGCGCTTCTCCATCTTTATCTCCTGTCTGCTTATTTTCCTCTCTAGTCTTGCTCTCCTCTCTGTTTCAACATCTCCCTATATCGCGCTCTCTCTCTTCCAGTCTAAACCTCTCTAAATTTGCTTAAAGGTCCAGTGCACTCAATTCTGTTTTTCCTGTGTTCTGTATCATATTGTACAACAGCTGATGAAACTAAACTGTAAAAGTGTGAACAAACTTGATCAGTGTTATTTCATGATATTTGCTAGTTGAAAATACAATTTACCTCAGGTTTTGCATAGGCGGAGTTGTGGCTTTCCTGGTAACATCACCAGGCAATATAAGTCAAGATAACAATAACAAAGAGAGTTCCAAACCTCTCTGCCAACAGCTAGTCTTCAGGTTACATATGCTTCCTATTTGGACCCACCAATTAGGTAGATTCGCAGACACCTAACAGTTTTCTAACTTTAGTTGCTTTTTGACCATTTTTATGGAAAACTGTTAGGTAATAAATTGTTACCCAGAAATGATTTGATATTGATATCAAAAACTGCTGCACTGGTCCTTTAACAACTCTCTTGCGCTCTACTCTTGCTCTCCCTTGCCCTAACTCTATATCGCCCCCCTCTCCCTCACTCTGCTCCCACACCCTCTCCTTGCCCCCCACTCCCTCCACCAACCCCTCACCCTCTGCGATGGCATCAGTGAGCAATCTCTCGCCGAGTGGCGCATGGGGTGTGTCGGCCCGGAACAGGTTCCGGGAGTTGGGGCCCCCCGGCAGCATGACCTCCTGACCCCCCGTCACCTCAGCCAGGTCCGAGAACAATGTGACCCGCTCCTGGAGCAGCTCCAGCACCTCCCGATCCTTCTGCTGGATGTCCGCTGGACGGAGAGATGAACGTGGAAAGAGGAAGATGGGTAGGGTAGGGTAGAGAGGGGTGGGGGATAGAGGGGGGATAGAGGGGTGGGGGATAGAGGGGGGAGGGGGATAGAGGGGGGGGGATAGAGGGGTGGGGGATAGAGGGGGGAGATAGGGGTGGGGGATAGAGGGGGGATAGAGGGGGGTAGAGGGAGGGGGATAGAGGGGTGGGGGATAGAGGGTGGGGATAGAGGGGGGTAGAGGGGTGGGGGATAGAGGGGGATAGAGGGGTGGGGGATAGAGGGAAAGACTGACTTGATGCTCTTCTTAAAGACCTCTTGACTTAACAGTGGGGGCAATCATGTTCACACATTGTTCAGTTGGATGTAGGCTATAAGTGAGAGATCGAGAAAAGGAAGAAGGGAGAGAGAAAAGAGGGAGAGACAAAGGGAGAGAAAAACAAAAGAAGAAGTGCAAGAATAGAATGTACAAGTGAGCAAGAAAGATGAGAGTCCAAGATAGTGAAATTGAGAGACAGAAAAGCCGTGATGGAAAGATAGAGTTTGACGAGCTCCTCCACTGGGATTGAGTAGGAGGCAGGCTTCACACTTGTCCTCCTACACACAGAGTGAGAATTGCACGTTGTACTGTAGGCACCATGTAGAGAGAGGGAGAGATAGAGGGGTGGGTTGGGGGGGGGGTGGAGAGGAAGTGAGGGGTGGAGAGAGAGAGATAGAGCTTGAAAGGGAGACGTGTAGATAGAGAAACGAAGGAATGGAGATGGTCAAAGGGGTTGATAGAGAAAGAACGATGGAGAAAGGTAGAGAGGAAGACAGATTGACAGAGGGTCATGTAGAGAAGAAGTGAAACAGAGTTCTTATGTGCAAACAAGTGTGTTTATACCTACATCAGATCGAATCAAAGTATTGGCCACGTACACAGATTTGCAGGTGTTATAGCAGGTAGAGCAAAAAGCTTATGTCACTAGTTCCAACAGTGCAGTAGAATACAACACAAATACACAAATAATAAAACATCTAAACAAGAAATCAAGAAATTATCCAGAATATAAAACAAAGGGTTCAAGGTCTGGGAAGTGGAATTTATGGTGACTTTTATAGGCGATCTAATGTCCAGAAGATAAACGTCCCGAGCAAATAAAGTAATAAATAGGGCCGCCGAGTATGTTGGCGCAATCTTGCCATCCCTACATTACATATAGATCTGTATGAGTGTGTGTTCATTGCTGACCTTTCAGTCGTCTCAGAAGGGCCTTGTCTTCAGTCTCTATGAGTGGGAACTCTTCCCTGGAAGGACAACTGCAGAGACAGAAATGATAGTGATGATATGAGCAGTTTGTGCGTGTCTCTGTGTGTGTGTGTTTATGTATATACCTGCTGACAGTGTGCTGTATGATGCGTATCCAGGTGTTCTTGTCATCTTTTGAGGCAGCATGGACCTCGTACATCTCCGGAGGAGAGGAGTCACTGATGAGGAAGAGCCCTCGCTCCTGATTGGCTATCTCCCTAATCATGAGGTTCTGCAGGGAGAGGACCGGAGACTTGTCCTGAAAAGAGAAAGAGAGAGAAAAATAAGGGTAGTTGCTATATTCCCTGACCTTCCATATAGTATATTCAATTGTGACGAAACAAGTCTCTCTATATTCAAGTGTTTTTTGTTTGATGTATTTGTCAGTGTGTGTGTGTGTGTGTGTGTGTGTGTGTGTGTGTGTGTGTGTGTGTGTGTGTGTGTGTGTGTGTGCGTGCGTGCGTGCGTGCGTGTGTGTGCTTACTAGACAAGGGAAGATGAACCTCTGGTCTTTTTCCTGTAGGAACACTAGGATGTCTGTCATCAGCAGGACCTGCACATCTAAACACACACGCACGCGCACACACACACACACACACACACACACACACACACACACACACACACACACACACACACACACACACACACACACACACACACACACACACACACACACACACACACACACACACACACACACACACACACACACACACACACACACACAAAAGAAAAACCTCCTTTAAGACATGAGTAAGCAACATGTTTTGGGGATAGTTCCATCCCTACAGTGCCTTCAGAAAGTATTCACAACCCTTGACTTTTTTCCAATGTCGATGTGTTACAGCCTAAATTTAAAATGGATTCAATTGAGATATTTTGTCACTGGCCTACACACAATAAATACCGCATTATGTCAAAGTGGAATTATGTTTCCCCCCCACCAAAAAAACAATAAGTCAATAAGTATTTAACCCCTTTGTTATGGCAAGCCTAAATAAGTTCAGGAGTAAGCATTTGCTTAACAAATCATAATAATGGTGTTTACCATGTTTGAGTGACTACCCCACACATACAATTATCTGTAAGGTCAGTCAAGCAGTTAATTTCAAGTACAGATTCAACCAAACATACCAGGGAGGTTTTCTCATGCCTCGCAAAGAAGGGCACCTATTGGTAGATGGGTAAACATTTAAAAAACCAGACACTGAATTTCCCTTTGAGCATGGTGAATTTAGTAATTAGACTTTTGGATGGTGTATCAATACACCCAGTCAAAATAAAGACACAGACGTCCTTCCTACCTCAGTTGCCGGAGAGGAAGGTAACCACACAGGGATTTTACCATGAGCCCAATGGTTTAAACAGCTACACAGTTACATACCAAGAAGACAGTGAATGTTCTGAGATACAGTTTTGACTTAAATCTACTTGAAAATATATGGCAAGACCTGACAATGGTTGTCTAGCAATGATCAACAACCAATTTGACAGAGATTGAAGAATTTTGAAAATAATAAATGGGCAAATGTTGCACAATCCAGGTGTGCAAAGCTCTTAAGAGACTTACTCAGAAAGACTCACAGCTGTAATCGCTGCCAAAGTTGCTTCTACAAAGTATTGAGTAAGGGGTGTAAATACTTATGTAAATGAGATATTGCTGTATTCAATTTTCAATAAATTAGCAAACATTTCTAAAAACATGTTTTCACTTTGTCATTATGGGGTATGGTGTGTAGATGGGCGAGAAAGAAAAGATATTAATCGCATCTCTGCATGTCTGGCAGACATATCAGTGTGGATGACGGATCACCACCTCAAGCTGAACTTCACAAAAAGGACTGCCCGTTCCATGATCTCGCCATCACGGTTGACAACTCCATTGTGTCCTCCTCCCAGAGCGCTAAGAACCTTGGTGTGATCCTGGACAACACCCTGTCGTTCTCAACTAACATCAAGACGGTGGCACGTTCCTGTAGGTTCATGCTCTACAACATCCGCAGAGTACGACCCTGCCTCACACAGGAAGCGGCGCAGGTCCTAATCCAGGCACTTGTCACGTCTGGATTACTGCAACTCGCTGTTGGCTGGGCTCCCTGCCTGTGCCATTAAACCCCTACAACTCATCCAGAACGCCGCAGCCCGTCTAGTGTTCAACCTTCCCAAGTTCTCTCCGTCACCCCGCTCCTCCGCTCTCTCCACTGGCTTCCAGTTGAAGCTCGCATCCGCTACAAGACCATGGTGCTTGCCTACGGAGCTGTGAGGGGAACGGCACCTCAGTACCTCCAGGCTCTGATCAGGCCCTACACCCAAATAAGGGCACTGCGTTCATCCACCTCTGGCCTGCTCGTCTCCCTACCACTGAGGAAGTACAGTTCCCGCTCAGCCCAGTCAAAACTGTTCGCTGCTCTGGCTCCCCAATGGTGGAACAAACTCCCTCACGACGCCAGGACAGCGGAGTCAATCACCACCTTCCGGAGACACCTGAAACCCCACCTCTTTAAGGAATACTTAGGATAGGATAAAGTAATCCTTCTCACCCCCCTCCCCCCTTAAAATATTTAGATGCACTATTGTAAAGTGGCTGTTCCACTGGATGTCATAAGGTGAATGCACCAATTTGTAAGTCGCTCTGGATAAGAGCGTCTGCTAAATGACTTAAATGTAAATGTAATATGGCTTTTTCTTCACAACTCTGCCTAGAAGGCCACATCCCAGAGTCACCTCTTCACTGTTGATGTTGAGACTTGTGTTTTGAGGATACTATTTAATAAAGCTGCAAGTTGAGGACTTGTGAGGTGTCTGTTTGTCAAACTAGACACTCTAATGTACTTGTCCTTTTGCTCAGTTGTGCACCGGGGCCTCCCACTCCTATTTCTATTCTGGTTAGAGACCATTTGCGCTGTTCTGTGAAGGGAGTAGTGCACAGCGTTGTACGAGATCTTCAGTTTCTTGGCAATTTCTCGCATGGAATAGCCTTCATTTCTCAGAACAAGAATAGACTGATGAGTTTCAGAAGAAAGGTCTTTGTTTCTGGCCATTTTGAGCCTGCAAACGAACCCACAAATGCTGATGCTCTGGATACTCAACTAGTCTAAAGAAGGACAGTTTTATTGCCTCTATAATCATAAGAACAGTTTTTAGCTGTGCTAACATAATTGCAAAAGGGTTTTCTAATGATCAATTAGCCTTTTAAAATGATAAACTTGGATTAGCTAACACAACGTGCCATTGGAATACGGGAGTGATGGTTGCTGATAATGGGCCTCTGTACGGCCAATGTAGATATTCCATAACAAATCTGCCATTTCCAACTACAATAGTCATTTACCAATTTGTAAGTCGCTCTGGATAAGAGCGTCTGCTAAATGACTTAAATGTAAATGTAAATATTAAACCATTTTGAATTCAGGTTGTAACACAACAAAATGTGGAAGAAGTCCAGGGCTATGAATACTTTCTGAAGGAACTGTACAAACTTATTTGACAAATTAAGCTAGTGGAGGCTGGTTACCATGTGTTTGAAACTGTTCCATTCAAGTCATTACAAAGTCCCTGTCCTCAGCCTCCACTGACACACACAGACACTTCCACTCACACACACACCTTTGAGCCTGGACCCAGGGGTCTTCCAGAGCAGCGTTCCCTCATGGATGAGTCTCCTGCGGAGCAACTCTCCTCCCCTGAAAAGGCCCCCGTCCCTCACCTTGGCCTCGACCCGTGGGTCCAGCCTGGCCCGGATCTCCTGCAGCCGATGAGTCCGCTCCAGCTCCATCACCTGGACAGCAGGGTCATGTTCATTAGGCACTGATTGGAAGCAAATGGACTGAGAATCATCCGGTTCCGTGCCCTAATGAACACAACCCTGGTTCACAATAGTGCTAGTGTGCAATACATTTTCTGCACTGTGTAATTGTAACTTTCTCATAGTAAAAGGACGGGTTTATAGATAAAGTGTGGAAAGTCAAAATGGTGTTTTTTATTTCAATCTGACTAACATGTGCTGGTTCATGTCAGAGTCGATCTCAGTGATAACTTGAGTAAATCAAACTATAAATGGACGAATAAAGCACCTGCTGGTCCACTGAGCTAAGTAGCTCCCTGATCTGGGTCAGAGACTGGGTCAGACAGGAGGCCTCCTCTTCATTGTCTGGGGGGGGATATAAGGTGGTTAGACATATCATTAGTAGTGCTGATTTTTACCATGCTCCGCCATTGACTTTAAAGGCCCTGTGCTTTTAGTTAGTCCTGAGGAACTAATTTGCCTCATGATATAAAAAGCTGGCATAGTTCGGCTACATTATTTTACACCCCACATAACTGTTTGCTGCCCCCAACCATATCTTTCAATCTAAAGTGAGGAGGGCTTTGATATATTACCCTCGCCCCTGCTTTCGTATCAACGGGGTGTTTTTCTCACCCTTGGTGTTGTCAAGGATACGCTGGATGAGGACAGGGTACTTGGTGATGCGTTGAGTGACCAACAGGATGCACTCCTGGACGCCATGGCGACGCAACAGGTGACCCCGACACACCCGCTGAACAGAGAGCGAGGAAGAGAGGGTGAAAGAGAGATGAAAGGTGAACGAGACAGAAGGGAGGGAGAGGGAAAGAGAGTTAGTTTGAAAGAGAGCAGGAAAGCGCGTGAGAGAGAAAGGCGAAGGAGAGTGAAAGGAAGGGTATAAGAGCGAAAGAGCAGGAGAAGGGAAGTAATTCATATGAACAGGACAAAAAGAGTTGAGAAGAGACAGGAAAAGCGGCAAACACACGAGGGATGGTTGGAAAAAAACACATATCTGTGTTTTGTAACGCAATCAAGAGCAAATCATATTTTAAACCGAAATTCTGGCGACGTCACTCGATACGAATGAAACAACTTCAAAACTAGCTTGAAGAGCTTTAAATCTAAACGAAAGATAAAACATACAACTTACAATAGAAAAATATCAAATAACACATGATATTGTACGGAGTATAAATTATTAATTGGAAAGGTGCCAATTACAAAAGGCAAGGTTAGCAAAGTAAATGGTAATACAACTCCAACTCCTCACAGTTCAGAACACTCATTATCAGTAAACACACAAGTACGCACACATTCCCATTGGCCTATTTTGCTTTCTATGTGACCCCTCTCTCACTCTCTCTCTCTCTGCTAAGGAAGGTGAAACCACCAAATATTATGATCATCGCAATTAAGACCTTAGTAACGGTGACAAAAATGTGGGTTTATTAAAGAATTACGAAAACACAAAAGCTCTCCCTCTGTTGTTCACTCTACCCCCCCCTTTCAATCTCAATTCAAGGTTTTTTTATTGATAGGAAATACATTATGTGAATAGTGCCAAAGCGTTCTAAAAAGCATTGTTTTAAAAGTAAAACATTGCATTAAGTCTCATCACTCATTCTATCCTTCTTGTGTTTCCCTTCTCCTTCTTCGTCTTACCCGTATGAAGTACTGGAACCTCTTGTCTCTGGCCAGCAGCTCCTTGTACAGCTTGACAGCCTTCAGGTGGCGGCTGCAGAACTCAGCGTAGGTCTTTCTCATCTCGTCAGCACACTGGCCCGAGAACTGAGAGAAACAATCAATCCGTCAATCAAGTAAAATATATTTAAAGTACCCTGGCCTAGACCCCAAAGTTCAATCAGAAGCAGAGTGGCTAGGATCAACTCCCTGGAAGGAAGAAACCTCGAGAGGAACTAGGGGAGGACCATACTCCTCTGGCTGTATAGTTTACAGTCATAGCCAAAAGTTTTGAAAATGACACAAATATTAATTTTAACAAAGTCTGTTGCCTCAGTTTGTATGATGGTAATTTGCATATACTCCAAAATGTTATGAAGAGTGATCAGATGAATTGCAATTAATTGCAAAGTTCCGCTTTGCCATGCAAATGAACTGAATCCCCCCAAAACATGTCCACTGCATTTCAGCCCTGCCACACAAGTACCAACTGACATCATGTTAGTGATTCTCTCGTTAACACAGATGTGAGTGTTGACGAGGACAAGGCTGGAGATCACTCTGTCATGCTGATTGAGTTCGAATAACAGACTGACAGAAGCTTCAAAAGGGGGGTGGTGCTTGGAATCATAGTTCTTCCTCTGTTAATAATGGTTACCTGCAAGGAAACATAGCCGTCATAATTTCTTTGCACAAAAAGGGCTTCACAGGCAAGGATATTGCTGCCAGTAAGATTGCATCTAAATCAACCATTTATTGGATCATCAAGAACTTCAAGGAGAGCGGTTAAATTGTTGTGAAGAAGGCTTCAGGGTGCCAAAGAAAGTCCAGCAAGCGCCAGGACTGTCTCCTACATTTTATTCAGCTGCGGGATCGGGTCACCACCAGTACAGAACTTGCTCAGGAATGGCAGCAGGCATGAGTGAGTACATTGGCACACACAGTGAGGCAAAGACTTTTGGAGGATGGCCTGGTGTCAAGAAGGGCAGCAAAGAAGCCACTTCTCTCCAGGAAAAACATCAGGGACAGACTGATATTCTGCAAAATGTACAGGGATTGGACTGCTGAGGACTGGACTGCTGAAGACTGGGGTAAAGTCATTTTCTCTGATGAATCCCTTTTCCAATTGTTTGGGGCATCCGGAAAAAAGCTTGTCTGGAGAAGACAAGGTGAGCGCTACCATCAGTCCTGTGTCATGCCAACAGGAAAGCATCCTGAGACCATTCATGTGTGGGGTTGCTTCTCAGTCAAGGGAGTGGGCTAACTCACAATTTTGCCTAAGAACACAGCCATGAATAAAGAATGGTACCAACACATCCTCCGAGAGCAACTTCTCCCAACCATCCAGGAACAGTTTGGTGATGAACAATGCCTTTTCCAGCATGATGGACCAGCTTGCCATAAGGCAAAAGTGATAACTAAGTAGCTTGGGGAACAAAACATAGATATTTTGGGTCCATGGCCAGGAAACTCCCCAGACTTTAATCCCATTGACAACTTGTGGTCAATCCTCAAGAGGCGGGTGGACAAACAAAAACCTGCATATTCTGTCAAACTCCAAGCATTAATTATGCAGGAATGGGCTGCCATCAGGATGTGGCCCAGAAGTTAATTGACAGCATGCAAGGGTGGATTGCAGAGGTCTTGCAAAAGAAGGGTCAACACTGCAAATATTGACTCTTTGCATTAACTTCATGTAATTGTCAATAAAAACCTTTGACACTTATGAAATGCTTGTAATTATACTTCAGTATTCCATAGTAACATCTGACAAAAATATCTAAAGACACTGAAGCAGCAACTTTGTGAAAATTCATATTTGTGTCATTCTCAAAACATTTGGCCACGACTGTAGTTAAGATTACATGTGACTGACTATCAAGGCCAGATCGTTGATCAGGTCTTACAAAGAATTAATGACAAATTAGTATGGGTGGGCAGCCTCGTGTTTAGAGTGTTGGGCCAGTAACCAAAAGGTTGCTAGATTGAATCCCCGAGCTGACAAGGAAAAAAATATGTCGTTCTCCTCTGAACAAGGCAGGTAACCCACTGTTCCTAGGCCGTCATTGTAAATAAAAATTTGACCTTAACTGACTTGCCTAATTAAATAAAGGTTAAAATAAAAATGAATTTAAAAATATATATATTTCACTTTTATTTAACCAGGTAGGATAGTTGAGAACAAGTTCTCACAACTGCGACCTGGCCAAGATAAACCAAAGCAGTTGGACACATACAACAACACAGAGTTACACAAGGAATAAACAAACATACAGTCAATAATACAGTCGAAAAAAAGTTTTCAATTTTTGCAGTTCGTTCCAGTCATTGGCAGCAGAGAACTGGAAGGAAAGGTGGTTAAAGGAGGAATTGGCTTTGGGGAAGACCAGTGAAATATACCTGCTGGAGTGAGTGCTGCGGGTGGGCGCTGCTATGGTGACCAGTGAACTTAGATAAGGCAGGGCTTTACCTAACAAAGACTTGTAGATAACCTGGAGCCAGTGGGTTTGGCGACGAGTATGAAGTGAAGGCCAGCCACCGAGTGCATACAGGTCGCAGTGGTGGGTAGTATATGGGGCTTTGGTGACAAAATGGATGGTAATGTGATAGACTGCATCCAATTTGTTGAGTAGAGTGTTGGAGGCTATTTTGTAAATGACATCGCCGAAGTCAAGGATCGATAGGATAGTCAGTTTTACGAGGGTATGTTTGGCAGCATGAGTGAAGGATGCTTCACTGCGAAATAGGAAGTTGATTCTAGATTTAATTTTGGATTGGAGATGCTTAATGTGGGTCTGGAAGGAGAGTTTACAGTCTAACCAGACACCTAGGTATTTGTAGTTGTCCATATATTCTAGGTCAGAACCGTCCAGAGTAGTGATGCTGGACTGGCGGGCAGGTGCAGGCAGCAATCAGTTGATGAGCATGCATTTAGTTTTACTTGCATTTAAGAGCAGTTGGAGGCCACGGAAGGAGTGTTGTATGGCATTGAAGCTCATCTGGAGATTAGTTAGCAGTGTCCAAAGAAGGGCCAGAAGTATACACAATGGTGTCGTCTGCAAAGAGTTGGATCAGAGAATCACCAGCAGCAAGAGCGTCATCATTGATGTATCCAGAGTCGGCCCGAGAATTGAACCCTGTGGCACAACCATAGAGACTGCCAGAGGTCCGGACAACAGGCCCTCCGATTTGACACACTGAACTCTATCAGAGAAGTAGTTGGTGAACCAGGTGAGGCAGTCATTTGAGAAACCAAGGCTGTTGAGTCTGCCGATAAGAATGTGGTGATTGACTGAGTCGAACGCCCTGGCCAAGTCGATGAATACGGCTGCACAGTATTGTCTCTTATCGATGGCAGTTATGATATCGTTTAGGACCTTGAGCGTGGCTGAGGTGCACCCATGAACAGCTCGGAAGCCAGATTGCATAGAAGGTACGGTGGGATTCGAAATGGTCGGTGATTTGTCTGATAACTTGGCTTTTGAAGACGCTTAGAAAGGCAGGGTAGGAGAGATATAGAATGGTAAATGTATACATCACATAAGGCAGTTGGTATAATGTCCATGTCTGTCTACCTACTGTACCTGTTCCAGCAGCACATCTCCCAGCTGGTGGATAGTGAAGTTGTAGGTGCTGCCAGTCTGCAGGCTGTGGTTGCGTCGTGTGAGCAGCTGTGCCAGGAAGCGTACATGGATGCCAGTGAGGCGGTCCAGGCAGGGGAAGATGGCGTGCACCACGCCCGGCTCCAGCTGCACCTCCTCCAGCATGCCCTGGCGGAACACCCGCTCCATAATGCGAAGTGTCCGCACGTGGTGCAGCTCTGTCTGGATCAGCTCTGCGGGGGACAAAAAAACGCAAAGAAAGAGTCAATCGTGTAACATGGGGATAAAATAGAATTGCCCATCTAGCGAAGGAAATTCATATTTTGCTCTGTTCATCACCTGAAAGAAACACATCACCTGACAGAAACACACACATATGAACATTTGGGAGGAGGCACAGGGTCAGCTGCACCCCTGGAGCTATGTCGGGGTTAAGTGCCTTGCTCAAGGGCACAACTGTAGTGGATGGTGGCCATGATCTGAAACAACCAGCCTCTGCAATTGCTACTTTTTCCATCGCCCAGCCCATGAACTTTTCACCACAAAGGAAAAGAGGTTCAAGACGTACAGTGCATGTCACCACTCTCACCATAGATGACGTCCTGCCTTTTGATAATGTCTTTGCGATGCGTCTGCAGGTAGCCGGAGTCCACCGCCATGCTCCATGAGTCCGCCTCAAAATCCCGCCCCTCAATCTCCATTTCCTCCAGCATGGAGGCGTAGTACACTTCTCCTGAGAGAGTAAAACGTTCATCCAGTGTAAACAACAAATGGCCTGTAATTGTCTTAAAATCTCTCCTGACAATTAATATATATTCATCCTTTTTTCATATAAACATTTTCAATGTAGACATGGACATGATAGTTGCCGATATCTCTTTTACCCTCTACCCCAAATCCCTGAGGACTTTCCCTATGTAATGGATGCAACCTTGTCCCAGACCCAAAGACTTGCATGAATTACACAATCTGTATGCCTAGGCTCAAGATCAGTAGCAAATACATAGCACAAATGTGGCGAATCGCATCTCTGCATGTCTGGCAGACATATCAGTGTGGATGACGGATCACCACCTCAAGCTGAACTTCGGCAAGACGGAGCTGCTCTTCCTCCCGGGGAAGGACTGCCCGTTCCATGATCTCGCCATCACGGTTGACAACTCCATTGTGTCCTCCTCCCAGAGCGCTAAGAACCTTGGCGTGATCCTGGACAACACCCTGTCGTTCTCAACTAACATCAAGACGGTGGCACGTTCCTGTAGGTTCATGCTCTACAACATCCGCAGAGTACGACCCTGCCTCACACAGGAAGCGGCGCAGGTCCTAATCCAGGCACTTGTCATCTCCCGTCTGGATTACTGCAACTCGCTGTTGGCTGGGCTCCCTGCCTGTGCCATTAAACCCCTACAACTCATCCAGAACGCCGCAGCCCGTCTAGTGTTCAACCTTCCCAAGTTCTCTCACGTCACCCCGCTCCTCCGCTCTCTCCACTGGCTTCCAGTTGAAGCTCGCATCCGCTACAAGACCATGGTGCTTGCCTACGGAGCTGTGAGGGGAACGGCACCTCAGTACCTCCAGGCTCTGATCAGGCCCTACACCCAAATAAGGGCACTGCGTTCATCCACCTCTGGCCTGCTCGTCTCCCTACCACTGAGGAAGTACAGTTCCCGCTCAGCCCAGTCAAAACTGTTCGCTGCTCTGGCTCCCCAATGGTGGAACAAACTCCCTCACGACGCCAGGACAGCGGAGTCAATCACCACCTTCCGGAGACACCTGAAACCCCACCTCTTTAAGGAATACTTAGGATAGGATAAAGTAATCCTTCTCACCCCCTCCCCCCTTAAAATATTTAGATGCACTATTGTAAAGTGGCTGTTCCACTGGATGTCATAAGGTGAATGCACCAATTTGTAAGTCGCTCTGGATAAGAGCGTCTGCTAAATGACTTAAATGTAATGTAAATGTAAATGTCCCACGCTTAATCACAGGAAGGCACAACCACATGCCTGTGTCTTACCCTCGTCGTTGAGCGACTCCATGGACATAGCTCTGTTCCTGAAGTTGAGCGAGTCTGTGGACTGGGACAGGATCCTGCGCAGCCCCAAGGGAGAGTCATCATTCAGGTTCCTATACAGAGGCATGGACGAGGACACACGCCAGGACAAAAACACAAATATACATATATACACATATACACATGCACCAATAAACATGTATAATATACACATGCCATATGCATATGCAGTAAACACAAACATGCACACAGAAACCATCCACATATGTATGAGTACACAGAAAACAACAAAAGTACAAACGGAGATATATATATATATAAATATATATACACACACATACTTACACACACACACACACTGAACAAAAATATAAACGCAACATGCAACAATTTCTACAATTTTACTGAGTTACAGTTCATATAAGGAAATCAGTCAATTGAAATACATTTGTTAGGCCCTAATCTATAGATTTCACATAACTCGAAATTGGCGCAGTCATGAGTTGACCTGGGAGGGTATAGGCCCACCCACTTGGAAGCCAGGCACACCCACTGGGGAGCCAGGCCCAGCCAATCAGAATGAGTTTTTCCCCACAAAAGGGCTTTATTACAGACAGAAATACTCCTCAAATTAACATTAAATTCTCTGGCAACAGCTCTGGTGGATATTCCTGCAGTCAGCATGCCAATTGCGCGCTCCCTCAAAACTTGAGACATCTGTGGCATTGTGTTGGGTGACAAAATTCCACATTTTAGAGTGGCCTTTAATTGTCTCCAGCACAAGGTGCACCTGTGTAATGATCAGTTTAATGAGCTGTTTAATCAGCTTCTTGATAAACCACACCTGTCAGGTGGATGGATTATCTTGGCAAATGAGAAATGTTCACTAACAGAGACGTAAACAAATTTGTGCACAACAATTGAGAGAAATAAGTTTTGTGTGCATAAGGAACATTTCTGGGATCTTTTATTTCAGGACATTAAACATGGGACCAACATTTGGCGTTTATATTTTTGTTGAGTATACAATAACAGTCAAAAGGGCTGGGGGATTATTTTCTACATGGTAGAATAATCGTGAAGACATCAAAACTATGAAAAAACACATATGGAATCATGTGGAACGAAAAAAGGGTTAAACAAATCAAAATATATTTTAGATTTTAGATTCTTCAAAGTATCCACTCTTTGCCTTGATGACAGCTTTGCACACTCTTGGCATTCTTTCATCCAGATTCATGAGGAATGCTTTTCCAACAGTCTTGAAGGAGTTGGCTGCTTTTCCTTCACTCTGCGGTGCAACTCATCCCAAACCATCTCAATTGGGTTGAGGACGGGTGATTGTGGAGGCCATGTCATCTGATGTAGCAATAACTCACATTCCTTCTTGGTCAAATAGCCCTGGATGTGTGTTTTGGGTCATTGCCCTGTTGAAAAACAAAATATACTCCTACTAAGCACAAACCAGATGGGATGGCATATCGCTGCATAATGCTGTGTTAGCCATCCTGGTTAAGTGTGCCTTGAATTCTAAATAAAATCACTGACAGGGTCACCAGCAAAGCACCCCCACACCAGCATAACTCCTGCTCCATGCTTCACGGTGGGAACCACACATGCGGAGACCTACTCTGTGTTTCACAAATTAGTCAAATTTGAGTCAAATTTGGACTCATTAGACCAAAGGACAGATTTCATTGCTCGTGTTTCTTGGCCCAAGCAAGTCTCTTCTTATTGTTGTCCTTTAGTAGTGGTTTCTTTGCAGAAATTCGACCATGAAGGCCTTATTCACGCAATCTCCTCTGAACAGTTGATGCTGAGATGTGTCTGTTAATTGAAATGCATTCTAGGTGACTACCTCAAGAAGATGGTTGAGAGAATGCCAAAAGTGTACAAAGCTGTCATCAAGGCAAAGGGTGGCTACTTTGAAGAATCTCAAATATAAAATATATTTAGATTTGTTTAACACTTTTTTGCTTACGTCATGATTCCATATGTTTAATTTCAAGGTTTTAATGTCTTCATTATTATTCAACAATGTAGAAAATCATAAAAATGAGGAAAAATCCAGGAATGAGTAGGTGTCCAAATTTTTAGACTGGCACTGTATATATATTAACTAGTGAGTGGGACTTTAATTTCTACTATGAAAAGTCTATACGTGGCATGATGTCACTATTAATGTCAACGACAAGTTTGACTGTGGTTTCCCTCGTAACCTCCCCCTTTTTGTGCTTTGACCAATGAGCAGGCAGGGGCGGGGCTCACCCTGCAATGTTATTGGTGGAGACACTCTTGGAGAGGGAAAGGCCGGAGCGTCCACGGCGCGAGCCCAGCAAGGATTGGCGGAGATTGTCAGAGTGGTAGATGGCGGAGCTGGGGCGTTCCCTCATCATGGGGGCTAACGAGGAGTAGATAAAGTTGGAGTAGGAGGGAATAGAGGAGGAAGGAGAAGAGGAGGAGAAATATAGTGAAATATTATAAAAGGGAAACTCTTACAATGAAAAAGGAGTCAGATGCAATTTCAGAGTTCAAAAGTGAAACTACAGATACTTTTGCTCAATTGCAAAACTGATTGTTATTACAAACCAACCCAATAGTGAAAAATACGTTTTCCTTTGCGTATGTAATTTGAAGTATGTTGCATGCATGTGCGCATTTGCATGTACTGACTTTTGGTACGAAGGGTCACGCTCTGCAGAGCTGAGTTGTTCCTCATGAGAGCCATCTTCTGTTGCTGTGGTTACATAGAGTACAGTTCAATATCATTACCACATATTATTACATGCTTGTATACAGTGCCTTCAGAGTGTACTCACACCACTTCACTTTTTCCAAATGTTGTCGTGTTACAGCCTGCATTTTAAATGGATTAAATGGAGATTGTGTGTCACTGGCCTACACACAATACTCCATAATGTCTATTGGTTGGAGTCATTATAAATAATTTTTCAACTACTCCACAAATTTCTTGTTTACAAACTATAGTTTTGGCAAGTCGGTTAGGACATCTACTTTGTGCATGACAAATTCTTCCAACAATTGCTTACAGACAGATTATTTCACTTATAATTCACTGCATTACAATTTCAGTGGGTTAAAAGTTTACATACACTAAGTTGACTGTGCACTTAAACAGCTTGGAAAATTCCAGAAAATTATGTCATGGCTTCTGATAAGCTAATTGACATCATTTGAGTCAATTGGAGGTGTACCTGTGGATGTATTTCAAGGCCTACCTACAAACTCAGTGCCTCTTTGCTTTATATCATGGGAAAATCAAAATAAATAAGCCAAGACCTCAGAAAAAACATTGTAGACCTCCACATGTCTGGTTCATCCTTGGGAGCTATTTCCAAATGCCTGAAGGTACCACGTTCATCTTTACAAACAATAGTACGCAGGTATAAACACCATGGGACCACGCAGCCGTCATACCGCTCAGGAAGGAGACGCATTATGTCTCCTAGACATGAACGTACTTTGGTGCGAAAAGTGCAAATCAATCCCAGAACAACAGCAAAGGACCTTATGAAGATGCTGGAGGAAACAGGTACAAATGTATCTATATCCACAGTAAAACAACTCCTATATCGACATAACCTGAAAGGCCGCTCAGCAAGGAAGAAGCCACTGCTCCAAAATCGCCATCAAAAAGCCAGACTGCGGTTTGAAACTGCACATTGGGACAAAGATGGTACTTTTTGGAGAAATGTCCTCTGGTCTGATGAAACAAAAATAGAACTGTTAGGCCATAATGGCCATTGTTATGTCTGGAGGAAAAAGGGGGAGGCTTGCAAGCAGATGAACACCATCCCAACCATCCCAACCGTGAAGCACGAGGGTGGCAGCATCATGTTGTGGGGGTGCTTTGCTGCAGGAGGGACTGGTGCACTTCACAAAATAGATGGCATCGTGAGGATGTAAAATTATGTGGCTATATTGAAGCAACATCTCAAGACATCAGTCAGGAAGTTAAAACTTGGTCGCAAATGGGTCTTCCAAATGGACAATGACCACAATCATACTTCCAAAGTTGTGGCAAAATGGCTTGACAAAGTCAAGGTATTGGAGTGGCCATCACAAAGTCCTGGCCTCCATCCTATAGACAATTTGTGGGCAGAACTGAAAAAGTGTGTGCGAGCAAGGAGGCCTACACACCTGATTGTTACACCAGCTCTGTCAAGAGGAATGGGCCAAAATTCGCCCAATTCATTGTGGGGAATCTTGTGGAAGGCTACCCGAAACAATTGACCCAAGTTAAACAATTTAAAGGCAATACTACCAAATACTAATTGAGTGTATGTAAACTTCTGACCCACTGGAAATGTGATGAAATAAATAAAAGCTGAAATAAATCATTCTCTCTCCTATTATTCTGACATTTCAAATTCTTAAAATAAAGTGGAGATCCTAACTGACCTACGACACGGAATATTAAATGGAATATTAAATATTAAGGATTAAATGACCTAACTGACCTACGACACGGAATATTAAACGGAATATTAAATATTAAGGATTAAATGTCAGGAATTGTGAAAAACTGAGTTTAAATGTATTTGGCTAAGGTGTATGTACATTTCCGACTTCACCTGTATACATATGCACTCCATGACCAAAAGTATGTGGATACCCACTCGTCGAACATCTCATTCCAAAATCATAGGCATTAATATGGAGTTGGTCCCCCTTTGCTGCTATAACAGCCTCCACTCTTCTGGGAAGGCTTTCCACTAGATGTTAGAACATTTCTGTGGGGACTTGCTTCCATTTAGCCACAAGAGCATTAGTGAGGTAGGAAACTGATGTTGGGCGATTAGGCCTGGCTTGCAGATTCAATTCACCCCAAAGGTGTTCAATGGGGTTCAGGCCAGGGTTCTGTGCAGGCCAGTCAAGTTCTTCCACACCAATCTCGACAAATCATTTCTGTATGGATCTCGCTTTGTCCACAGGGGCATTGTCATGCTGAAACAGGAAAGAGACTTCCCTAAACTGTTTCCACAAAGTTGGAAGCACAGAATCATCTAAAATATCATTGTATGCTGTGCCTCAATGCTTCCCATACAACCTGACAGAGCTTGAGACGATCTGCAAAGAATAGGAGAAACTCCCCAAATACAGGTGTGCCAAGCTTGTAGTGTCATACCCAAGAAGACTCAAGGCTGTAATCACTGCCAAAGGAACTTCCACAAAGTACTGAGTAAAAGCATAGGAAAACTTATGTAAATGTGATTTCATTTTTTGATACTTAATAAATTAGAAAATAATTCTAATAACCTGTTTTTGCTTCATCATTATGGAGTATTGTGTGTAGATTGATGAGGGGGGAAAAACGATTTAATCAGTTTTAGAATAAGGCTGGAACGCATTCTAAAATTCTTTCCGAATACCCTGTATATACATCCTCTGTTATCTCTTACCCTCTGTTTCATTTTGGCACAGTTTGGCAACGTGTCTCGACAGCGGTTGTGGATGGTTACACTGCAGGCTGTGAGAAAAAGAAAGCATACACGTGATTCACTCTTTCAAACATTTTCTCTCTCTCACGCACTCTGAATGTCCCCCCTACCCTATATGTATCTTTGTTCCTCTGTTTTATATGTCAACCTTCATCGAATATGGGGAAACATTTAATATATGGTGAGGATCTCCCTCTCTCTCCCCACTTCTCTTTCCCTGTCCCACCTGCTTCGTTTGTGGCCATCGTTTCACTTCCTGTGCAGGGTTTGTGAACAGGAAGTTAGGGTTTAGACACAACTGGCGGAGGGGAGGAGAGACCCAGGGGTGTTTCAGAACCCTCTAACCCAGTTCCACTGGTCCTCCCCTGCCCGCCCTAAACACTTCTCTGACCCAAATCTAGACATAAAGCCTACTTAAATTTGTAGGCTTACACACTGAAGAACGCAATCCTGACTCCCTGTTGCAGTAAAAACATTTTTTTTAGAGAGATCTTTTAAGACTATTGTTTGAGTGAACACTGAATTGATTTGCTTTTACTTATTCACCGGTTTGATTTGGTGTGGTGAAATCAAGCCAAACTAAATCTGGTGAGTAAGTGTACTAGCATTAATGGTATTCACCCTGAACTAAATTTAGCATATTTCATAATTTAGTATTAGGAATTTGAACAACGTCATGAGACAGTGACCTTTAACCTTTAACTCGCCCTCAAAATAGGAAGAACTTGCAAGGTACATAGTTAGCGCCTGGCTATGTTAGCGGTTACCGCCTGCCACAGATACAGATGGGCTATCAGATCAGAGTCTGGTGCAGGCCAGCACAGGGTGCACAGTTCTGACAGAACACCAGGGCTATTATCTGTATAGGGGCATGGAGTCCTGACAACACAGGAACTGTTTGTTATCTGTAACCAACCCTCTCTGTCTGGAAAACTGAATCAGGTTTGGTTGAGAAATGAAGAAATGTGTGTGTGTGTGTGTGTGTGTGTGTGTGTGTGTGTGTGTGTGTGTGTGTGTGTGTGTGTGTGTGTGTGTGTGTGTGTGTGTGTGTGTGTGTGTGTGTGTGTGTGTGTGTGTGTGTGTGTGTGTGTGTGTGTGTGTGTGTGTGTGTGTGTGTGTGACATGTGTCTATATTTGTGTGTAAAATGTTTTGCCTGTGCACATGACTGACACACACCGTGGCAAGTTTTGCATAAATTAATGTATATTTGTGTGTGAACTGTGTGTCAAAATGTATTCCTATAATAATGTAAATATTTCAAAATAAATACTTAGCATAACACACAAACCATAATGTATTCCAGCACAATCTATTGTACGTTATATCAAATGTAATGAAAATACATTGGGCTGCAGCTCCTTCTAGGCCAATTTGCCAGTGAGGATGGCAGTGGAGATGTGTTTTTGAGTGGGTGGGAAGCTCACCATCCCCCACTCTCACCCATTATCTGACCGCATGTCCATAATGTAACTATTTTAAATGGAATTGATAGTCACATTGTAGTTCATTACTGTGTTGTAGCTTATTTGGAGAGTTAACAGGTTCATTTGCTTGTAAAGGAATGGTATAAATAGCGTAGATTGTTCCCTTTGGTAGTGCCTCAATATTCTGCCACTATAGAGTGATATGACAATGCATGTCCTGATAAATGATGCTGCATTTTTGTAAACCGTCTTAGGGTTTTAGGGAGGTGCAGGGTGTGGTACGTTTTTGAGATGTTCTTTTGGTTTGCTGAGGTACACATGCTGTGTAGCTCAGGCCTGTATCTGAAGAATCTGGTGGGTAGGCAAGGCTTACTGGGACAGTTAAAGGCCACTATAGGAGTGCTGTGTGTGTGGTATTAGTTTTATTAATTTGTAGTATTAGTAGTAGCATTAGTAGTACTCACTGGGGCAGCTGAGGGCCTCCTTGGCAGTGATGCTCTTGTTGCATGCTGAACAGAGGGTGGTCCCCGACACGGTGAGGGAGGTGAAGAGATGCCCGTTGCTGTAGCGCGCCTCCCTGTCCCGCGCCTCCTTCTCCCTCTCCCTCATGCGTTCCTTCTCCTTATTCTGGGAGGAGATGGTAAAAGGAGGAGAGAAGCAGAATGCACTGATGACATACAATGGCACCTTGGACATGAGGTTAAAGAGTTTAAATCACGTGTCAGAACTTCCCTTAACCCTCCTACTCTTCTGCTTTTAAAAACGAGGCCTTTTACATTCCATCAGTACCTTAAAGAAACATGTTGGTGGAAAGTCTACAGCTCGTGACAATAGCAAAAGGAAGCAAAATCTAAGCGTTACCAGTAGCCCTCTTAGGTGTCAAAATTAGATGAGGGAATGACAAAAGCTAAAGAGGGAGTCCCCCCCCCCCACCCGGATCCGTCACGCTCCCCATTGTTCCATCATTAATGAGGATTGCCTAATGCAATGTCCACAATCATCTTGTAACCATAGCTACCTTGACCAGGCAGGCCATAGTTGCCCTGACTAACTAACTTAATAGCTGATGCTACCTCCAACTAAAAACTCCAGTGTGTTCCTGTCACAGAAGCATGAGCAATGTTCAGTGTCTTTGGGAACCAGTCTGATGGAGTAGAACTTTATGCAACATACATTGATGACTTCTTGGGAACTAAAAGCAGTTGCCGCCACGTTGAACCTGTACATTTTCCTGTGTTGGGATTGATTGTTCAAGCAGAAACAGGTATACGGAAGCAGTGAAGGGTTAACAATGTCTTTCCATTCTTTTAGAGTTGTGCCAAGTAACGTATTTTTGTCTGTGTGTCAGGGGAGGGAAAGCCTTATGTCTGTTGCCATGTTGACATCCTGCACAGGAAGTAGACAGGGAAGGCTTCCTCTTTTGGGGCTAAAGTGGGCAGGGTGAGCTGTTACTAGGGCAACAGCGGCAAAAGAGGGAGGGCACCACAAAACCGCATTTGTGCAGTTTTTCATTTGAGGTCAAAAGTTTTTCTGCATTCAGTGTGAAATAATTGAAGCTAAAGGTGAGAGTTGGAGACTTGATTCTCTGTGTGTGGCATCAGTACGTGTGGGTAGGTCTCAAAACCAAATGTCACTATAAAAGTAAGAGGATTTACAAAACCTGTCATTATTTTTTGACAGCGATCACCAGCAGAGGACGTTAATATGAGAGAGAGAGAGAGAGAGAGAGAGAGAGAGAGAGAGAGAGAGAGAGAGAGAGAGAGAGAGAGAGAGAGAGAGAGAGAGATGACTCCCAGCACTTTGCACAACATAGGCCCAGAATGCAACACAATAGACGTCTGTGTTTTCACTGTCTTTCTACACCTTCTCACTCACTACCCCATCATTGCCTTATGTCTGTTTCTCTGTTTCCGCTGTTTTTCTACAGAAGGCTGATATTGAGAAGCAAATTGGAGAACGGCTTGTGATGATCACATGAACTTTTGCAGTCAAAGAGGAACCCAAGCTAGACAGGTTGACTGTAGTTTGCCATGTCGTAATTAAAATATAAATATTGCTGAGTGGTAAATGTCTAGACAATGACCTTCATGGTGTTTTCCACCATCTCATAGTCCACACAGCACTAACACACCTGATAAATTGTCTGGTTGATAAAGCAAGACTTAATGAATAGATTATTCGTCACATCAAGTTGAATTGTGTGTTTGTGCTCGGCTGGGAAAATAAATGTGTGTTGTGGGGACAGGAGTTGAGAAACACTTCTCTGAATCTATCCGGGACTACTTATACAGTATAGTGATGTCCAAAAGTTTACATTTGCCAATATTACCATTACATTTTGGCATCATCATCATCTCAGTGGTGACCCATGACATTCAGGGTTGACTGATATGCTGTGCCAGGTCTTCCAAACCTCTACATCTGTACTGTCCCTAATTGTTGGTCAATGTTTGTGTACCGGTTTAAAGTAAACTGTTATTTTGATGCAGCAATGCAAAGCACTAACATTTTTACAGGGAAAAGAGAATAAATATACCAACGAAGTTTATAATTAGTCATTTCTGATGTGTCAGAGGCAAAGCTCTCTCTCTCTCTCTATATATATATATATATATATATACAGTGAGGGGAAAAAGTATTTGATCCCCTGCTGATTTTCTACGTTTGCCCACTGACAAAGAAATAATCAGTCTGTAATTTTAATGGTAGGTTTATTTGAACAGTGAGAGACAGAATAACAACAACATTCAGAAAAACGTATGTCAAAAATGTTATAAATTGATTTGCATTTTAATGAGGGAAATAAGTATTTGACCCCTCTGCAAAACATGACTTACTACTTGGTGGCAAAACCCTTGTTGGCAATCACAGAGGTCAGACGTTTCTTGTAGTTGGCCACCAGGTTTGCACACATCTCAGGAGGGATTTTGTCCCACTCCTCTTTGCAGATCTTCTCCAAGTCATTAAGGTTTCGAGGCTGACATTTGGCAACTCTGTCACGTTCTGACCTTAGTTCCTTTTTTATGTCTTTATTTTAGTTGGTCAGGGAGTGAGTTGGGGTGGGCCTTATATGTTGTTTTTCTATGTTTTGTTTTGTTATATTTATATGTGTTTGGCCTAGTATGGTTCTCAATCAGAGTCAGGTGTCAGTTGTTGTCACTGATTGGGAGCCATATTTAGGTAGCCTGTTTTCTATTGTGTTTTGTGGTTGGTTGTATCCTGTGTTAGTGTTTTCACCATATGGGACTGTTTCAGTCGTTTGTTTGTACTTTTGTTATTTTGTTCAGTTGATTTATTAAATATATCATTATGGACACTTACCACGCTGCACATTGGTCTGATCCTTGCTACTCCTCCTCTGAAGAAGAGGAATTCCATTACAAACTCGAACCTTCAGCTCCCTCCACAGATTTTCTATGGGATTAAGGTCTGGAGATTGGCTAGGCCACTCCAGGACCTTAATGTGCTTCTTCTTGAGCCACTCCACTCCTTTGTCATGCTGGAATACCCATCCACAATCCATTTTCAATGCCCTGGCTGAGGGAAGGAGGTTCTCACCCAAGATTTGACGGTACATGGCCCCGTCCATCGTCCCATTGATGCAGTGAAGTTGTCCTGTCCCCTTATCAGAAAAACACCCGCAAAGCACAATGTTTCCACCTCCATGTTTGATGGTGGAGATGGTGTTCTTGGGGTCATAGGCAGCACTCCTCGTCCTCCAAACACGGTGAGTTGAGTTGATGCCAAAGAGCTCCATTTTGGTCTCATCTGACCACAACACTTTCACCCAGTTGTCCTCTGAATCATTCAGAAGTTCATTGGCAAACTTCAGACGGGCATGTATATGTGCTTTCTTGAGCAGGGGGACCTTGCGGGCACTGCAGGATTTCAGTCCTTCACGGCGTAGTGTGTTACCAATTGTTTTCTTGGTAACTATGGTTCCAGCTGCCTTGAGATCATTGACAAGATCCTCCCATGTAGTTCTGGGCTGATTCCTCACCGTGCTCATGATCCTTGCAACTCCACAAGGTGAGATCTTGCATGGAGCCCCAGGTCGAGGGAGATGGACAGCTCTTTTGTCTTTCTTCCATTTGCGAATAATCGCAACTGTTGTCACCTTCTCACCAAGCTGCTTGGCGATGGTCTTGTAGCCCATTCCAGCCTTGTGTAGGTCTACAATCCTGTCCCTGAAATCCTTGGAGAGCTCTTTGGTCTTGGCCATGGTGGAGAGTTTGGAATCTGATTGATTGCTTCTGTGGACAGGTCTTTTATACAGGTTAAAAAACGGAGATTAGGAGTACTCCCTTTAAGAATGTGCTCCTAATCTCAGCTCGTTACCTGTATAAAAGACACCTGGGAGAGGGGGTCAAATACTTGTTTCCCTAATTAAAATGCAAATCAATTTATAACATTTTTGACATGTGTTTTTCTGGATTTTTGTTGTTGTTATTCTGTCTCTCACTGTTCAAATAAACCTACCATTAAAATCATAGACGTATCATTTCTTTGTCAGGGGGCAAACGTACAAAATCAGCAGGGGATCAAATACTTTTTTCCCTCACTGTATACACAGCCTAGTGCTGTATAATTGGCTTAAACGCTAAAGTGAGCAATACATCAGGAAGTGAAAGAATAGATGGGGTGAGATAAAGAGAGATATAGAAGGTGTCATTAAAATGTGTCAGGACGATAACACTGAGAAAGACATGGGAATATGGACAGAGTCTGTAGGGGGATTCATTTTATAGTCTTCCACCGGTTTACTTAACTGAGTCACTGATAAAGCAACGGCAAACACACAACAAAGTTTCATACCTCTTATACAGTGTGTTTCCTAGAACTTCCATGGTTTCTGTGTGTTGGTATGTGTATTGACATCAAATGTGTGTGTGTATGTGTGCGCGCTCCAGATTAAGGACTGCTGTGTGGACTGAAGTGGCCCTGTAGCCTGATTTATGTCCTCTGGAGGGATGCTGGGCAAAGCAGAGCCTGAGGTGGATTCAAGTTTAGTCTCCCTAATCGACATACCATACAGAGGGACACGAAGAAAACGGGGAGTCAGTCTAATATTGGCGTGTGTGTGTGAGTGTGTGTGAGTGTGAGTGTGAGTGTGTGTGAGTGTGAGTGTGAGTGTGTGTGTGTGTGTGTGTGTGTGTGTGTGTGTGTGTGTGTGTGTGTGTGTGTGTGTGTGTGTGTGTGTGTGTGTGTGTGTGTGTGTGTGTGTGTGTGTGTGTGAGAGAGAGAGAGTCCCTCCAACCTGACACACAACTCTGGAATGCACCAGAGTCATTGCTCTCTACGGAAGTCGTATCCTCCATCTCGCCCTCCCTGTATCTCACACAACATCTTTCTCCATCCCCCTCCTCTCACTCTTTATTTCTAACTCTCAAGGTGTGTCCTTCGCCCTCGGTCCTCTCGTTCGAACATATTCACGCCTACACACATTCTCCTACACGGTTTCCCATGTGTGCTATAGATTATAATAGCTCCCTCCCACCTCACTCCTGTACTGTAGGAAGTATTCCTATTTCGTTTGATGAAGTTCAACACAACCATACATACGGGAAACAATACAGATCAAAATAATAATATAAGGAAGCACAGTGACGATGATGGTTTTTACTCTGGTCACTAATTGTGCTTGGAAAGTTACTACTTAAAAATGTGTAAAATGCAGACATCACTCCTCCATTTCCCAATAGTTTGTCTAATTTCAGTTTACGTGACAAAAGAAGCAGTCATCTTGTAGAGAATCATTGTGCTATCTAAACCGCTGTCAAATATTTATTTTATTTTATTTCACCTTTATTTAACCAGGTAGGCTAGTTGAGAACAAGTTCTCATTTGCAACTGCGACCTGGCCAAGATAAAGCATAGCAGTGTGAACAGACAACACAGAGTTACACATGGAGTAAACAATTAACAAGTCAATAACACAGTAGAAAAAAATGGGCAGTCTATATACAATGTGTGCAAAAGGCATGAGGAGGTAGGCGAATAATACAATTTTGCAGATTAACACTGGAGTGATAAATGATCAGATGGTCATGTACAGGTAGAGATATTGGTGTGCAAAAGAGCAGAAAAATAAATAAATAAAAACAGTATAAAAACAGTATGGGAATGAGGTAGGTGAAAATGGGTGGGCTATTTTCCTATAGACTATGTACAGCTGCAGCGATCGGTTAGCTGCTCGGATAGCTGATGTTTGAAGTTGGTGAGGGAGATAAAAGTCTCCAACTTCAGCGATTTTTGCAATTCGTTCCAGTCACAGGCAGCAGAGTACTGGAACGAAAGGCAGCCAAATGATGTGTTGGCTTTAGGGATGATCAGTGAGATACACCTGCTGGAGCGCGTGCTACGGATGGGTGTTGCCATCGTGACCAGTGAACTGAGATAAGGCGGAGCTTTACCTAGCATGGACTTGTAGATGACCTGGAGCCAGTGGGTCTGGCGACGAATATGTAGTGAGGGCCAGCCGACCAGAGCATTCAAGTCGCAGTGGTGGGTGGTATAAGGTGCTTTAGTGACAAAACGGATGGCACTGTGATAGACTGCATCCAGTTTGCTGAGTAGAGTGTTGGAAGCCATTTTGTAGATGACATCGCCGAAGTCGAGGATCGGTAGGATAGTCAGTTTTACTAGGGTAAGCTTGGCAGCGTGAGTGAAGGAGGCTTTGTTGCGGAATAGAAAGCCGACTCTTGATTTGATTTTCGATTGGAGATGTTTGATGTGGGTCTGGAAGGAGAGTTTGCAGTCTAGCCAGACACCTAGGTACTTATAGATGTCCACATATTCAAGGTCGGAACCATCCAGGGTGGTGATGCTAGTCGGGCATGCGGGTGCAGGCAGCGATCGGTTGAAAAGCATGCATTTGGTTTTACTCGCGTTTAAGAGCAGTTGGAGGCCACGGAAGGAGTGCTGTATGGCATTGAAGCTCGTTTGGAGGTTAGATAGCACAGTGTCCAATGACGGGCCGAAAGTATATAGAATGGTGTCGTCTGCGTAGAGGTGGATCAGGGAATCGCCCGCAGCAAGAGCAACATCATTGATATACAATATAAATATCTTTTCCATAACCAAAAATATAGCTTTTTCAGCTGATGTACAAAACCGAAAGTAAAAGATTCAAAAAACAAAACATAGAAGAGCTTCTTAGAATGGCTTTCAATGAGAATGACAGATCTATAAATCCCATTTCTATGTGAATTTGGTCGGGTCGCCCTAAATGTTACATATTGCAACTTTAATCAGGGTTCAAACCACAAGGGTGCTGGGGACTACCATAGCCAATAAGGGCACCCAAGCATTAAAAAACATCAACAGCGGGGGTTGTAATAAGCATTTCAGTAAAAATATTAACTTTGATATACTAGGGTAGTGTTTTCGCAACCTTTATTTATCCTTGCCTGGTGCAAAGGAATCAAATGAATACTCCCATTTAGTGGAAACACCACCCATATGGCACTCCAGACAGGCTCTGTGAAACACGACAAGTATTTAAGAGACAACAACAAATAGTATTTAAACTCGGGTCTGATTAGTGTAGTGGTGTGAATGTGTAACATGAACCGAGGACACCAGCAAAATTACTGTCATGTTTTGTCATTGATTATCATGTCTTGTCCCTGTGCTTCCCCTTCTATTCGTTTCCCTCTGCTGGTCTTATTAGGTTCTTTCCCTCTTTCTATCCCTCTCTCTCCCCCTCCCTCTCTCACTCTCTCGCTCTCTCTTCTCTCTATCGTTCCGTTCCTGCTCCCAGCTGTTCCTATTCCCCTAATCAATCATTTAGTCTTCCCACACCTGTTCCCGATCCTTTTCCCTGATTAGAGTCCCTATTTCTCTCCTTGTTTTCCGTTCCTGCCCGGTCGGATCCTTGTCTAATATTCACCGTGCTGTGTCTATGTATTGCCCTGTCGTGTCGTGTTTCCCTCAGATGCTGCGTGGTGAGCAGGTGTCTGAGTCTGCTAGGTTCAAGTGCCTTCCCGAGGCAACCTGCAGTTCTTGATCAAGTCTCCAGTCTGTTCTCGTCTTTACGAGTAGTATTATGTCTTTTGTTTTGTAAAGTTTCTTTACTGGATTAAAGACTCTGTTTTCGCCAAGTCGCTTTTGGGTCCTCATTCACCTGCATAACAATTACTCGAAGCATCCTGCATGTGCTGAACATGCAAACCCTCTAACTGTCCAGTTTGTTGTAGTGTGTGAGTGACACATAGATTTGTTGACACTGGCCCCAAAACTATGTTTGACAATAATGTGCAATAAGCACACATGCACACATGCACACATGCACATACACCCCCCACCATAGGAAAGTGATGTTCATATGGCGCTGGTAAGCTAAGGTTTTTCTCAGACATCCGCCATCCACTGTGCCAGAAAAAGCAGATAATTTCACACCAACAGAGTGTCATTTCTATGGCAACCGATGCTATAGTCAAACACACACACAAGCTGCATGTACCTTACATACAAGATCACCACATTAACAAAACTATGGGCACATGCAGTCCTCATTCCCTGAAACCAGCTCACATGCAAGCATGTGCACACGCACACACACAATCAGTCTAATTGGCAGGCAAAATGGTACACAGAACAATGTCATATTTTATATTGCAGGCTTGCATGGTAATAGCATGATGCTCTGTTGTTTTGTTGTTGTAGACTATGTACGGTGTATAACGTTTACATGTGATTCTGAAAACAAACCAAAATAATGTACAGGTACATGCTTCTTCCAATCACAAATATCACACTAAAGGTATATACATATTTTAGGTGTATCTCTAAAGGTCTATATATAGCCTACATGGAAAACTGCAAACAACTGTTAGTTCCAATGACTATGTTTGCTGTTTGCTCTCCAGAATGTGGCAACTCTTCCGGGTACCGATGCACAACCCCCCCCCCTTTCTCCAACTCAGACCCCTAGTCTCGATATTTTGGGGAATCATGACCAAACAGAAAAAGGTGATGAACAGTATAGGTTTCCACAGACCAATTGTCACCATAAAGGCAGGATCATTGCCATGCGCGCCGCTTGTTTTTGTGAAGTATCTCCATATTGCGCAAACTTCCTAAAAAAATAGCCTACGTGCTTCTGCAATGACGATCGCAATCTAAACGTTATCATTATAACCAATATTAGATAATGTCTCCAATTCTAAAATGACATCCACAAGTTTCAAGCTTTAATCATATGTACAGATGCGCTTGAAACATTTACTTTTTGCGCATTTCACTTTTGTCAGAAATTTGCCAGTAGCACAAGGTATCAGTAATAGTAAGCCTCCAAATACATCCACTCACCCGTAAATTAATATCTCTCATTCTCTCTTGTCGAATTTTCGACAGATCCGCGACTCTGGACATGGTGAGAATCGAGACCCTTCCTCTCCAGTACGATAAATAAATCCTTTTAAAGGCAAAGCGCTTGTGGCTGTCAAGCAGGAACTTCAAATATATGCCTGTTTTGTTCTTCCCTGAGAGGTTAACGGTAAAGCAGTTATATGATTATATGGCTAGGGTAAAAGGTCTGTGTTGTAGCCAAACTGTAACACCCTTACAAAATAGCACGTTCAACTTGTCTGTATCCCTAGTCCAACGGCAATGTCACTGATGCTGCGTAAGAGGAGGCTTTCTCATACAGGAAACTCTGTCATTTTTTTGCACTTCAGATTATTAAAAATTACGCCTACCGGAGGAGGTTTCAGAATGAGCACATCTTTTAATTAGGTGATAACATTCACTGCTAGCACAGAGAGAAAATAGATGGAAGTAAATCAAGAAGTGTTAGGTTCTTTGTGGTACTATTCTGGTATTATGGAGAGAGGGAATGGTCACTCATTGTTTGTACACTGAACAAAAATATATACGCAAGTGTTGGTCCCATGTGCTGAAATAAAACGGTAAAGCAGTTATATGATTATATGGCTAGGGTAAAAGGTCTGTGTTGTAGCCAAACTGTAACACCCTTACAAAATAGCACGTTCAACTTGTCTGTATCCCTAGTCCAACGGCAATGTCACTGATGCTGCGTAAGAGGAGGCTTTCTCATACAGGAAACTCTGTCATTTTTTTGCACTTCAGATTATTAAAAATTACGCCTACCGGAGGAGGTTTCAGAATGAGCACATCTTTTAATTCGGTGATAACATTCACTGCTAGCACAGAGAGAAAATAGATGGAAGTAAATCAAGAAGTGTTAGGTTCTTTGTGGTACTATTCTGGTATTATGGAGAGAGGGAATGGTCACTCATTGTATGTACACTGAACAAAAATATATACGCAAGTGTTGGTCCCATGTGCTGAAATAAGACACATAAAAAGCTTATTACTCTCAAATTTGGTTAACAAATTTGTTTACATCTATGCTAGTCTGCATTTCTAATTTGCCAATATAATCCATCCACCTGATTTGTGTAACATAAACATTTTTAAAACAGCATTGTCATTACACAGGTGCACCTTGTGCTGGGGACAATAAAAGGCCACTTTAATATATGTGGTTTGTCACACAACACAATGCCACAGATGTGTCAAGTTGAGGGAGAGTGCAATTGGAATACTGACTGCAGTAATGTCCACCAGAGCTGTTGCCAGATAATGTAATATTAATTTCTCTAGCATAAACTGCCTCCAGTGTCATTTTAGAGAATTTGGGCAGTGTGACCACGTGTAACCATGCCAGCCCAGGACCTCCACATACATACAGTGCATTCGGAAAATATTCAGACCCCTTGACTTTTTCCACATTTTGTTACGTTACAGCCTTCTAAAATGGATTAGTCCCCCCCTCAATCTACACACAATACCCCATAATGATTATGCAAAAACAGGTTTTTAGACATTTTAGCAAATGTATTACAAATAAACTGAAATATCACATTTACATAAGAATTCAGACCCTTAGTACTTTTTGAAGCACTGTTGGCAGTGATTAATGCCTCAAGTCTTCTTGGGTATGACGCTACAAGCTTGGCACACCTGTATTTGGGGAGTTTCTCCCATACTTCTCTGCAGATTGTCTCAAGCTGGATGGGGAGTGTCGCTGTGCAGCTATTTTCAACAACAAAAAAGTTATACATTTGCAAAAATGTCAAAAAACCTGTTTTCACTTTGTCATGATGGCTGCAGATTGATGCCAGTTTTTTTTAAATACATTTTATAATAAGGCTGTGATGTAACAATATGTGGAAAAAGGCAAAGGGTCTAAATACTTTCCAAAAGGACTGTACATACATATACAGTACCAGTCAAAAGTTGACACACCTACTCATTTAAGGGTTCTTTATTTTTACTATTTTATACATTGTAGAATAATAGTGAAGACATACAAAAATATGAAAAAAACACAACCAACAAAGTATTAAACAAATCAAAATACTTGTTATATTTTAGATTCTTCAAAGTAGCCACCCTTTGCCTTGATGACAGCTTTGCACACTCTTGGCAATTATCTCAACCAGCTTCATGATGTATTCACATGGAATGCATTTCAATTAACAGTTTAATTAGAGTACTTGTGTAATTATTAGTGGCATTTATTTCCGTCTTAATGCCTTTGAGCCAATCAGTTGTGTTGTGACAAGGTAGGGGTGGTATACAGAAGATAGCCCTATTTGGTAAAATACCACATTTCTGAGGCTGGTAACTCTTAATGAACTTATCCTCTGCATCCGAGGTAACTCTGGGTCTTCCTTTCCTGTGGTGATTCTCATGAGAGCCAGTTTCATCATAGCACTTGATGGTTTCTGTGACTGCACTTGAAGAAACTTTCAAAGTTCTTAATTTTCCAGATTGAATAACCTTCAACCTTCAGGACTGCTGTTTCACTTTGCTATTTGACCTGTTCTTGCCATAATATGGACTTGGTCTTTTACAACCCCTACATTGTCACAACACAACTTATTGGCTCTAACACATTAAGAAGCAGAGAAACAATAAAATAACAGTAGCGAGGCAATATGCAGAGGGTACAGATGTGCGGGGACACCGGTTAGTCAAGGTAATTGAGATAATATGTACATGTAGATAGAGGTAAAGTGACTATGCATGGATAATAAACAGAGAGTATCAGCAGCGTAAAATTGGGGGTGGGGGGTAGCCATTTGATTAGCTATTCAGGAGTCTTATGGCTAGAAGCTGTTAAGAAGCCTTTTGGACCTAGACTTGGCGCTCCAGTGCCGCTTGCTGTGAGGTAGAAGAGAGACAAGTCTATGACTTGGTTGGCTGGAGTCTTTGACAATTTTTAATCACATTTACAAATGTGATTAAATAAGATGACAGACATTTCACATGTAATACAGTAACTGAAGAGCTTTGCAAAAGAGGAGAAATGTATGATCAATTTATACAGAGGGACTACTTCTAATGAGGCCAAGACAACTGAAGACATAGGCTATGCTATAATCAATGCCTTGTCAATTCATATGGACCTGTTATATGAGTTGTAAATGCATTGCATCCAATCAAAACAGTGCTGAAAATATCATCTTGTTGAACACACACGGGTAAACTATTGCTCAAAATGTATTATAAATGATTAGATGACTTCGGAAGTTTCGGTATTAAACAATATGATCCATGCGAAGAGATGGACAAAGTGACATGCCTCTCAAAGTCTAAAACTGCCAGGAGGATGATAACAGCCTAGTAAAGGGCCCTGCCTACACTCTTAGAAAAAAGGCGCTATCTAGAACCTAAAAGTGTTCTTTGGCTATCCACACAACAAAACTTTTTGGTTCCAGGTAGAAACCTTGTGGGTTCTATCTTGAACACTTTCCAAAGTGGGTTCTAAATGGAACCAAAAAGGGTTCTCCGATGGGTACACTCAAATAACCCCTTTGAAACCCTTTTTTCTAAGAGTTTAGCAACCATCAAGAGCAAAGAGCGTGCCAATGCCGCCTCAGCATTACGGCTACGTTCATACTAAGCCATAAGCAGAACTTTACCACAATCAAGACTAGGTCGGTTGGCAGAAATAAAAGTACAGGCTATGTTCCCGACAACACCTTTCAGATATAAAGAAAAATAGTCAAACATTTGGCGGAAACATCTTGGTTTGAAAGGTGTATTTGACTCCCTCTCTCAGTCTCTCCCTGCCTTTCTCCCGCCCTCTATGAGTCAGACTTCAATCTCAGTGTGCAACATTTGGCACATGATATCTTTATGACAAAACGTTCTGGTTGGAAACTGGTTTGGTAACTGAGAAGACCAACTCGCTTCTGTTACAAACAAGTACAGACGTCTATTTCATGATGAGAGGAAGACGTCATACTCACGTCGCCTGTAGGTGAAAGTAGATGAAAAACAGGGTATCCCTGCTACATCTTTATCTTAGGGAGTGAAGATTCCTCTAGACTTGAGGACATTTCAATTCGCTGCAGCAGTCTCTACTAGGGACCCCTTGTTGGTTTCACAAGTCCTACTGTATACATCAGCCCCTTTGGAGGACGCATGGATTGAACCCCAGTATCCGGGGTCATACCCATACATGTGTCAAGAGACGGGAGGGTTACCACTCATCCACGGGCTCAGTACTGTCGCTGTTTAAAAGGTTTTATCTTAGGGAGTCTGCGTGGGAGTGAAAGGGTCCTCTTGATTTTGAAGGGCCTGTTAATGGGCGGTGGCAGACACAGAGAGACAAAGTGACATGTTTGACTGCGCTGCCTCTGTCAGTCCTCTCCCTCCACAGCTCTGGTGAATTTTGGTCGGCTTGAGACCAGAGCGTTGCCGTGGGTTACCGCTCCACTGCAGAGTCGCACCGCTTTGTTGAGAAATGTGTGTGTGCGTCAGTGTCGGTGGCTGTGTGTGAGAACCAATCCAAGTACATTTGTATTTTATGTGTGTGTGTGTGTGTGTGTATTTTGAGTCAGCAGCGCGTAGGTGTCTCCATGCACAGATATGCTCCTGCGCCGGTGAGATAATGACCAGGTGCTGAGAGCCTTCACCCACAAACCCTGTCATTCAGCCCAGCACAGGAAGACTGTGTGTGTGTGAATGTGTTTCATAGTGTGATTATGTAGCAACAGGAGAGAGAGCACTCATATTGTGAGTAGCTTGTTTGAATTAGACTTCAATTGTTTTCCGTTGCAATCCAGAAATATGACAGAACATAGGAGGGAGGATACAGGAGAGAGGGGGCAGATGGGTGGACGACTGTACCTACAAAACATGAGTAGATGGTGCACTGACTCATTCTATGACACCCACATTGTAACCCCCCCCCCCCCACTACACACAGTGAATTCAATACTTTCCCCTCTCTCAAACACAGGCAAATGGATGCATAAACACACACATGCACCAGTGGAGGCTCCTCAGAGGAGGAAGGGGAGGACCAGTGAATTGCATAAAAGTTAAAACAGTTAAAACAAAATTGAAAAAAAAACGTGAATAAAACGATACAACACTGAACTAAAATCTAAACGCAATGTGCAAAGTGTTTGTCCCATTTTTCATGAGCTGAATGAAGTGTTCCATAGGCACAAAAATATTATTTCTCTCAAATTTGGTGCACAAATTTGTTTATATCCCTGTTAGTGAGCATTTCTCCTTTGCCAAGATAATCCATCCACCTGATAGGTGCAGCATATCAAGAAGCTGATTAAACAGCATGATCATTACACAAGTGCACCTTGTGCTGGGGACAACAAAAGGCCACTCTAAAATGTGCAGTATTGTCCACAACACAATGCCACAAATGTCTCAAGTTGAGTGTCAGGTTCTGAACAAACAGTAAAAACTCACAGACAACCTGTAAAAGTTCAAACCAAGTTTATTCGCCCACTGCGTCAAACAGCTGCAGTCAAAGACATGATTACACAAGCACATATAATTACACCCACCTTCTAGGTGGAGTCATCTCCTTGCACATCTAAACAGCCAATACATCTCTGTTGCTAGTCAGGAATTTAATTGGTTACTTTCACTGGTGTAGTCATGGCCCTGCCTCATGGTAGGACCTTTGTGGGCATGGAAGTATATGTGTGTGTGTAATAGGACTGCTCCTTCTCACTTCATCTGACCTGACCTGACCTCTACCATAAACCAGCTCCAACGTTGATTTAGAGAATTTGGCAGTACGTCTAACCGGCCTCACAACCTCAGTCCAGGTGTATGGTGGTTTGCTGATGTCAATATCGTGAACAGAGTGCCCCATGGTGGCGGTGGTGTCATGGTATGGGCAGGCTATCAGGTATGAAGGTAAGACCCAGATGCAGACAACGTTGAATAAACAATAGTTTAATGATACGATAGGGGCAATCAACAGACTGGTCAAGGCAGAAAGGGGTCAGTAACCAGAGGTGAGGCAACGATACCGAACGGACTCAGGGTAAGCAGAGGTCAAAAATCCAGTGGGGGGCAAAGGTACCGGTTGGTAGGCAGACTCAGGGGCAGGCAGAGTGGTCAGGCAGTCGGGTTTGGAGTCAGGACAGGCAAGGGTAAAACCAGGAGGGCCGAGAGAAGAGAGACTGGGAAAAAGCAGGAGCTGAGAAACAAAACGCTGGTGATACACAGGGGATAATGGGGAAGATGGGCGAAACCTGGAAGGGGGGGCTTGGCGTCCTACCTTGGCGCATACCTGGTTGACCGGGGTGTCGGCGTTGGAAATCTGTGATGAGGCCTGGGTCCAGGATGTCCCTGGCCGGAACCCAACACCTCTCCTCCGGGCCATAACCCTCCCAGTCAACCAGGTACAGGTACTGCCCCGAGACAGAACCTTCAGGAGGCGCATCACCGTATACGCCGATTGGCCGTCGATGAGATGAGGGAGAAGGGTGGGCCTGGAAACTTGAGACAAAGGGCTATGAGACATGGGTTTGACGCTGGACACATGAAAGGTGGGGTGTACACGAAAGGTACGGGGCAACAGAAGACGAACAGCAGAGGGGGAAATGATCTTGGAGATGGGGAACGAGCCGATAAACCGGGAGGAGAGTTTGTGGGATTCCACCAGGAGGGGCAGATCCCGGTTTGCCCGAGATGATATCTGGGAGCCAGGGTCCGATGGCGATCCGCTTGTCATCGATACCTGGAGGTGGTCTTGAGGAGGGCCGACCGGGCTCTCCTCCAGGCACGATGACAGCGGCAGACAAACATCTGGGCAGAAGGTATGCTGACCGCTTCCTGCTCAGGGAAGAATGGGGGCTGATATCCCAGGGAACACTCAAACGGTGATAGGCCCATGGCAGAGCAGAGAAGGGTGTTATGGGCGTATTTTACCCACTCCAGCTGCTGTCTGCAGGTGGTGGGGTTGGCAGAGACCAGGCAGCGCAGAGTGGTCTCAAGGTCCTGGTTGGCTCGCTCCGACTGTCCGTTAGACTGGGGGGGAACCTGGAAAGGCTGGCCGACAACCCAATGAGGGTGCAGAACACCTTCCAGAACGGGGACCATACCACGGCCGGAGACCATATCCACGGGCAGTCCATGGATCCGGAAGACGTGCTGCAGCATGAGCTGCTCATCAAGTTACCTTCCTTGGCAGAGGGTAACTTGATGAGAGGAATGAAGTGGGCGGCCTTGGAAAAGCATTCCATCACGGTCAGGATGGCGGTGTTGCCATCAGACGGGGGAAGACCAGTGACAAAGTTCAAGGAGATGTGAGACCAGGGGCGATGAAGGACAGGCAGAGGTTGGAGGAAGCCAGCCGGAGCTTTTCGAGGGATCTTGTTACGTGCACAGACCATGCAGGCGGCGACAAAGGTGACGACATCCGGAACCATGGTAGGCCAACAAAAGCATTGTCGCACTAAGGCCAGGGTCTGCCGGGAGCCCGGGTGGCAGGCAGGCCTGGAGGAATGGGCCCACTCCAGGACCGTGGAGCAGACAGCTTCAGGCACGAACATCCGGTTATCTGCCCCTCTCCCCCAGGGTTCGGCTGTTTCCGATACCCCAGCTGAGTGCCATCGCCAGGCACGAGGTGGAAAGGATGGTCTCGAGCTCCGGGGTGGTAACCGTGTGGTTATAGCGGCGAGATAGGGCATCCGTCTTTATGTTCTTGGACCCCGGCCAGGCCAATCCAACACCGCTTTCACCTTCTCGGGATCTATCTGGACACTCCCGACAGAGATAATGTAGTCCAGAAAGAGAATGGTGGAGCGATGGAACTCAAATTTTTCTGCATTAACGAACAACAGGTTCTCCAGACGGCACTGGAGAACCTGCCAGACAAAGAGCACATGTTCTTGGGGGAACGGGGGAAGACGAGGATGTCATGTATTTCTCCATAGCTTTAGTCTCTGGCACGACAGCGAGTACAGACGTCCCCAGGGCGGCATGGTACTAGGGAGAAGATAAATCTCACAGTCATAGGGGCGGTGCGGTGGAAGGGAAATGGCCCGGGCCTTGCTGATCACCTCCCGGAGGTCCTGTAACTCCGCGGGAATGGCGGAGAGGTCCAGAGCCACCTCTGAGGGCCCAGGAAGACGTCCCGGGGCAGGTTGCGCCGATTTCAGACAATGGGCGTGGCAGAACAGACTCCAGCCCATGATAGCCCCGGTAGACCAGTTGATGAGTGGATTGTGTCACTGGAGCCAGGAGAATCCCAACACTATGGGAACCTGGGGGGACTTGATGAGCAGGATCTGAATGGTCTCGCTGTGATTCCCTGACACACATAGGTTGATGGGAGTGATGGTATGGGTGATCCGACCTATAGAGCACCCGACCAGCGCTCTAACATCCATGGGAATGGAGAGAGGCTGAGTGGGGACGTTCAGCTCGTAAGCCAGTGTGGCGTGTGGCGTCCAAAAATCTTTCATTGGCTCCAGAGTCAATGAGGACCTGGAGAGATTTGGACTGGTTCCCCCATAGCAGAATGACATGAAAAGTGGTGTGATTAAGGGAAGCAGAAACGTTCTGAATAGGGCCCACCAGAGTACTCGCTCCCTGGTGGGCCTGGTCCTTCACTGGGCATAAGAACACAAAATGACCAAAAGTCTCGCAATATAGACAGCTCCTTGTGCTGATCCTGTGTTGCAGTTCCACTGGCGACAGCCCAGCTCTGCCTAGTTGAATGTGACTCTTGAAGAAGGTCGGGAAACCTTGGGTGCTCTCTGCCACGGGACTGTCGGGGACTTCCGGGATGGCTCGGAGGCGAGGTGGAATCCCTGGACATGTGAGTGACGTTGAATTCCCTCTCCATCCGTCGTTCCCGCAATCGCCCCCACGAACGTCTCCAGGCTTACTCATATAGTGAGCTGCAGTTCCCATACGGCGGTGGCCCAGGTGAGAGCCCAGACATCAGTGTGATGAGGTAGGCTATTCTGCAGCGATCCGAGAGGAAGGAGGAGGGCTGAAGCTCAAAAATAAGGGCACATTGAGCTAAAAAAAAACCCTGACAGGTGCTCGACTCCATTAAAGCGTTCCGGGGGAGGTAACCAGGGCTCCCGGGAAGGTGGAGTGGCCGGTGAGGCGGCACTGCTAACTGCCGAGTTACTGAGGGGTGGTGGGGTTACCACTGTGGCAGGCTGCCCCCTAGTCATCCCGTGGAATTGCTCTTGTAGCATGTCCAACGCCCGGTCATGGTGCTCAGCCAACGTTTGGACCCTCTCCATCAGCCCACGAAGCAACTCCTCGTGCCTACCAATGGAGGTTCCTGGGAGGAGATGGTGTTACACAGCAACACAAAGCAAATAAACAGTGACCACCTATCACATTACAAAGGAACATCTTCTAAAGATGAACTCACCTCTTTAAGGAATACCTAGGATAGGATAAAGTAATCCTTCTCACCCCCCCCCCCCCTTAAAAGATTTAGATGCACTATTGTAAAGTGGCTGTTCCACTGGATGTCATAAGGTGAATGCACCAATTTGTAAGTCGCTCTGGATAAGAGCGTCTGCTAAATGACTTAAATGTAAATGTAAATGTAAACTCCAACAAACATTGGCAGCTACTAAACAGTATTAGGATATCACTGGAACGGTTGGTGAAGACCTTAGTTGCATTATATACTGTATGTTAGTGTTAATGTGGGTGTATTTAGCTTAGGAGACCATGTAATGATGGCCCCCCCATTTGTACCTTAACAAAATACTTCTACTGACCGCAGACTACTACTCTACTAAAGTGGGTGTGAAGAAGTGCTAGGGGCCTCCAGGAAAGACAGTGTTGTGTTTATTAGGCATCAAACCGAGGAGGGATTACATGGACTTTTCCAATAAGAAACACACATTTTGGTTTTCCATTACAAAACAGTTCACATTGAAAACAAAGAGTCAACTACTGTACTGCAACTGAGGGAACGGCAACTAGGGTAAGCATTGCTTGACTGATCCATGAGTATTTTAATGTCTTCAAACAATAGCTATGTAGTGCTTATAAAGACTTCATGAATGCTCTATAAAGCCTTTATTAGTTTACTTTCGTGGGACCTCTAGGTCTCAAGCACTGTTGGACTTTACTGCCACTTGTGGAGGATCAACTGAAGTGGAGGTCAGAGGTGACAAAGCTTAGTGTGGAAGGCTTCCGGAATCAACATGTGCCACCGGGGATGCCCTTTGAAAGAGATTGCCCTCTGTAGGAGGCATTGCTGTTGAAAGGATGGAATGGAAACACCTTTGGCAATGAGAGAAGCTTCAGACACCAGACTGAAAGTCCTGCCCTTCTGACTACATGACGTATACTTTTACTTCTTCACCAGGAAACCCAGTTTAATACCAGAAAATAACTTATTTTCCCGCTGGGAAATGGCCTTTTCAGGACCTCATCAACAGCCATATAAATGGCAATGAACATTCACTCTATTGTGACTTTTAGTGAAAACAACCTATGCAACCTGCCCAGCATGTCACGGAAGATGTCCTAATGAAGTCACTAGTTTCACCTGCTTTTCCTAGCCTAACTTAGATTTAACTTGAAATGATCTAGGCCGGCTAATTAGAGCATGCTTACAGGACTCCACTGTGGATTTGGAATATTTCATGAACATCTGTGAGGCAGCAGATATCATTTCAGTTTTAGTCTGGTTTGTAGCTTACCCTACTAAGGGAGCAGACAGATGGAGTAAAACATTAAGGTTATCTTCAAAGCCCATGTTAATAGAAATCAGGAAGTCATGAAGAGAGTTGAAGCAGTAGAAACATACTGTACACACATTAATTTATGATGTGAACACATTAAATGTACTTACAGTCACACTTGAACATTATGAACTTCTGTTCCTATTCCTTCATAATACTGTCAAAATCAGTCCGGCCCCATTTAAAAAGTCCCTCCAGGCTTGTCAGTTTTCTATCACAAGCTTGTGGTGACGTCATGTCTCAATGCTCAGCTGATCAGGCCCCTGATTCCTGACCTAAATGTATCTGTAAGAAAGAACCAGTCTTTTAAACATACAGGCAGTTTGTTTGACTGGTTTGAACCGGTCTTTAACATCTTTCACAATGTTATACAGAATCAGCCTGGAAGAAAGGGCTCATCTGCTATAGCCTGTAGACATGCAGACTAGGTAAGCAGACTTATGATAACCAGGCATGTCAGACAGAAACCAGCCTTTAAAAGATCCATCACAATATAGTAGCCCTATTTATCTAGACCCCGACATGGATAGTATTCATAGGCTACTTTGTTTAAAAAGTATATGGTGTATACAATATTCCCCGGGGTTGAGGTAAAGTTTGATTTTTTTTTACCCAGACTCCAATGGGACATGTGTTATGGTGCATTGCCATGGTATGTTCTCATGGCTTCTAGTCAGTTTATGCTGGATCATTGTCATTATCTAGAGCAGGTATTCCCAAACTGGGTGACGCGCAATACCTTTGCTAGGTAAAAGCTCCATCTTATCTCAGCTCACTGGTCACCATATCAGCACCCACCGTAGCACGCGCTCCACCAGGTATATTTCACTGGTCACCCCCAAAGCCAATTCCTCCTGTGGCCGCCTTTTCTTCCAGTTCTCTGCTGCCAATGACTGGAACGAACTGCAAAAATCAATGAAGCTGGAGACTCATATCTCCATCACTAACTTTAAGCATCAGCTGTCAGAGTAGCTCACAGATCATTGCATCTGTACATAGCCCATCTGTAAATAGATCACCCAACTACTTCATCCCCATATTGTTTGTTTTTTTGCTCCTTTGCACCCCAGTATCTCTACTTGCACATTCAACTTCTGCACATCTATTGCTCCAGTGTTAAGCATTTAAATTGTAATTACTTTGCCACTATGGCCTATTTATTGCCGTACCTCCCTAATCTTAACTAATTTGCACACACTGTATATAGATTTTTTTCTATTGTGTTATTGACTGTACATTTGCTTATTCCATGTGAAACTCTGTGTTGTTTGTGTCGCACTGCTTTGCTTTATCTTGGCCAGGTCGCAGTTGTAAATGAGAACTTGTTCTCAATTGGCCTACCTGGTTAAATAAAAAATAAAAAATATGTGCAAAAGTACTCTCTTACAACTTGATGAAACCTTCACTCTTGCGCAGACGTTTAGAAACCAAACATGACAATTTGATAAATAAGCCACGTGAGTTTGAGCAGGAATTAAGACGACTTTCGAGTAGTAAGACATAAAAGCAACAGATACCATTAATAAGAAGGTGCTAGAAGCGTCTTATATGGTGAGCTACCGAGTGCCTAGGACAGGCAAGCCCCATGCTTATTTCTTCCTGCTGCTGTGGATATGGCTGGGACAACGTAGGGGGAAAAGGCCCAAAAAACTATACAGACAATACCTTTATCAAAACAACACTGTTTCACGACACAGTGACATGGCAGGAGATGTTTTGAAACAATTACTGCTTTGCATACAAGCCAGTGAATTCTATGCATTACAGCTGGATGAGTTAGACTTCGCAGGCCTGGCACAGCTCCTGGTATATGTCCGTTACATTTATGGGGGGGTCAATTAAGGAAGATATCCTCGTCTGCAAACCATTGGAAACCAGGACAACAGGAGAGGATATTTAAAAAGAATACTGGACAGCTTTGTGATGTCAAATGGACTTTGGTGGAGATGTGTTGGTATCTGTACTGATGGCGCAAAAGCCATGACAGTGAGATTTAGTGGAGTGGTAACGCAAGTGCAAGAAGTTGCTCCCGATGTCACTCGGGTATACTGCAGCATCCACCGAGAGGATCTCTCTGCTAAAGGAATTCCTGACACCTTGAAATACGTTTGACACTACAGTGAAAATTGTTAAAACATTGTTAGAGCAAGGGCCCTGAACTCTTGTGTATTTTCTACACTATGCAATGACATGGGTAGTGACCATGTAATGTTTTTACAACATACAGAAATGTGCTGGTAATCAAGCGGAAAAGTATTGACACATTTGTTAATTGAGAGACGAGCTTAAAGTTTTTGCTGACCATAATTTTCACTTGTCTGACCGCTTGTATGATGACAAGTTTCTCACGTGACTGGCCTATCTGAGTGATGTTTAATCCTTGCCTGAATGATCTGAATCTAGGATTACAGGGACTCTCCGCAACTATATTTAATGTGCGGGACAAAATTGAGGCTACGATAAAGAAGTTGGAGCTCTTCACGGTCTGCATTAACAAGGACAATACAGGCCTTTCCATCATTGTATGATTTTTTTTGTGTGCCAATGAACGCAAGCTGACGGACAATGTCAAATGTGATATAGCAAAGCACCTGAGTGAGTTGGGTGCGCAATTACGCAGGTGCTTTCCCGAAACAACCGGAGTCATTATCCCTTTCATGCCCTGCCTCCAGTCCACTTACTGATATCTGAACAAAAGAGACCCATCAAAATTGCAACAAGCGGTACTGTGAAAATTAAATACAAATTAGAAGCCACTGCCAGATTTCTGGATTGGGCTACGCTCAGAGTATCCTGCCTTGGACAATTGCGCTGTTAAAAAGACATTGAAGTCCTTCACAAGCACGTACCTATGTGAGAGTGGATTCTCGGTCCCACTAGCATGAAAACTAAATACTGGCACAGACTGTGTGTGGAAAATGATTTAAGACTCTTTCCAATACAACCCAACATTGCAGAGTTATGTGCATCCTTTCAAACACACCCTTCTCATTAACCTGTGGTGAGTTATTCACAATTTTCTATTAACAAATGTATATGTAAAATGGCTTAATAAAGAGAAAAATTAGTGATAATTATTTGTGCCCTGGTCCTCTTTGTGACAAAGAGCTCTTTGTCACTTCCCATGAGCCAGGTTGTGACAAAAACTCACACTCATTCTTATGTGTAATAAATGTATCTCATAGTGTGTGGGGCAGGCTTACAATGATGGCAAAGAACATTTGAGTGTGCGCTGACCCTGGTGCTAGAGGGGGTACGCAGCTGGAGGTTGAATGTTCGAAGGAGTACAGGACTATAAAACGTTTGGGAACCACTGATCTAGAGGGATAGAAAGTTATTGCTTCGAGGTATCTGTACCTGAAAATACATGACCTAAGTGATTGATAGTTGGTATTCAGCAGTCATAAAAGTATGCCTTATTTACTTTGAAGAACTACGAAAATAGTGATTTGGTCAGACAGCAGCTCTGAGATGAGGTAATAAAATCAAAGTAAAACAAAAGTAATATACACATCAACTGAAATATTTGATTAAAGTAGGCCTGAAATAATGTGAATAAATGATGGTTAATAAGTGATACACAGTAATGGGCAGTCAACTACCATCATGGGACTTTTATTAATAATTTTATTCTGTGTTGTTACAGAATTCAACCAGATTCTGACAATGCATGTTGTGTTGTAGTTGCAGGAAGGTTGACAGTGAGGAAGGGAGAGAAAAGCTGACTGCAAAGCTCTGCTGAGCTCACAAGGCAATAAAGTTATTTACTCTGCCCTCTGCTGGACATAACGGTTACAAACACTCTCCCAATAGTACATAGTCAAGTACAAGTGATATTTCAGGGAATTTAACATGTGTAATAAACAAGACGTTTGAAATTATTTGCCAATCCATAAAACATTTTTTTTTAATGTTTCCGTTGTAATGTTTTGCTGGTCTTGTAAGCAGTCAGTCATTGCAAGTGAATGACCAGTCCATTTCACAGTATACTAGATAGTTATAAAGACCATGGACAAAGTCCATTGTAACCAACAGAAGGCAATAATCAAGAAGCATCCACTCTGTCCAAGGAGTATCCACCCTGTGTGATAAGCGCAGTCGGAAAGTATTTAGACCCCTTGACTTTTTCCACATTTTGTTACGGCCTAAGTCTAAAATTATTGAAATGGTATTTTTTTCCTCAAATCTACACACAATACCCAATAAGCAAAAATATCACATTTACATAACTATTCAGACCTTTTACTCAGTACTTTTTGGGGGGGCAGCAGGTAGCCTAGTGGTTAGAGCGCTGGGACAGTAACAGAAAGGTTTGAATCGAATCCCTGAGCTGACAAGATAAAAAAATGTCTTTCCGCCCCTGAACAAGGCAGTTAACCCACTGTTCCCTGATAGGTCTTGTAAATAAGAATTTGTTCTTAACTGACTTGCCTAGTTAAATGAAGGTTAAAAATAAATAAATAAATACTTTGTTGAAGCTCATTTGGCAGTGATTACAGCCTCGAGTATTCTTGGGTATGAAGCTACAAGCTTGGCACACCTGTATTTGGGGAGTTTCTCCCTTTCTTCTCTGCAGATCCTCTAAACAGTTGGATGGGGATTGTTGCAGCACAGCAATTTTCAGGTCTCTCCAGAGATGTTAGATCGGGTTCAAGACCAGGCTCTGGCTGTGCCACTCAAGGACATTCAGAGAATTGTGCCACTCCTCAAGCCACTCCTGCATTATCTTGGCTGTGTGCTTAGGGTCGTTGTCCTGTTGGAAGAAGAACTCTCACCCCAGTTTGACCTCCTGAGCTCTCTGCAGCAGGTTTTCATCAAAGATCTCTCTGTACTTTGCTCCGTTCATCTTTCCCTCGATCCTGACTAGTCCCAGAGCCTGCATAGAAAAACATTCACCACCATGCTTCGCCGTAGGGATGGTGCCAGGTTTCCTCCGGACATAATGCGTGGCATTCAGGCCAAATCAATTCTCTGTACTTATTATGTGATTAAACTAATCATGTAAACTTTAACTCGGAAGTTGGGGCACCACGGGAAAATGTTTATAGTCTCTAATTCCCGAATTGACTGTTCAGATATTTTCACATCTTATCGATTAGTCATTCCCATCTGAATGTTGCAAACCCTTGGATATCTGCAATAATCCTAGTCTCCCTAATGAACCAGCTATATACAAACTGGCTGAATTATTTATTTACTAACTAACTAAAATCACAGAAATACATAAACAAACAATACAGTTATTGGTTACTAACACAGTGCATTGATAAGTCCCTAGTGGGCTAAACCACTATGACTGCTTGGTAGACAATGGAAAGGAGTGGGGACGGATAAAGAGCGGGAAAGACAAAATGGATTCACTACACACAGTTGATAATTATATTAATTGAAATGCTAATCCTTTGCACATGAACGGCCGCTCATTCAAAAATAATTGCAATGTATTTATTTACGCCCTTATGTTGTTGTTGTCTTTTCTTTTGGAATCGCCGGTCCTTCTGCTGGAGAGTCAGTTCATCAGAGAGTCTCTGGTTAACTTCCCCAGAAGTCACAATGTCTTTCGTGGTTGTGGCTTTCTCAGCGGCTCTGGATAGTGTCTGTTGTAATGGATATGTCAGGCGTACCGATGGTTGTTCCATAGGATAGTTGCTTCTGCGGTTGTCTGTATTCTCATACTAGATTTACGAAATTTCCAGCTGCAGACTAGTAATTCTACATCTAGGATTTGCTCTTATTCTGTAGTGATCGATAGTCTTAGAGTTTAACCGTTTCCAGCCATGTAGCCAACACTACACGCTGTCTGGTGTCCATTTCAACATGTAGAGTCAGCTCCATGTTTTCTAGTCTAAAGTAAATTTCGGCAGGAGTGGGTTTTATACTCACTGAGAAAAGTGCAGTCCATGACGCCGACGCAATGTCTATGCTCACTTGGCCGTGGCCACTGACTTGGTTAACTTTATATGAAAACACATATTTTCTCATTAAAAGGTTAACATCACATTACATCCTTTCACAAATAGTACCATGTTTAATCATATACGTTTCACAATATTTAGATGTAAACCCCATAATTAAGTGTACACAACCAAAGACACAGTAATGACTGTTTCCTGTCCTTCATGAGATCACCAAATGAAACACTCGTCATGACTGTCCCTTAAGTGTCCACAGACCACTCCCACATTCTCAAAAATATAAATATTGTTTAATTATTCAAAACTTTTGATGTCCAAGCGTCTCTCTGTGTTCCACAGTTTGCATTCCAAACTCAAAACACTACAGAGCATAGAGGCCGTATGTTTTACGACCACCATAAAACAGCCGACTTCCCGCTCTCCCCCTCTACGAGAACGCTGTAGAGAGGACCCGCTGTAACATGATCCTTCAGATCGTCACAGGAGAGTTATGACAACTTATGGCTAGTTAGGAGACAAAATGATTCCGTTATCACTAGCTATTGACTAAAGGCAAAAAACTCAAATATATTCAAACTTTTGACATGTTTATTACTCTCCATTCCATTTGAATCATGAGTCAACACACCTTGTTCAAAAGGTAAAATCTTTCTGGCCGCCGTTCAATATGATCAGCAACACCACGCAGTGTCGTTGTCATAATGATATTACCCTATTGAGAAGAGACCGTAGATATATAATGAGTCTTAGATCTCGTGTGCTGTGGGTTGGTCGGTCAGTTAAGGCCTCCGCATTTGGCACATGCCATCCCGTGTTTTTCGAGGGATAAAATCCCAATCTTCTACACAGTTTCTCCTCGATCAGTCTGCCCTTCATTCATACCCGTCGCTGTCGATAAAATATGATTTACTCTACTGCAGAAAGCAGGCCTCTCCTACCTTGCGGTTGCCGGCCATCTTGCGTAGGAAACTGAAGGTGCGCACAAAAGGGCCGCCTGTCACCTCCTCCTGGGCCTCGTCTCTCGTGACCTCCGTCCAGCTTCCCTCTCTCCCCCAGAGCAGAAGACCCAGGTCCCTATCCACACTGAGGGAGAGGAGAACATTAAACGATCAAGAGGGGAAAGGACAGGAAAGTTTGACAAAGAAAAGAGAGAGATGACATGAAAGTTTGTAAGAGAGGACGTGAGGATGACAAGAAAGGGAAGAATTACAGAGAGGAAAGAGGAACAGAAGACATGAAAGTTTTAGATAGATGATTAGAGGAAGGAGCAGGACAGTAAAAGGGAATGATAAAAGAGAAGAGAGGAAGTGAGACAAATGGAGAGGTAGAGAAAGAATGGAGTGCCAGGTCATTTAATAACAACATGGGACATGCAACTATAAAATGCACCATGACTTCCATGATAACAGGAAACACAGCCAGAATTGAGACTGCGGTACGAGAGACAAACAGGTCTAGCATGGTTATGGCTGTTTGCTAAAGGAAACAGATCCAAAATGGCGACCTCCTTGCATGAAAGGGAAAACGGGGAGAAAGGCAACTCACCTCTGTGTGGATCCTCCAATTTGACTGTAGGGTAAAGTCTCTGGAACACACAGATCAGAAGACACTCACACTGACACCTTCCTAAACACTCTCCACAGCTTACAACTCAATAACCAGTATGCAAAGAACAAGGCAGAAATAAAACATATTTAAAATATAAAGAAAGAAAGTAGGTAAATGTCCCATTCACCTGATGCTCATTCAAGGGCTTCACTGCTATTTATAACCAAGAATAAACTAGCCAAGCACAAATAGTAAGTTATGAGAGTGAAAGAGACACAGACAGTAGCCTATAGGCAACTGAGTTTGATAACACAGATTAGACGAGAGGGATAGGGAGAGAATGATAGAAGAAATTACAGTAAAACAGTTGGTCATCCAAGCAGTGTGTTAAAATGGAGGAATTGAAGTGGAGGAGACTAGTAGAGAGCGAGAGAATAGAGATGGGAGAGGTAGCAGTAGAAATGGAGGCTCTGCTATGAAGCTGGTACTGGGGATAACAGGACCAGAGCCCAGACAGAACAAACACAGGAAGAGCGCTTCCGCATTGCTGCACACACACACAGAGATGGAGGCACACACACACACACAGATGGAGGCACACACACAGAGATGGAGGCACACACACACAAAAACCCTCAGAGAAACACTGACACACATTGACAAACACAAACCCTTAAGAAAAAAAGACACACACCAACTGAGAAACATACTGTACACATAAACAGTGGAAAACAGACACTCAGATACTGAGTAAAAACCTGACAAACATACATGCAGAAACTGACAATCATTGACAAACAAAAACAAGCATGCATTTAGTGCAAATTACAAAACCCAATTATGATAATTAAATACACCCACATATAAATGTACAAAAATGATCCAACCATTGTAAACAAAACAAGAAGGCACAATGAGACAGGGCATTTACACACAAGCACATGTACTTTCACTCTATCAAACGCATGCACGCACACACAGCTATTGACTGACACTGGCGTACTGTCCAACTTGAGCCCGATTCAGAGCACAACAAAGACTGACAAAGTGTGCGTGTGTCTAGATACTATACAGACCGCATAAAAAAGGCAAGAAAGACGTTTTGCAGTCGGAGGAGTGTTTTGGAAGAGTAAGGAGTTTATTGACTTACTAACATCTAGAGAAGGCTACAAGGATACATTCTGCCCAGCAAACAGTTAAACCATCTACTTTAGAACTTCAAGTAACATTCCTTGGCTGTAGTCCAGTTCTCTACCCTTCTCCACTAAGTCTCCTCTTCACGTGCTGAATTTAAAAGGAATGGACGGGTGTAAGAAATCTGGGAGAAACGAAGGGTACACTTTAGGGTGTAGGGATACAGAATAGAATCACTTGCAGCCTATGTGACACCTTCAACCATTTGAACTTGTCTGACCCCGGGTTGTGTTCATTAAGGCACACAACAGAAACCATTTTGGAACAGGAAACAAAAATCAGTGTTTCTTATTGGACAGTTCCAGGTAGTCCCTCCCCGTTTCAGTCCATTTTCTGCGTTTGGTGCGTAATGAACACGATCCAGGCATGTAGCGTAGGCTTACCGTAGCAGTTGGAGCCTGGTCGGGGGCCCGTGCTGGGAGGGTTGCTGCGACGAACCACACTGAGGGTTGGGGCCGACGCACTGCAGCCCTGCAGCTGGTTGGACTGTTCCTATTTTAATTAAGCACATATTACACAACATTAGCGATTCGCATTGAACTGCTCCTGTGACCCAACAAGAAGTTATACTTCGGGTTTTAGTGGAGGGTGAATGCACGTAAACAGCATTTACTCGCCTTTTTATTAAGTAAATAGTGTTTAAGCACCTATTACGCTAAATTAACGTTGACAGCATTTACGTTACTTACTATTCATCTCAAGGTTCACCATTGACGAACCTTAGCTACACTACATCAAATCAAATTTTATTGGTCACATACACATGGTTAGCAGATGTTATTGCGAGTGTAGCGAAATGCTTGTGCTTCTTGTTCCATCAGTGCAGCAATATCTAACAATTCCACAACAAATACCTAAAACACACAAATCTAAGTAAAGGAATGGAATAAGAATATCTAAATATATGGATGAGCAATGAAAGAGCGGTATAGAATACAGTATAGATATGAAATGCCTACGCAAGATATGTGAACATAATTAAAGTGGCATTATAAACTTCTTTGAGATAGGGGGCGCTCTTTTCATTTTTGGATAAAAAACATTCCCGTTTTAAACAAGATATTTTTTCACGAAAAGATGCTCGACTATGCATGTAATTGACAGCTTTGGAAAGAAAAAACTCTGACGTTTCCAAAGCTGCAAAGATATTATCTGTGAGTGCCCCAGAACTAATGCTACAGGCGAAACCAAGATGAAATTTCATATAGGAAATGGTCCAGATTTTGAATGCGCTGTGTTCCAATGTCTCCTTATATGGCTGTGAATGCACTTTCTGTCGTTTCCCCAGGGTGTTTGCAGCATTGTGACGTATTTGTAGGCATATCATTGGAAGATTGACCATAAGAGACTACATTTACCAGGTGTCCGCCCGGTGTCCTCCGTCAAAATTATTGCGTAATCTCCAGCTCCATGCGCGTTTCCATTTTCTTCAGAGGAGAAAGTCAACTGCCACGAATGATTTATCATCGATAGATATGTGAAAAACACCTTGACGATTGATTCTAAACGTTTGCCATGTTTCTGTCGATAATATGAAGTTAATTTGGAAAAAAGTTTGCGTTGTAATGACTTAATTTTTGTATTTTTTTTTTACCCAAACGTGATGAACAAAACGGAGCGATTTCTCCTACACAAATAATATTTTTGGAAAAACTGAACATTTGCTATCTAACTGAGAGTCTCCTCATTGAAAACATCTGAAGTTCTTCAAAGGTAAATTATTTTATTTGAATGCTTTCTTGTTTTTGTGAAAATGTTGCCTGCTGAATTCTAGGCTTAATGCTATGCTAGCTATCAATACTCTTACACAAATGCTTGTTTAGCTATGGTTCAAAAGCATATTTTGAAAATCTGAGATGACAGTGTTGTTAACAAAAGGCTAAGCTTGAGAGCAAATATATTTATTTCATTTCATTTGCGATTTTCATGAATAGTTAACGTTGCGTTATGGTAATGAGCTTGAGGCTATAAATAGGATCCCGGATGCTGGATTGCTCGTCGCAAGAGGTTAAAATGACTAGTGTTCCAATGATATCAAGTCTGTGTGTAGACAGCAGCCTCTCTGTGCTAGTGATGGCGGTTTAACAGTCTGATGGCCTTGAGATAGAAGCTGTTTTCAGTCTCTCGGTCCCAGCTTTGATGCACCTGTACTGACCTCGCCGTCTGGTTGGTAGCGGGTGAACAGGCAGTGGCTCGGGTGGTTGTCCTTGATTATCTTTTTGGCCTTCTTGGGTACAGGAACAATGGTGGCCATCTTGAAGCATGTGGGGACAGCAGACTGGGATAGGGAGAGACTGAATATGTCCGTAAACACACCAGCCAGCTGGTCTGTTCATGCTCTGCGGACGTGGCAAGGGATACCGTCTGGGTCAGCAGCCTTGCGAGGGTTAACACGTTTAAATTACTCACGTTGGCCACAGAGAAGGAGAGCCCACAGTCCTTGTTAGCAGGCCACGTCGGTGGCACTGTATTATCCTGAGCACGCAAAGGTGTATAGTTTGTCTGGAAGCAAGACGGTGTCCATGACATGGCTGGTTTTCCTTTTGTAGTCCGTGATTGCCACATACGTCTCGTGTCTGAGCCGTTGAATTGCGACTCCACTTTGTCTCTATACTGACATTTTGCTTGTTTGATTGCCTTGCGGAGGGAATAACTACACTGTTTATATTCGGGCATATTCCCAGTCACCTTTCCATGGTTAAATGCGGTGGTTCATGCTTTGAGTTTTGTGCGAATGCTGCCATCTAGCCATGGTTTCTGGTTAGTGTAGGTTTTAATTTAGTCACAGTGGGTAAAACATATCCTATACTCTTCCGTATAAACTCACTCACCGAATCAGAGTTTATGTCAATATTATTCTCTGAGGCTACCCGGAACATAGCTCATTCCACAACTTTCATAGCATTGAAAGTCTCTATGGTTTTCTCAAAACATGCATCTTCATTCAGACTGAATAAAAGTCTGCTAGTCCAATCCCACAACCCGGGCTTGCTGATTCACAGGCTCACCTCCAATACGGAGTAGTGCTGCAGGTCGGACCCTGCCTCCTCCTCCGTGAGGGAAGACAAGGAGCCCTCCTGAGTGATGGGGTTCCTGCCCACTCGCCGGACGCCCAGCGCCGCTCCCAGAACCTTCTCCATCTCCTCCGGATCCAGGTTCTCCAGACTCACACTAAGGGAAGAATCAGTTCAATTTAACTTTATTTATCCCTTAGACAGGCATTGTCAGTTTACACATATAAATACCAAAATCCTCCATAGATACATACCAACACTTCTGAATAAAATACAACCCCTGCAACAATATTAGTAGAATAGAAGAGGGATCAGAGAGAAAGGGAAATTGTTTCCAACCAACTTTGACCCCTACACTTCTACCTCTTCTGTAAAGAATGTATCCACACACATACACACTCCCATTCACTAGTTACCACTCACTATAGTTGCAGATGAGAGGTTGTTTCCATATCTCCTGGTACGTATCAAGGCAATGAGGGTTGACTGACACTGTCCCACAGTTGTAACACTGTCTGACTGGACATGTCGTTCTCTCTGTCTGTGTGTGTGTGTGTGTGTGTGTGTGTGTGTGTGTGTGTGTGTGTGTGTGTGTGTGTGTGTGTGTGTGTGTGTGTGTGTGTGTGTGTGTGTGTGTGTGTGTGTGTGTGTGTGTGTGTGTGTGTGTGTGTGTGTGTGTGTGTGTGTGTGTGTGTGTGTGTGTGTTTGAGAGGAGGGGGAGAGATGTCCAAGGATGACAGTGCCAGTACAATGGCCACTCTCAGGGTGGTGTGTGTGTGTCAGAGAGAGGGAGGGTGCCCGTACCAGTTTGAGTTTGAATACATGTGCTTATATGTGTGTGAATCTGGACACTGTGGACACACTGAACACTGCTCATTCTCTTCCCAAGAGAGGGCCATTATTGGATAAACCACTGTTTAACCAACCCTTCGATTTTTACCAGTCATATCAACAAGCTTTCATCAAGGTTTGTGCCACATAATGATTGACCTTGTACCTACCGCCCACAGAAATGTGCTATTTCTGACAATGAGTAGGGGGTTAACTATCAGTGAGCATTGAGCAGTCCCTCCAGTATTCCGCAATCATACAAAAAGAGGGCTCGCAATTTCCACCAAACACTGCACCTCATAATATGGTTGAATCAAGCCAGTGAATCGCCACACGTCAATAAATTTCCCCTCTTGTCAGCGCATTTTCGCAACGCCTTTGATACAATCATTGTATATCGCCATGGAAAAAGTCCACATTGATGCAGCAAAATCAAGCATTTTTACCCTCAAATGTCATAAAACAATCCCTGGAGGGACTGCTTGAAATTCACGTGAATATGGCTTTCAAATAAATCATGATGTTGATAGAATTATAGATATATTTTTTTCGTGATATCTAATTGGTGGTTACAGTCTTGTCCCATCGCTGAAACTCCCCTAGGGACTCAGGAGAGGTGAAGGTCGAGAGCCATGCATCCTCCGAAAAGACCCTGCCTAGCCGCACTGCTTCTTGACACACTGCTTGCTTCAACCGTAAGCCAGCCACATCAATGTGACAGAGGAAACACCGCCCAGCTGGCAACCAAAGTCAGATTACAGGCACCCGGCCTGCCACAAGGAGTCGCTAAAGCGCGATGGGACAAGGAAATCCCGACCGACCAAACCCTCCCCTAACCCGGACAACGCAGGGCCAATTGTACGCCAATTGAGTCTCCCTATCATGACCGGCTGTGACACAGCATGGGATCGAACCCGGGTCTGTAGTGGATGTTGATAGATTTCACTGTAGATTTGGGTGTCAACATGTGATTTAAGAGGGTGTGAATAAGAGTGTCTTTTAACTTACTATAATGTAATTATGTGGTGGGACTGGGTACTGTGACAGTAAAGCATTTCCATTGCTTATGTATAATAGATTGTAAAGAAAGATTGTACTGTAAATGGCTAAAATGTAAACATAAGGATTCCCAAATAGAATTGTATGTTTAGAGCACCCCCTACCTGTGGTTGTCGCTGGGCTCCATCCCCTGCTGCTGCACTGTCACCACAGCCCCGGGCTCCCAGCTATGCCTCCTCCAGGGGTCCAGGTGTGTGAGGTGACGAGTGGCTGGAGAACGCAGGGTCACCCCTCCGGACCCTCCAATCCCCTTCACCCCAGGCCCTGGTGAGCATGGTGGGGAGGGGTACGGGGAACAGGGGGGGGCGGGTGGTGTGGTAAAGGAAAAGGGCGGGAAAGCTGGTGGGTGGGCGTCGAGGGAGGAGGGAGGGGTGGTCGGCATCTAGAGGGGTTAAAGTAAGAGAGGGATACAGTGAGAACTCATACTGTTCACTAGGGTTGGGCGATGTCAATCTCCATAGAAGGAATGTGGACAGGTTATTGGCCATGTGGTTTTCAACATAATGTATTTCTTAATAAGCTTAAACTTGTCATTTTCTATAGGCTATTGATATTATTTGTTCTCTCTCATTATTAGTCCCCTGGCTACCTTAGATGTTGGGGCTATTGAAATAAAAGATGCAACTTGCATTTATTGTTTGATCGAGAGAAAGCCATGCATAAAATGATGAAGTGTAGCCCTCAGTCATTCATATACTGAACGGAGAGTGAATGGAATATAGGCAAAAAAAATGTTTAATTTAAACAAGCCTACACCCCATGCATCTGACAGAGAGAAACAAGATTTTCTGACTGGCTATTTAGCGTTGCTTTGGTGGAATTCTCCGCTAAGTCTCTTGAAATAGACTGTAGCAAATAGGCAAATTACTCTGAATATCACTTGGGTGCTGCCATGCAATGCGATGAGACTCGTTTCTTCTTTACTGCGGGCACTTGTCAAGTTCAAATAGGCTAAACTACCGTCTGTCACCATCGACGATGGTTATCAATCATCATCATCAATAGACCATGTCGCCCAACCCTCTGCGCACTACAACATTTTCAGACACAGAAAAAGACAGACAGTTGTTTGTACCCTGTGGATCAGGTTTCTCAGGGCCCATACTCCAGAGGAGAATAGTTCACTGCTCCCCCACAGGTCAAAGGATGTCATGATCAATTCAAACTTCCACCTTGACTGGCCCTAGGACAACAAAAATACAAAAAAAGTGGATATGAGTGACTAATATTATACAGATAACCACTACAGAGGAGAAAATGTCATGTTTAACAGTGGTTGGCTGTTAACATGTCAGAAGCAAACCTGTTGGGGGATTATGCACATACAAAGCTTTCCCTCACATTCCATTTGGCAAATCTGACCATAAAATAAAAAATATCCTCCCGATTCCTGGTTACAAGGAAAAACACAAACATATCAATGATGTTGCTTTTGCTGCGGGCGATTCCTTGATCCACCTCTACGCAGACGACACCATTCTGTATACTTCCGGTCCTTCCTTGGACACTGTACTATCTAACCTCCAAACGAGCTTCAACGCCATACAACACTCCTTCCGTGGCCTCCAACTGCTCTTAAACGCTAGTAAAAACCAAATGCATGCTTTTCAACCGTTCGCTGCCTGCACCCGCACGCCTGACTAGCATCACCACCCTGGATGGTTCTGACCTAGAATATGTGGACATCTATAAGTACCTAGGTGTCTGTAAACTCTCCTTCCAGACTCATATCAAACATCTCCAATCTAAAATCAAATCTAGAGTCTGCTTTCTATTCCGCAACAAACCCTCCTTCACTCACGCCGCCAAACTTACCCTAGTAAAACTGACTATCCTACCAATCCTCGACTTTGGCGATGTCATCTACAAAATAGCTTCCAATACTCTACTCAGCAAACTGGATGCAGTTTATCACAGTGCCATCTGTTTTGCTACTAAAGCACCTTATACCACCCACCACTACGACCTGTATGTTCTAGTCGGCTGGCCCTCGCTACATATTCGTCGCCAGACCCACTGGCTCCAGGTCATCTACAAGTCCATGCTAGGTAAAGCTCCGCCTTATCTCAGTTCACTGGTCACGATGGCAACACCCACCCGTAGCATGCGCTCCAGCAGGTGTATCTCACTGATCATCCCTAAAGCCAACACCTCATTTGGCCGCCTTTCGTTTCAGTTCTCTGCTGCCTGTGACTGGAACGAATTGAAAAAAAATCGCTGAAGTTGGAGACTTTTATCTCCCTCACCAACTTCAAACATCTGCTATCTGAGCAGCTAACCGATCGCTGCAGCTGTACATAGTCTATTGGTAAATAGCCCACCCAATTTACCTACCTCATCCCCATACTGTTTATATTTATGAACTTTTCTGCACTTTTTCACACCAGTATCTCTACCTGTACATGACCATCTGATCATTTATCACTCCAGTGTTCTGCAAAATTGTAATTCTTCACATACCTCCTCATGCCTTTTGCACACAATGTATATAGACTCTATTTTATTTCTACTGTGTTATTGACTTGTTAATTGTTTACTCCATGTGTAACTCTGTGTTGTCTGTTCCCACTGCTATGCTTTATCTTGGCCAGGTCGCAGTTGTAAATGAGAACTTGTTCTCAACTAGCCTACCTGGTTAAATAAAGGTAAAATAAATGTTAAAAAATTAAAATAAAATGTAAAAAAATTTAAAAGTAAGGAAGTACCAGCTCAATACAGAAGTGGTCTGATCAAGTGGATGCTAAGCTACAGGACTGTTTCACAGGCACAGACTGGAACATGCTCCGTGATTCATCCGATAACATTAACGAATCACCCGCTTCATTAATAAGTGCATTGACATCATTGTCCCCACAGTGTCTGTACGTATATATCATAACCAGAAGCCCTGGATTACAGGCAACATCAGCACTGAGTTTAAGGCTAGAGCTGCCGCTTTCAAGGAGCAGGACACTAATCCGGACTACCGACCCGCAACACTCACATCTGTAGCCATGAAATGCTTTGGAAGGCTGATCATGGATCACATCAACACCATCATCCCAGACACTCTGGACTCACTCCAATTCACATACCGCCCCAACAGATCCCCAGATGATGCAAATCTCTATTGCACTCCACACTGCCCTCTCCCACCAGTACACGTAAGAAAGCTGTTCAGAGTTCAACACCATAGTCCCCTCCAAGCTCATCACTAAGCTCAGGATCCTGGGACTGAACACCTCCGCCTGCAACTGGATCCTGGACTTCCTGACGGGCTGCCCCCAGGTGGTGAGGGTAGGCAACAACTCATACCCCATGCTAACCCTCAACATGGGGCCCCTCAGGAGTGTGTGCTTAGTCCCCTCCTGTACTCCCTGTTCACCCAGGACTGCGTGGTCGCACACGACTCCAACAGCATCATTAAGTTTGATGACGACATGGTGGTTGTCCTGATCACTGATGTGACAGCCTATAGGGAGGTCAGTGACCCTATCAGTGTGGTACCAGGACAACAACCTCTCCCTCAACATCAGCAAGACAAAGGAGCTGATCATGTGCTACAGTAAACAGAGGGTCGAGCACGCCCCATCCACATCGACGGGGCTATAATTGGAGCGGGTCAAGCGATTCCTCAGGTGTCCACAACACTGAGGAATTATCATGGTCCACACTACGGATGGGCATTTGAAATATTTTGACTGCTCGAGTATTTGCATGTTTTTCTTACAGTACTCAAATATTTTTAGAACACAAGGTCCGCACTGAAAAATATGTCAACAGTGTGCAACAATTTATTTTTACCTTCACAGGTAAATCCGAATTGCATCATATACACTACCGTTCAAATGTATGGGGTCGCTTAGAAATGTCCTTGGTTTGAAAGAAAATCACATTTTATGTCCATTAAAATGACAGCAAATTGATCAGAAATACAGTGTAGACATTGTTAATGTTGTAAATGACCATTGTAGCTGGAAATGGCTGATTTTCTATGGAACATCTACATAGGCGTACAGAGGCCCATTATCAGCAACCATCACTCCTGTGTTCCAATGGCACGTTGTGTTAGCTAATCCAAGTTTATCATTTCAAAAAGGCTAATTGATCATTAGAAAACCCTTTTGAAATTATGTTAGCTTGGCTGAAAACTGTTGTTCTGATTAAAGAAGCAATAAAACTGTCCTTCTTTAGACTAGTTGAGTATCTGGAGCACCAGCATTTGTGGGTTCGATTATAGGCTCAAAATGGACAGAAACAAATAACGTTCTTCTGACATTCGTCAGTCTATTCTTGTTCTGAGAAATTAAGCCTATTCCATTGCTAAGAAACTGAAGATCTTGTACAACGCTGTGTACAACTCCCTTCACAGAACAGCGCAAACTGGCTCTAACCAGAATATAAAGAGGAGTGGGAGGCCCCGGTGCACAACTGAGCAAGAAGTCAAGTACATTAGAGTGTCTAGTTTGATAAACATAGGAAGTTGGACCTACGTGGAGGAACAGTAAACTGAGCAAAAAAAGAAACCTCCCCTTTACAGGACATTGATTTCAACAATAATTCATAAAAATACAAATAACTTCACGGATCTTCATTGTAAAGGGTTTAAACACTGTTTCCCATGCTTGTTTAAGCATAAACAATTAATGAACATGCACCTGTGGAACAGTTATTACGACACTAACAGCGTACAGACGGTAGGCAATTAAGGTCACAGTTATTAAAACTTAGGACACTAAAGAGGCCTTTCTACTGATTCTGAAAAACACCAAAAGAAAGATGTCCAGGGTCCCTGTTCATCTGCATGAATGTGCCTTAGGCATGCTGCAAGGAGGCATGAGGACTGCAGATGTGGCCAGGGCAATAAATTGCAATGTCTGTACTGTGAGATACCTAAGACAGTGCTACAGGGAGACAGGACGGACAGCTGATCGTCCTCGCAGTGGCAGACCACATGTAACAACACCTGCATAGGATCGGTACATCCGAACATCACACCTGCGGGACAGGTATTGGATGGAAACAACAAGTGCCCAAGTTATACCAGGAAGGCACAATCCCTCCATCAGTGCTCAGACTGTCCACAATAGGGTGAGAGAGGCAGGACTGAGGGCTTGCAGGCCTGTTGTAAGGCAGGTCCGACATCACCGGCAACAATGTCGCCTATGGGGACAAACCCACTGTCGCTGGACCAGACAGGACTGTCAAAAAGTGCTCTTCACTGATGAGTCACGGTTTTGTCTCACCAGGGGTATTGGTCGAATTCACGTTTATCGTCAAAGGAATGAGCATTACACCGAGGCCTGTACTCTGGAGGGTCGATTTGGAGGTGGAGGGTCTGTCATGGTCTGGAGCGGTGTGTCACAGCATCATCGGACTGAGCTTGTCATTGCAGGCAATCTCAACGCTGTGTGTTACAGGGAAGACATCCTCCTCCCTCATGTGGTACCGTTCTTGCAGGCTCATCCTGACATGACACTGCCACCAGCCATACTGCTCATTCTGTGAGCGATTTCCTGCAAGACAGGAATGTCAGTGTTCTGCCATGGCCAGCGAAGAGCCTGGATCTCAATCCTATTGAGCACGTCTGGAACCTGTTGGATCGGAGGGTGAGGGCCATTACCCCCAGAAATGTCTGGGAACTTGCAGGTGCCTTGGTGGAAGAGCGGGGTAATATCTCACAGCAAGAACTGGCAAATCTGGTGCAGTCCATGAGGAGGAGATGCACCGCAGTACTTAATGCAGCTGGTGGCCACACTGTTACTTTTGATTGACCCACCCACCCCCTTTGTTCAGGGACACATTATTCCATTTCTGTTAGTCACATATCTGTTGAACTTGTTCAGTTTAATGTCTCAGTTGTTGAATCTTGTTATGTTCATACAAATATTTACTCATGTTAAGTTTGCTGAAAATAAATGCAGTTGACAGTGAGAGGACGTTTCTTTTTTTCTTAAGCAAAAAATATTCAACTTTATTTGGAATGGCAAATGAGATTCATCACTTAGCTAAATAGTTGGGAGGAGATTTTTAACTCCAAACCTCATGCAACCACAAAATGTCGGATAAAGCATATACTGTACAGGATTTATTGATAGAAATACTCTTTCAAAATGAAGAGGCAAGTGGAAAAATGTTTTCAAATATTTGTTTTTCCCAAGGGCTATTAGCAGGACAATAGACTCGATGTGGTCCCAAAAACACCTCTCTGACATAAGGTCCAGCATATCTCTTAATGATGTAATTGAATGTCTCTGTTTAAATCATATTTTAGTATTTTGAAACTTTGTACAAGGCAATTGATCAGCATTAATATCTTTGTAGCTGGGGCCTCCCAAGTGGCACAGTGGTCTAAGACACTGCATCACAGTGCAATCTGCATTGCCACATATGCTGGTTCGATACCTGTGCAGGCCACAACCGGGAGATCCATGAGGTGACGCACAATCTGCCCAACGTCATCCAGGTTAGGGAAGGGTCTGGCCGGCGAGGTTGTACTTGTCAAAAAAAGAATAGGCACGGTGGGCTTTTGGTTTCCCTCTAAAAAGATAAATAAATAATTCTAAATAACAAACTGGCTTTATTTACAAATTAGTAAGAATGTCTCATCCCATGTTCAATGGCCTTTTTCCCTTTATTCAGATTTCAAATAACCAAAAGTGTAAACAAAATCTCCAAAAGACTTTTTTTTAACAAGCCATAGATAGTTTAATCCACCAGAAAAGAGACAAAATATTGTGGTTTAAACTCAAATCTACAAATTGATTAAAACACTTTATCAATTGGAACCTTTAACAAGTGGAAGGGGGAAAACGTATTATTATTATTAACCCTGCATTATAATTATATACAGTATATCACAAAAGTGAGTACACCCCTCACCTTTTTGTAAATACTTGAGTATATCTTTTCATGTGACAACATTGAAGAAATGACAATTCGCTACATTGTAAAGTAGTGAGTGTACAGCTTGTATAACAGTGTAGATTTTCTGTCCCCTCAAAATAACTCAACACACAGCCATGAATGTCTAAGTGAAAATGTCCAAATTGGGCCCAAAGTGACAATATTTTGTGGGGCCACCATCATTTTCCAGCACTGCCTTAACCCTCTTGTGCATGGAGTTCACCAGAGCTTCACAGGTTGCCACTGGAGTCCTCTTCCACTCCTCCATGACGACATCACGGAGCTGGTGGATGTTAGAGACCTTGCACTCCTCCACCTTCCGTTTGAGGATGCCCAATAGGGTTTAGGTCTGGAGACATGCTTGGCCAGTCCATCACCTTTACCCTCAGCTTCTTTAGCAAGGCAGTGGTTGTCTTGGAGGTGTGTTTCGGGTCGTTATCATGTTGGAATACTGCCCTGGGGCCCAGTCTCCGAAGGGAGGGGATCATGCTCTGCTTCAGTATGTCACAGTACATGTTGGCATTCGTGGTTCCCTCAATGAACTGTAGCTCCCCAGTGCCAGCAGCACTCATGCAGCCCCAGACCATGACACTCCCACCACCATGCTTGACTGTAGGCAAGACACACTTGTCTTTGACACACTTGTCATCTGAACCAAATAAGTTTATCTTGGTCTCATCAGACCACAGGACATGGTTCCAGTAATCCAGTCAGCTTGTCTTCAGCAAACTGTTTGCGGGATTTCTTGTGCATCATCTTTAGAAGAGGCTTCCTTCTGGGACGACAGCCATGCAGACCAATTTGAGGCAGTGTACGACGTATGGTCTGAGCACTGACAGGCTGACCCCCCACCCTTTCAACCTCTGCAGCAATGCTGGCAGCACTCATACGTCTATTTCCCAAAGACAACCTCTGGATATGACGCTGAGCACGTGCACTCAACTTCTTTGGTCGACCATGGCGAGGTCTGTTCTGAGTGGAACTTGTCCAATTAAACAGCTGTAGGGTCTTGGCCACCGTGCTGCAGCTCAGTTTCAGTGTCTTGGCAATCTTTTTATGGCCCAGGCCATCTTTATGTAGAGCAACAATTATTGTTTTTAGATCCTCAGAGAGTTCTTTGCCATGGGGTACCATGTTGAACTTCCAGTGACCAGTCTGTATGAGGGAGTGTGAGAGCGATGACACCAAATTTAACACACCTGCTCCCCATTCTCACCTGAGACCTTGTAACACTAATGAGTCACATGACACTGGGGTGGGAAAATGGCTAATTGGGCCCAATTTGGACATTTTCACTTTGGGGTGTACACACTTTTGTTGCCAGCGGTTTAGACATTTATGGCTGTGTGTTGAGTTATTTTGAGGAGACAGCAAATAGCTGTACACTCAAATAGCTGTACACTCACTACTTTACATTGTAGCAAAGTGTCATTTCTTCAGTGTTGTCACATGAAAAGATTTACTCAAATGTGAGGGGTGTACTCACTTTTGTGATATACTGTAAAAGCCCCTTAGATATTCTGTGTTTTTGACTTGCGGCCTCATTCAGCGAGGGTATTGTTTTCTTATCAAGGAAGGAGAATTCTCCACCTGGGCGGACTGTGAGAGGATCACGAACACAAACACAATGATATCCTTGGGCATGCTGTGGTCTTCAAAACCTGATGGCTAAAGTTGTCCTTCAGCTGATTTGGGACAAGATGATGAAATCTTCCATCACCTCTGTGACAATGCTGCGGCCTGTCATTTCTTCAGTGTGCTGAGGTGCAGTAGCATTCCAGATGACAAGTCCAAATCAAACAACTCAAGCTTCCTAGTTAAGGCCTCAAATTTCTCCACCAAGTCTATAACTGTTTCCCTCTTCCTTGTAACTACATATTTAACCCATTGAAGCTATAGAATGTCCCATTATTTTACTAGGAATGTCAGTTAAGAACACATTCCTATTTACAATGACAGGCTACCAGGGAACAGTGGGTTAACTTCCTTGTTCAGGGGTAGAATGACAGTTTACCTTGTCAGCTCGGGGATTCGATCCCGCAACCTTTCGTTTACTGGCCCAACGCTCAAACCACTACCTGCCGCCCGAGCTTGCAGTTAACGATTCAATATTTCTGCGTCGGGCCTCTATATGAGGCAGGAAGGCCACTGAAAGTTCTATGCTTAGAATCATAAGAGATTGCAAATAATTAAAACAGCAATATTTTCATTGCAAATAAACACACTGGTTTGGCATTGGGAAAGATGGTGAGATGAACGAATACATACATGTACATACGTACATTATTCTCTCAAACTTTGATTTTCATTATCCACATTTCTTCTTGATACTTTTTGCAAGCAACATTTTATCTAGCTATCAAGCAAATTGTTCTGAACAATTGTTGATGTTAAAAAAAAGTAGTGTAGCCTACAGTAGGCTACGTATACCTGTTTTCCCCACCAATCAATGCAGAAATAGACAATAATAATTTAATAGAGACAAAGATATTATGAGTCTAATCAGATCAAATTGTCACTGAATTTATTATGTACTAATCATGTGTTAAAACATGTCAAATCTGTAGTGTAGGCCAATTAATTGTGCTAATATTATATACTTTCTATGTTCTGGCCTGCCGACTATTGTCTCAGAAAATGTTTTTGAGCCCGAGGCCAAACCTACAGTTGAAGTCGGAAGTTTACATAAACTTAGGTTGGAGTCATTAAAACTTGTTTCTCAACCACTCCACACATTTCTTGTTAACAAACTATAGTTTTGGCAAGTCGGTTAGGACATCTACTTTGTGCATGACACAAGTAATTTTTCCAACAATTGTTTACAGACCGATTATTTCACTGTATCACAATTCCAGTGGGTCAGAAGTTTACATACACAGTTGACTGTGCCTTTAAACAGCTTGGAAAATTCCAGAAAATGCTGTCATGGCTTTAGAAGTTTATCATAGGCTAATTGACATAAATTGAGTCAATTGGAGGTGTACCTGAGGATGTATTTCAAGGCCTAGCTTCAAACCCAGTGCCTCTTTGCTTGACATGCTGGAAAAATCCAAAGAAAAGACCTTGACCCAAGTCAAACAATTTAAAGCCAATGCTACCAAATACTAATTGAGTGTATGCAAACTTCTGACTCACTGGGAATGTGATGAAAGACATAAAAGCTGAAATAAATCACTACTATTATCCTGATGTTTCACATTCTTAAAATAAAGTGGTGATCCTAACTGACCTTAGACAGGAAATATTTACTAGGATTAAATGGAATTGTGAAAAACTGAATTTGGCTTAGGTGTATGTAAACCTCTGACTTCAACTGTAGTTGACAAACCCTAATATAGCTTACAGAGTATTTCCATAAGTCCACTCAAGTTTCTTCAACTGTCTTCTGATTGTGCTTAGAGCGATGTTGTGCTGTGATGCAAGCAGATTCCAGACTGCATTTGTCGATGGCTTGAATAGTCTCGCTGGAAATGGAATACAATGTGCAGCATATATTAAAGACCAGCAGTCAATTTATTTAAGCATTATTTTTTAGCATTATTAGGCCTACTTTACAGTATTGTAGTCTACTGTACCTGTTCATTTTCCTGTGTTTTTGCGTTTGGCGTAACACAGGCGATTATCGCACTGCCCGTGACCATAATCCCCAATTCTAACAGTATTTTACAGACATGTTTAATTATTTAAGGTTCCTTTCTCTTCTCTGTGCTGGAGTTCTTTTAAGAATACTTACTGGAACACCCAAAGTCATCCAATTGTTATAATAGGATTTGAAGCAATAGCCTACCCACGCGTGGTCAACGACTTCAGCACCGTTTCACACTGCTCTGAGACAAACATGGGGACTGATCTTGATAAATGAATGAGATTTTCTATATTTGACTGAATCTCCGTTTGGGTATTGGTTAGTCTACAATTAGGGTGTGAAAATGGTCACGTTGTACAGGGCCATATTTTCCTAATGGAAACGCTGAGGGTTTAGTTTTTTTGTGGAATAGAAACACCATAATATTAATTAAATTAATTAAGCTACATTTCTTAAAATCAACCCCATATACTATGTTCTTACAAAAACATTTTAAAATTCTCTAAAACAGCCAATATTACAAAAAGTAAAATGCTTCTCAAAGATGCCCTCTGGTGGTCAAACTAGCACTAACTAGCATTAATGGCAACAATGGCTGACACTTAAATAACGTGCCATATAATTATGCGGCAGCCCACATGGTGTACTGCAGTATGACAACTTGTACAGAAAGAACCACTGTATATGTACATGTCTACTTCAATGACCTCATATCCCTACACAAATCAACTCATTACTGGTAGCCCGTGTATACAGCAAAGTTATTGTTTGTCATTGTGTATTTATTCCTTGTTTTTTTGTTGTTTTTTTCTCACTGCATTGTTGGAAGGGCCCGTAAGTAATCATTTCAATGTTTGTCTACACCTGTTGTTTTACGAGGCATGTGACAAATAAATAAAACATTTGATCCGATTTGTATAACATCCCATGCTGTCAGTATCAATCATTGACCTCCCAGGATATCTGCTGAATACTTTCTTATTCCCCCCATCATAAAGTGGATGGATATAGATGATTAACTTGTCCTACAAGGAATTTGTATGTTGATGTATGCCTCATCGTTTGTCCTTCCAACCACTGTCCGTCTCCCCGATGAATTGGAGGTAAATACTACTTTTAAAAATCCAATGAAGGTCAAAACTGATTCAATACAATGTATCCATTAGTATCTACTTAATGCAATTATACATCAAGTACAGCAATAGATAATCAAGAAGAAAAAAAAGAATCATTGAAGTACATTAAGTTTGGCTACCTTGTTATCAATGTTATAAAACAGTGGGTAAAGTGCAATAAATGAAAATGAGTCAACACACACAAATACACTCACAGATGCACAGACTTCACCTGACGTAAAGAATCCGCAACTACAGTTGGGGGCTTTAAAAAGGTTCCTTATTGGTCATTTGCTATAGCAACCACACATCATTAAAATGTGACAGACCTCTAGCAGGATGATGACAAGCGCCAAGTTCATTAGTAATTATCTAACAATAACTTCTGTAGTGAAATATGCCCAAGACAGTGCGGTTACATCCACATTTAGCAAATATTTTTTCTGTACTGCAATACAGGTTAAGAATGCCTCCAATTGTATAACCACAACTATGTTTATTCATGTCTTTGGGAGTGAGCTTGTGTACTACACAGTGTACTTATATTGGTGTTTATGAGTTTAGCCGGTGTGTATACCGTCACACCCTGATCTGTTTGACCTGTCCTTGTGCTTGTCTCCACCCCCCTCCAGGTGTGGCTCATCTTCCCCACTATCCCAGTGTTTTCTGTCTGTCTGTGCCAGTTTGTTTTGTTCGTTCAAACCTACCAGCGTTTTCCCTTGCTCCCGTCTTTGCTATTTTCCATGTTTTCTAGTATGCCGGTTTTTGACCTTTACTGCCTGCTCTGAGCCTGCCTGCCATCCTGTACCTTTGCCTCTACTCTGGATCTACCTGACCTGACCCTGAGCCTGCCTGCTGTTCCAGTGCCTTACACCCTCTCTGGATTATTGACCCCTGCCTGCCTTGGCCGGACTTTTGCCTGCCCGTTTAAATTCTTGATGCACCCATCCCGTTACCGGGATCATTTTCGTCAACATCCGCTGAATTGCAGAGCGCCAAATTCAAATTAAATTACTACTAATATTTAATTTTCATGGAATCACAAGTGCAATATAGCAGAACACAGCTTGTTGTTAATCCACCTGCCGTTTCATATTTCAAAAAAGCTTTTCGGCGAAAGTATACCAAGCGTTTATGTAAGGACATCTCTCTCAGCAGACAAAACATTACAAACAGCTAGCAGCCAAGTAGATTGGTCACATAAGTCAGAAAATCAATAAAATGAATCGCTTACCTTTGATGATCTTCGGATGTTTGCACTCACAAGACCCAGTTACAAAATAAATGTTCCTTTTGTCCCATAAAGATTATTGTTATATCCAAAATACCTCCATTTGTTGGGCACGTTATGTTCAGAAATCCACAGGCTCGAGCGGTCAAGAACGGGCAGACAAAAGTTCCAAATAGTATCCGTAAAGTTCGTAGAAACATGTCAAATGTTTTTTATAATCAATCCTCAGGTTGTTTTTACTATTTATAATCAATAATATTTCAACCGGGACTTTAGCTTCTTCAATAGGAGAGAAAATGTCTGCTCGAAGCTGTTGCGCATGCAAAACGCAGCTGGCACCCAGCCACACAATGACGCAATGTGATCTTTCTCGCTCATTTTTCAAAATAAAAGCCTGAAACTATATCTAAAGACTGTTCACGCCATGAGGAAGCCATAGGGAAAATAATCTGGTTGATATCCCTTTAAATGGAGCGAAGGCAGGCAATGGAACAGAGAGCTTTCAGGAAGAACAGCACTTCCGGGTTGGAAGTCCGGGTTTTCACCTGCAATATCAGCTCCGTTATACTCACAGACAATATGTTGACAGTTTTGGAAACTTTAGAGTGTTTTCTATCCTAATCTGACAATTATATGCATATTCTAGATTCTGGGCCTGAGAAATAGGCAGTTTCATTTGGGTACGTTTTTTATCCAAACATCAAAATACTGCCCCCTACACTCAACAGGTTAAAGAATACACTTTTGTTTCTTCAACACTGCCTGCACCTGTGTCATATCTTAAAACGTGATATATATATCCTTTATAAGGTAGTGTTTGTGTGTGTGACGACAGCTTTCCATGCTATATCAGCAGAACCTCAACATAAGCACAGGGTTATACCATGCAATCACACAGTGGGCAAACACTTCTGAGATAAGGTAGATTAGCTTTGGATGGCACCACACCCAATAGAACAAGGAACATATTTCACAAACTTCTAACACTCACATTTGTACAACCCTTTCATCGCTATGAAAACAAACATAACTTCCCTTAGCCTTTGTGGTCTAAAAAGAATGACCTCAAGGTTTACTTAAAAACATAGTATTCAACATCAAAAAGTTATGATAACACCAACGAAATCAATAGCAAAATCAATAGCAAATTATGTAGATTCCACAACTTTAACAACACTACCAGAACATTAATACAATGACACTAACTAAAAACACACACGTCACAACATTATCCATTATACTGCCATAGCATAAACCCCTCACAGTCCTTGAATAACATTTGTAATCCCATTACAACACGAGCACCATTCACGTCAATCACATCACTCTTTTCAACACTTTCACAACCAATACAAAACTCAATATCAACATTTGATTTACCGGCATAGTTGTCATCAAAACGTAGGCTATACTTCATCACTTTCTTTTTCGCAACCTCACCCCACAGCTGTTTTTCTTCCCTCTCCCACCTCATTCCTTTCTCCTTATTCCTCCCTCTATTCTTCGATTTCAAGCCGTAATGGATATTAAGTTGCGTAATGCTGTGTTTTGGCCCCATTTTATTTTTTTATTTTTTTACCAAATACACAGGCAAATACTTGAAATTAGTCAGGAGTATAAACCTGTATAATAACGGTAAGTCTGCAGGATATCTTCTTTCACTAAAAGGTATTAACTGATTGCATTGTAGGTGAAGGGCAGGAGACCAGTTAACAAAGGATTTTTAAGCCTTGAGACAATTGAGACATGGATTGTGTATGTGTCCCAATCAGGGGGGTGAATGGGCAAGTCAAAAGATATAAGTGCCTTTGGAACGGGGTATGGTAGGTGCCAAACGCACTGGGTTGAGTGTGTCAAAAACTGCAACACTGCTGGGTTATTCAAGCTGAACAGTTTCCCATGTGTATCAAGAATGGTCCACATCCAGGACATCCATCCAACTTGACAACTGTGGGAAGCATTGGAGTCAACATGGGCCAGCATCCCTGTGGAACACTTTCAACATCTTGTAGAGTCCACGCCTCAACAAATTGAGGCTGTTCTGATGGCAAAGGGGGGTGCAACTCAATATTTGGAAGGTGTTCCTAATGTTTTGTACACTCAGTGTATATCTCCCAGTCTTCCTCTAACAATACTCTCCATCATATCCAATTGTCATATTCCTGCTCTCTCCCGCCCTATCCTTGTTCAGGCCCATAGAGCAAACATGGAAAACAATAGGGAGTTTGATGGGTCAGCGACTACGTCAGCATTGAACTCTGAGTCAATGAATTTTTGTCCGCACACGTTTGTGTATGTGACAGAGTGAAAAGTCTGCAAGTATACTGGACATGTCTAGGTGTACATCAATATTTATCTGAAAGTGTATTCACACATGAGGCAATAGCCCACAACAGAAAGAAAGATGGTGTGTACAGTAATATGTCTATTAAGAATGCAGGTGCATGACACAGTGACAGGACACAATGCTCCGAACAGTGTTCAGCAAACAAGTTTGAATAGTTTCTTTGGGCAACCAAAGCATCAAAACACAAGTAAAAATAGTTGGCCACTCAAGTTGAAAGATATGTTCTAATGTCCCTCTATTCAATAAAATGATGTCTATTCAATACATTGAGTACATTTTATATTTTCCTTATTCCTCATTTGTCCACTATTTACCTGGTAGTCTCTTCAAAATTACATGGTAAACTGATAAGTGCATAATATTTGTATTAACAAATCAGCTTTTGGTTTCTTGAGGATTCATTAAAACAAGCACCGTGCTCCATTTGATACCAGGTTAAATTCTGGTACAAGTACAAAAAAAACACACAAAAAAACACATTTACCACATTATTTATTGGTTTGAGCACTTTTTAAACTCTAAATGACTTTATCCTACTTTTATGCATTAGCCACCTACTACTATTAGCCTTGGTGCAGACCCTAACATTGCTCTAAGAAATAAAGGCACAATCTCACTGACATGGCTGCATCTGACTTCTTGAATTGACATAGCTGCCAACTACACTTGTCATCACATGCTGAAGTTTTGGCCCCTATAGACTTAGACCCAAATAGAAAGACAAAAAGGGGTATAATTAACAGTGGCCAATAAGACAGACAACTGCACCTCTTACCTTCTCTCAGTCTGTCCTGCCAGTCTTTTCAATCTCTCTGTCCCTCAGTCTTCCTACATCATCTTTCCACCCCCCCTCCCCATCTCATTTCTCTCACTCATCCCCACACCATAAACACCTGCTTCCCTCCCTCCCCCGCTCTCCCCTTTTTGTCTCCTACTCTTTCTGCCTATTCATGAGGGTGAAGCGAAAGAAGACACCAGGAGCTTCTTTTGAGAGTATCCCTGGAGGGCATTTGGTACAGAGGTAACTTAATGTCCCAGACCTGTTATGCTGTATAGCATGACAATGACCATAGGAGTTGGCAAGACAGCACAACCAGATATGCAATTAGCCAGGCTACATTTTTAGTTCTAATGCCAAGGACGATTGTGGGAAAATGTCAAACCAGGGACTGAATTACAAATCGACTCGAGAGAGCTAACGGTTGACTGATATCCTTTACGCCTATGGGGGTGCTAACGTTAATATTTCAACATTCATGGTGCTTCCCTAATTTATCTTGGGAGTGCCAAAGGCACCGGCCTAATTCAAACCGTGTGTTATTCAGGAAATAAAACAAAGACAGTTGAAGTTAGGAAAATAGATTAGCCATTTTTATATTCAAAGTGTAAAAAAAATGCTACCACACAACATTGTTCTTATTCTCCTCTTCTCTTTCCTATCATATTCCATAACTCCACCTTTCATCCACCTCTCACCGATGGACCTGCATCAGAAGTCCTAAGCACAGTACCAGTCAAAAGTTTGGACACACCTACTCATTCAATGGTTTTTCTTTACAATGTTCTACATTGTAGAATAGTGAAGACATCAAAACTATACAATAACACAAGGAATCATGTAGGAACCAAAAAGTGTTTAACAAATCAAAATATATTTTCTATTTGGGATTCTTCAAAGTAGCCACCCCTTGCCTTGATGACAGCTTCGCACATGATTGGCATACTCTCAACCAGCTTCATGAGGTAGTCACCTGGAATGCATTTCAAGTAACAGGTGTGCCTTGTTAAAAGTGAATTTGTGGAATTTCTTTCCTTCTAAATGCATTTGAACCAATCAGTTGTGTTGTGACAAGGTAGGGATGGTATACATAAGATAACCCTATTTGGTAAACGACCAAGTTCATATTTTGGCAAGAATAGCTCAAATAAGCAAATATAAGCAACAGTCCATCATTACTTTAAGACATGAAGGTCAGAACTTTGAACGTTTCTTCAAGTGCAGTCGCAAAAAAACATCAAGAGCTATCATGAAACTGGCTCTCATGAGATTACCAGCCTCAGATATTGCAGCCCAAATAAATGCTTCATACAGTTAAAGTAACAGACACATCTCAACATCAACTGTTCAGAAAAGACTGCGTGAATCAGGCCTTCATGGTTGAATTGCTGCAAAGAAACTACTACTAAAAAGGACACCAATAATAAGAAGAGATTTGCTTGGGCCAAAAAACACAAGCAATGGACATTAGACAGGTGGACATCTGTCCTTTGGTCTGATGAATCCAATTTTTAGATAGTTAAACAGATGATCCCCACATGCGTGGTTCCCACCATGAAGCATGGAGGAGGTGGTGTGATAGTGCTTTGCCGGTGACACCGTTGTTGATTTATTTAGAATTCAAGGAACACCTGAATTGCATGGCTACCACAGCATTCTGCCACAATACTCCATCCCATCTGGTTTATGCCTAGTGGGACTATCAAATAAAATAAAATAAAATGTATTTATATAGCCCTTCGTACATCAGCTGATATCTCAAAGTGCTGTACAGAAACTCAGCCTAAAACCCCAAACAGCAAGCAATGCAGGTGTAGAAGTACGGTGGCTAGGAAAAACTCCCTAGAAAGGCCAAAACCTAGGAAGAAACCTAGAGAGGAACCAGGCTATGTGGGGTGGCCAGTCCTCTTCTGGCTGTGCCGGGTGGAGATTATAACAGAACATGGCCAAGATGTTCAAGTGTTCATACTGTAAATGACCAGCATGGTCAAATAATAATAATCACAGGCAGAACAGTTGAAACTGGAGCAGCAGCATGGCCAGGTGGACTGGGTGGACTATTATTTGTTTTCAACAGGACACTGACCCAACACATCTCCAGGCTGTGTAAGGGCTATTTGACCAAGGAGAGTGATGGAGTGCTGTATCAGATGACCTGGCCTCCACAATCACCCAGCCTCAACACAATTAAGATGGTTTGGGATGAGTTGGACTGCAGAGTGAAGGAAAAGCTGCCAACAAGTGCTCAGCATATGTGGGAACTCCTTCAAGACTGTTGGAAAAGCATTCCTCATGAAGCTGGTTGAGAGAATGCCAAGAGCGTGCAAAGCTGTCATCAAGGCATAGGGTGGCTACTTTGAAGAATATAAGAATATATTTTGATTTTTTTTTTTTTACTGTTTTGGTTACTACATGATTCCTTGTCTTATTTCATAGTTTTGATGTCTTCACTATTATTCTACAATGTGGAAAATAGTAAAAATAAAGAAAAACCCTTCAATGAGTAGGTGTGTCCAAACTTTTGACTGGTACTGTACATCCTTAACTGAACATTGAGTGTGATCATCTACTGATTGTCCTCTATCCTCTAAAGATGGCTAAAGCGTCTTGAATTCTCTTTACCTCCATATGACTTCCATCATTCATGAGCTAATCTCCTTAGGACGGAAATAAGGACAGTCAGACACAAGGGCTGCTAATACAGTTGCTGCCTATACACTACTAGGTCAAAGTCTGAGTCATGCACATTTTTCAAACCCCTTATTTATACTCCCACAATTCTGAATCTGCAAAAGGAAGGTACTTTACAGTTCTCTGTGTGAATGGGGTATGAGTCTAAGAGCAGAGTCGAGTTGTTGCTGTAAAACTAACAGCAAGCAGCATACCACCCTGCATACCACTGTTGGCTTGCTTCTGAAGCTAAGCAGGGTTGGTTATGGTCAGTTCCTGGATGGGAGACCAGATGCTGCTGGAAGTGGTGTTGGAGGGCCAGTAGGAGGTACTCTTTCCTCTAGTCTAAAAAAAAAATATTCCAATTCCCCAGGGTATTCTACACACTGTAGGGTGCTGTCATTTGGATGGGATGTTATGGCACTTATTGTAAGAGTAGGGGTGTTTACCCCGGTGTCCTGGCTAAATTCCCAATCTGGCCCTCAAACCATCATGGTCACCTAATAATCCCCAGGTTACAATTGGCTCATTCCTCCTCTCCCCTGTAACTATTCCCAAGATTGTTGCTGCAAATGAGAATGTGTTCTCAGTCAACTTACCTGGTAAAACAACAGATAAATGAAGTCTAGCCTCATGTATTCCTAATGCTATGTTTTACTGGTGTTCTGAACAGGTGGACAACAACTTCCTGTACTTTAAGTCTCCAGCACCTATGGTTTATTGTCCCCCATGATAAAATCGGGTCAGAGACTGTGGATCTGTCTCCATTCGTCCATTATGCCCAGTTTACATCGTGACATATTTCATTACACCGTGCATCTTCTTCAAGGAGTCTTGCCCCGCTACTGAACAGACAAGTGTAGTGTTTGTAATGCAAGAGGAAAGCCTAACTCTCAGAGATCAGATTTATTTTGGGAGAATGCAAAATATGGCCTTATCATTCAAGACAGGATAAATATATTGTTTCAGGTGATAATAAAACATGTTTTGTTTAGTTACTTTTCCCATCAAATGGTTTTTCAAACTTCATAGCAAGTGAAGCTAGCTTGCACTGCAGAGTAGCTAGCTAGCTAAATTCTAGGAGGAAGATACCATAGAATTGGCTTAGCAGCCAATGTGTATCATTTAACATTACTCACTTATAGGAACGGGTCATCTTTTTAGAAGCTGCTAGCTATCCCATAAAGCCAAAACCACATATTTTCATCTTCTGCATTCTTCAACGGCTCTGGCTGGACTGAAGACGACGCAAAGTTTGGAAAATGTAAAAGTATGTAGCATCCGTCTCGCAACAGAGTGTTGCGTTTCCACTCCATTGTGGACCTCCCCATTGAAATGCATGACATTCAGTGGAACGTAACGGAGTGCTTATGGGTAATGTGCATTCAAATTGCCATCAATAAAATACAATTGTGTTTGTTGTCCGCAATTTATGCCTGCACATACCATAAATCCCACCATGGGGCACTCTGTTCACAACTTTGACATTTAGCAAACCGCTCGCCCACACGACGCCATACACGTGGTCTGCGGTTGTGACACAGGTTGGACGTACTGACAAATTCTCTAAAAGACTATGTTGGAGGCAGCTTATGGTAGAGAACATTTAAATCTCTGGCAACAGCTCTGGTAGACATTCCTGCAGTCAGCATGCCAATTGCACACTCCCTCTGAACTTGAGACATCTGTGGCATTGTGTTGTGTGACCAAACTGCATATTTTAGAATGGCCTTTTATTGTCACTAGCACAAGTTGTACCTATGTAATGATCATGCTGTTTAATCAGCTTCTTGATATGTTACACCTGTCAGGTGGTGGATTATTTTAGCAAAGGAGAAATTCTCACTAACAGGGGTGTAAACAAATGTGTGAGAAATACGTGTGTATTGAACATTTCTGGGATCTTTTATTTCAGCTCATAAAACCAACACTTTACATGTTGCGTTTATATTTTTGTTCTGTATAACACGGAACCCAAACCAGCTGCACGCTGCGCCATCGTGCATGAATTTATTTTGTCCCCCCAAACCAAACGTGATCACGACACGCAGGTTAAAATATCAAAATAAACTCTGAACCAATTACATTAATTTGGGGACAGGTTGAAAAGCATGAAACCTTTATAGTAATTTAACTAGCTTGCACTTGCTAGCTAATTTGTCCTATTTAGATAGCTTGCTGTTGCCAGCTAATTTATTCTGTGATATAAACATTGAGTTGTTATTTTACCTGAAATGCACAAGGTCCTCCACGCCGACAATTAATCCACACATAAAACGGTCAACAGAATTGTTTCTAGTCATCTCTCCTCCTAGGCTTTTTCTTCTCTTGACTATTATTATCATAAATTAGGTGCATTACCGCCACCGATCTCGTTCGTCTTTCAGTCACCCACATGGGCATAACCAATGAGGAGATGGCACGTGGGTACCTGCTTCTATAAACCAATGAGGAAATGGGAGAGGCAGGGCTTGCAGAGTGATCTGCATCAGAAATAGAACTGACTTCTATTTTAGCCCTTGGCAACACAGACGCTCGTTGGCGCAATAATTGAATAATATAGATTTCTACATTTATTTTCAACGAGCAGTGTAGTCTGCCTGTAAGTTTGGAGATATTTCACTTAAGTGTAAACCACCTGCACGGTTTGCTCTGAATGGTTAAAACATTGCCATTTTTAGACCTCTAAATTGAGAGGAAAGCATGTGGTAGTATATTGCATACAATGTAATAATTAGGCTACAGTATAATTGTATGTAAGATAATAACGCCTCAATGTGGTCATGAAGACTTTGGTTATACCAACGCAAATGAGAATAAAATTAGACTAATTAACGTTTTTGATGGAAGATGCTCGCATCTGACTCCACGAAACATTCGCTGACTGAAATACAACTGGACTACTGCTTTAGTTGATCAAATACTTTAGGGGCGTATAAACCTTTTTCGTATTGATATTTTGAATAAGAAGTTCTGTCGGCGGTTTTTACCTTTCTCCTTGGGTTTGAATCAATCCGCTTCTGCGCGAGGAACCAATAGTTCCAGAGAAAAGAAACCTATTCCAAGCGGTCCAAAAGGAAACTTGCTTCAAAACAACAACTCGACTGATTCTTGAGAATGCTGCCAAACGTTTTGCAGGTCGAATGCTTACACGAAGTCTACTGTTATTTGCTTGTTGTCCCGTCTCAGGAGTGTTGCCAAATACTTTATTTTTGTGTTGCCCCTTGGCTTTCAAACGAGAACCGTAACTCCCTCCTCTCGACTCAAACGCACTAACGCACCTTTTATTCGACGAGTTTATTACACATCATTGGGTAATTAAAAAAGAGAACGATTTTGGAATTTTGCTAAATCAATAAATAAAACAAATGCTACTTTATTAATATAATAATAATAATATATGCCATTTAGGAGACGCTTTTATCCAAAGCGACTTACAGTCATGTGTGCATACATTCTACGTATTGGTGGTCCCGGGGCTCGAACCCACTACTCTGGCGTTACAAGCGCCATGCTCTACCAACTGAGCTACAGACGGACCATTGTTTTTTTGTATTTCAATTGACTGCTTGATTACCGATTGATATGATTCAGACATGAAGTGAACATTACATGTTGTGCACCTTGAAATGTTGTTATATTGTTCATGTTTTTTTTTTTTTGTCGACTCTTTCATAGTAGCCCATGTAAAAATGATGTTATAGATTAAAATTCTATTCCAAAATGCTTTATCGCTCACAGAAGTGTATTCCTGTAGGCCTAGACTACTTTAGCATTTCATGAGACTTGTTTATTATATCCATTTTCAAATTTATAATGGACCACATTAGGGTATCAATGAACTAGTTTATTTCTGTTTTGTTAATCTCACGTCAAATCATTGATGACCCAATCCATGTATGCGTTTCTGTGCTTTATGGTTTGCTCCTGCAGAGGGCGACAAGACTGTAGGGAACCGGTTGGAAGCCCAATCTGCGCTCATCAGATAGGTCGTTTTTTAATAAACAAATTAATCTATTTTAATGGAAAGATCCTCAAAATAGTGTACAGCTTCAATACTGGGTTATTACACAATCGTCACGCTCCTATTTACCAAAACACTTTTTTTGAGGGATGGATGCTACTTAATAATAACAGCAGTCAGAACACCAATGACACATTGCAGAGGTAAACTAGTGCAGAGGTGAAAAGCTCTGGTCCAAGAACATTAAGAGATGATTAAAAAGAATGGCCTGCACTATTTTTCCATTCCCTATGATTTGAAAAGTTTGCAAGGGGGGTGATTCCAAAATGTATTCACAAAACCTGTTGACAACAACGTTATTTTATTTAAAAGAACCACATTTAACACGGACAGTCGTTAGGTATTATGATAAAGGTTATGATAAAATTAAAATAAAACATGTCAATTCTGAAACTTCTTTGAGAAACAGAAAACAAAAACAGTTCTCACAAAAATACAATTAATCGACCAACATGTCACATTATTTGTCAGGTATTACTGTATGATCGTGTCAGTAATGCTACTGGTTCAGTAGAGCATGGAGTGTTCAGAGTATTCACTGTATGCAGGAAGTCAGTATTGAATTAGTAGAAACACAGAACTGGAATTCCTTCTTCATCCTATTTCTATGAGTAGAACTGTTAAAAGTTGATTTGCTGTGCCTTTTATACTGGTTAGTTATCTTGAAACATTTGTCCATCATGCATGTACAATACAAGAACACTTGGTAATCATGTTTAGGACACTACGATATAGATATTGTATAGCATTATATTGTATAATTGTATTATACTGTATATAACATAATATATTCATATTAGGCAATGTAATGGAAGCTTAGTAAAATAGTCAAAAACACATTTGGAAGACTAAAACCTACTAAATTCTGAGGTTTCCGTTCAATTTCCATCCACCCTTTAGGGGAAAAATACTAGATATACAGATATGCCTCAGGTTTAAACACCCTACATGGTGCAATCCAATACTGTACATCCCCAAATCAGTAACTTCACCATAAGAACAATATTGTCACCGCCTGCTATCAGTTGACCTTTACAACTGCAAAAGCACCATAAAACATGCAATAAACCACAGAAATACTGAGCAAAGCTCGAAAAACAAGTCATGCTGGGTTTTCTTGTGTTTTACCCCATCGAGAGCCTTATTATATGACTTCTCACTCACAGAAGCCATCACACACTTGTATTTGTGCTCTTAGTAGAACTACCTCCACCACTTTCAATCCACCTGAAGTGCATTGAGCCTAAAACTAAGCCTTGACAGGCCTTTCGGGAAATAGTTTGATAGGCAACAATTGTTCTGTAGATTCCATTCCACTTCATCAGGGAAAAGTCTCATGTAGGGACATAGAGCCTGAAAATTCCTTCTTGTGTGCCCAGCGCTTGTGTCAGCCTGTGTCTTGGTCTTACCCTCCCTCGAGGTCTGGTAAAGGGGCAGGGCAAATACTGTAGGCTTGTTTGGGTCACTGTTACGGGAAGTATGCACTGCAGTTTGATGCAGCACTCCCACCTGATGGTCGAGTCTATGAACTGCTGCTGAGTCGCCGGCGAATGAGAGATGATGGCTTGGTCTCCGTGTCCTCCTGGTCACTCTCACACTGTCTCTGATGACGAGGAGAGATATAGTAGGTTAGTTCTCTTTTACCTGACTCACACTATAGGGCAGACACAAATCATAGTGTGCTGGCTCGGTTATTTTCTTTCACATTGTTCTTTCCAGAATGGTTCCAGCAACTATGGTGCATGTACAACATTGCTTGTATTTGAATACAGTCAAGTTCTTTGCAATGTTTTCTACTTCCCCCTCCCTTTTTATTTATTTATGTGATTTTCCTCACTCATTCTACTCAAATATTTGGCCTGCATTTCAACTTCTGATGATATCACCAAACACATTAAAAGAGATTAGCAAAGCCTGGATGATAAGCCATGAGTTAATGATACAGTAGGCTATATTACCTGTGTTTTCAAAGCCTGGAAATGTTTTGCTATTAATTGCATTTTTAGCAATAGAGGTTAAAATAGGGGGCACTCTTTATTAAAATAATGTAATGGGTTTCGTTCAAGTGTAACTTAGTTAAACTGTCATGGCTGCCTTACTCACCAGTTCCTCGTCCACCAGTGCACTAGTCTTACATAGCATCTTCAGTCGATGCAGCCGGTTGCACACCCATACCATGTTATATGACATCTAGAGAGAGAAAGAAAACAAGAAAGAAAGAAAGCAGAGGAAAGGAGATATGAAAAGAGAAAGAAAAGAGGATGTCGAGGGGACGGGAACATAAGAATCAGATATTATAGCCAGAAAAGGCTGTGTTATTTGACACTACGATGTATACACCCTGCTTCTCAAGGTACACTGAAGAAAAATAAATGCAACATGCAACCATTTCAAAGATTTTACAGAGTTATAGTTCATATAATGAAATCAGTCAATTGGGGAAAGGGGGATACCTAGTCAGTTGTCCAACTGAAAATATTAAACTGAAATGTGTCTTCCGCATTTAACCCAACCCCTCTGAATCAGAGAGGTGCTGGGGGCTGCCTTAATTGACATCCACGTCTTCGGCGCCCGGGGTGAACTGACTTGCTCAGGGGCAGAATGACAGATTTTTACCTGGTCAGCTCGGGGGATTCGATCCAGAAACCTTTTGGTTACTGGCCCAACACTCTAACCAATTGAAATAAATGAATTAGACCCCAATCTCTGGATTTCACATGAATGGGAATACAGATATGCATCTGTTGGTCACAGATACTGTAAAAAAAAAAGTAGGGGCGTGGATCAGAAAACCAGTCAGTATCTGGTGTGGCCACCATTTGCCTCATGTAGAGCGACACATCTCATTCGCATAGAGTTGGCCAGGCTGTTGATTGTGGCATGTGGAATGTTGTCCCACACCTCTTCAATGGCTGTGCGAAGTTGCTGGATATTGGTGGGAACCGGAACACACGGCCTTACACGTCGATCCAGAACATCCCAAACATGCTCAATGGGTGGCATGTCTGGGGAGTATACAAGCCATTGAAGAACTGGGACATTTCCAGCTTCCCGGTATCGTGCAGCCGAGCGGAAATGGAGGAAAACTCGCCTCCCTGCGGACCTAGCATCCTTTCACTCCCTCCTCTCTACATTTTCCTCCTCTGTCTCTGCTGCTAAAGCCACTTTCTACCACTCTAAATTCCAAGCATCTGCCTCTAACTCTAGGAAGCTCTTTGCCACCTTCTCCTCCCTCCTGAATCCTCCTCCCCCTCCCCCCCCCTCCTCCCTCTCTGCAGATGACTTCGTCAACCATTTTGAAAAGAAGGTCGACGTCATCCGATCCTCGTTTGCTAAGTCAAACGACACCGCTGGTTCTGCTCACACTGCCCTACCCTGTGCTCTGACCTCTTTCTCCCCTCTCTCTCCAGATGAAATCTCGCGTCTTGTGACGGCCGGCCGCCCAACAACCTGCCCGCTCGACCCTATCCCCTCCTCTCTTCTCCAGACCATTTCCGGAGACCTTCTCCCTTACCTCACCTCGCTCATCAACTTATCCCTGACCGCTGGCTACGTACCCTTCCGTCTTCAAGAGCGAGAGTTTCACCCCTTCTGAAAAAACCTACACTCGATCCCTCCGATGTCAACAACTACAGACCAGTATCCCTTCTTTCTTTTCTCTCCAAAACTCTTGAACGTGCCATCCTTGGTCAGCTCTCCCGCTATCTCTCTCAGAATGACCTTCTTGATCCAAATCAGTCAGGTTTCAAGACTAGTCATTCAACTGAGACTGCTCTTCTCTGTATCACGGAGGCGCTCCGCACCGCTAAAGCTAACTCTCTCTCCTCTGCTCTCATCCTTCTAGACCTATCGGCTGCCTTCGATACTGTGAACCATCAGATCCTCCTCTCCACCCTCTCCGAGTTGGGCATCTCCGGCGCGGCCCACGCTTGGATTGCGTCCTACCTGACAGGTCGCTCCTACCAGGTGGCGTGGCGAGAATCTGTCTCCTCACCACGCGCTCTCACCACTGGTGTCCCCCAGGGCTCTGTTCTAGGCCCTCTCCTATTCTCGCTATACACCAAGTCACTTGGCTCTGTCATAAACTCACATGGTCTCTCCTATCATTGCTATGCAGACGACACACAATGAATCTTCTCCTTTCCCCCTTCTGATGACCAGGTGGCGAATCGCATCTCTGCATGTCTGGCAGACATATCAGTGTGGATGACGGATCACCACCTCAAGCTGAACTTCGGCAAGACGGAGCTGCTCTTCCTCCCGGGGAAGGACTGCCCGTTCCATGATCTCGCCATCACGGTTGACAACTCCATTGTGTCCTCCTCCCAGAGCGCTAAGAACCTTGGCGTGATCCTGGACAATACCCTGTCGTTCTCAACTAACATCAAGGCGGTGGCCCGTTCCTGTAGGTTCATGCTCTACAACATCCGCAGAGTACGACCCTGCCTCACACAGGAAGCGGCGCAGGTCCTAATCCAGGCACTTGTCATCTCCCGTCTGGATTACTGCAACTCGCTGTTGGCTGGGCTCCCTGCCTGTGCCATTAAACCCCTACAACTCATCCAGAACGCCGCAGCCCGTCTAGTGTTCAACCTTCCCAAGTTCTCTCACGTCACCCCGCTCCTCCGCTCTCTCCACTGGCTTCCAGTTGAAGCTCGCATCCGCTACAAGACCATGGTGCTTGCCTACGGAGCTGTGAGGGGAACGGCACCTCAGTACCTCCAGGCTCTGATCAGGCCCTACAACCAAACAAGGGCACTGCGTTCATCCACCTCTGGCCTGCTCGCCTCCCTACCACTGAGGAAGTACAGTTCCCGCTCAGCCCAGTCAAAACTGTTCGCTGCTCTGGCTCCCCAATGGTGGAACAAACTCCCTCACGACGCCAGGACAGCGGAGTCAATCACCACCTTCCGGAGACACCTGAAACCCCACCTCTTTAAGGAATACCTAGGATAGGATAAAGTAATCCTTCTCACCCCCCTTAAAATATTTAGATGCACTATTGTAAAGTGGCTGTTCCACTGGATGTCATAAGGTGAATGCACCAATTTGTAAGTCGCTCTGGATAAGAGCGTCTGCTAAATGACTTAAATGTAAAATGTAAATGTGTACAGATTCTTGCAACATGGGGCCGTGCCTTATAATGCTGAAATATGACAAGATGGCAGCAGATTAATGGCACAACAATGGACCACAGGATATCATCACAGTATCCCTGTGCATTCAAATTGCCATCAATAAAATGCAATTGTGTTTGTGATCCGTAGCTTATGCCTACCCATACCATAGCCCCACAGCCACCATAGGGCACTCTGTTAACAACGTTGACATCAACATCTGCCATCTACCCGGTACAGTTGAAACCGGATTCATCCATGAAGTACACACTTCTCCAACGTGCCATTGGCCATCAAAGGTGAGCATTTGCCCACGACGCTGAACTGCAGTCAGGTCCAGGCCCTGGTGAGGACGACGAGCATGCAGATGAGCTTCCCTGAGACGGTTTCTGACAGTTTCTGCAGAAATTCTTCGGTTGTGCAAACCCAGTTTCACAAGCTGTCAGGGTGACTGATCTCAGACGATCCCATAGGTGAAGAAGCCGGATGTGGAGGTCCTGGGCTGGCATGGTACACGTGGTCTGCGTTTAGACGTACTTCCAAATTTTCTAAAACAATGTAACTGTATGCTCTCGGCGGCTGGCCCTTGCTTCATATTCGTCGCCAAACCCACTGGCTCCAGGTCATCTATAAGTCTTTGCTAGATAAAGCCCCGCCTTATCTCAGCTCACTGGTCACCGTAGCACGCGATTCAGCAGGTATATTTCACTGGTCATCCCCAAAGCAAACTCCTCCTTTGGCCACCGTTCTCTGCTGCCAATGACTGGAACAAATTGCAAAAATCACCGAAGCTGGAGTCTTACATCTCGCTCACTAACTTTAAGCATCAGCTGTCAGAGCAGCTTACCGATCACTACACCTGTACACAGCCCATCTGTAAATAGCCCACCCAACTACCTCATCCCCATATTGTTATTTAGTTTTGCTCTTTTGCACCCCAGTATCTCTACTTGCACATCATCATCTGCACATCTATCACTCCAATGTTAATGCTAAATTGTAATTATTTTCCCACTATGGCCTATTTATTGCCTTACCTCTCTAATCTTACTACATTTGCACACAATGTATCTATATTTTTCTATTGTGCAATTTGTTTATCCCATGTGTAACTCTGTGTTGTTGTTTTTGTCGCACTGCTTTGATTTATCTTGGCCAGGTCACAGTTACAAATGAGAACTTGTTCTCAACTGGCCTACCTGCTTAAATAAAGGTGAAATAAAATTTCAAAAATAAAAAACATATTATGGAACAGCCGGGACTGTGAAGCAACACAAACATAGGCACAGACACATACATACACAGACATGATAACATACGCACTATACACACACATACATGGATTTTGTATTGTAGATATGTGGTAGTGGAGTAGGGTCCTGAGGGCACACACTTGTGTTGTGAAATCTGTTATGAATGTATTGTAATGTTTTAAAAATGGTATAACTGCCTTAATTTGGCTGGATCCCAGGAAGTGTAGCTGCTGCCTTGGTACTACCGCATAACTACAACACAAAATCCATATGTGTATGTGTGTGTATAGTGCGTATGTTATCATGTGTGTATGCATGTGTCTGTGCCTATGTTTGTGTTGCTTCACAGTCCCCGCTGTTCCATAAGATGTATTTTATCTGTTTTTATCTAATTTCTCTCAAATTATTTGCACACATTTGTTAACATCCCTGTTAGTTAGTATTTCTCTTTTGCCAAGATAATCAATCCACCTGACAGGTGTGGAATATCAAGAAGCTGATTAAACAGTATTTGGGAGAAGAAGTTGTTTAGAAGCCTCTTGGACCTAAACTTGGTGCTCCGATACCACTTGCCGTGTGGTAGCATTGAGAACAGTCTATGACTAGGGTGGCTGGAGTCTTTGAGGTCCTGGATGGCAGGAAGCCTGGCCCCAGTGATATACTGGGCCGTTCGCACTACCCTCTGTAGTGCCTGGCGGTCGGAGGCCGAGCAGTTGCCATACCAGGCAGTGATGCAACCAGTCAGGATGCTCTCGATGGTGCAGCTATAGAACATTTTGAGGATCTGAGGACCCATGCCAAATCTTTTCAGTCTCCTGAGGGGGAATAGGTTATGTCGTGCCACTTCAGGACTGTCATGGTGTGCTTGGACCATGTTAGTTTGTTGGTGATGTGGACACCAAGGAAATTGAAGCTCTCAACCTGCTCCACTGCAGCCCCGTCGATGAGCTTGGGGGCGTACTCGGTCCTCTTTTTCCTGTAGTCCACAAACATCTCATTTGTCTTGATCATGTTGAGGGAGAGGTTGTCCTGGCACCACACAGCCAGGTCTCTGACCTCCTCCCTATAGGCTGTCTCGTTGTTGTCTGTGATCGTTATTTTCTCTCTGGTTGCACATTTAACATGCCAATAGAAGTTAGGTAAAACTGATTTAAGTTTCTCTGCATTAAAGTCCCCGGCTACTAGGAGCGCTGCCTCTGAGTGAGCGTTTTGTTGTTTGCTTATGGCGGAATACAACTCATTCAATGCTATCTTAGTGCCAGCCTCTGACTGGGGACAACCTTCTCTGCAGCACTCCACCAACCAGGCCTTTATGGTAGAGTGGCCAGACAGAAGCCACTCCTCAGTAAAAAACACATGACAGCCCGCTTGGAGTTTTGCAAAAGAAACCTAAAGGACTCTCAGACCATGAGAAACAATATTCTCTGGTCTGATGAAACCAAGATTGAACTATTTGGCCTGAATGACAAACGTCCCACCTGGAGGAAAACTGGCACCATCCCTAAGGTGAAGCATGGTGGTGGCAGCATCATGCTGTGGAGATGTTTTTCCAGCGACAGGGACCAGGAGACAGGTCAGGATCGAGGGAAAGCTAAACGGAGCAAAGTACAGAGAGATCCTTGATGAAAACCTGCTCCAGAGCACTCAAGACCTCAGACTGGGGTGAGGTTCACCTTCCAACAGTACAACAACCCTAAGCACACAGCCAAGACAACACAGGAGTGGTTTCGGCACAAGTCTCTGGATGTCCCTGAGTGGCCCAGTCAGAGCCTAGACTTGAACCCGATCTAACATCTCTGGAGAGACCTGAAAATAGCTGTGCAGCGACGCTTCCCATCAAACCTGACCGAGATTGAGAGGATCTGCAGAGAAGAATGGGAAAAACTCCCCAAATACAGGTGTGCCAAGTTTGTTGCGTCATACTCAAGGTTGTAATCGCTGCCAAAGGTGCTTCAACAAAGTACTGAGTAAAGGGTTTGAATACTTACTTAAATATCACAGTTACATGTTTTATTTGTAATACATTTGCTAAAATTTCAAAATCTGTTTTTGCTTTGTCAATATGGGGTATTGTGTGTAGACTGATGAGGGGGGGGGGACTTTAACACTTCCATTTTAGAATAAGGCTGTAACGTAACAAAATTTGGAAAAAAGTCAAGGGATCTGAATACTTTCCGAATGCACTGTACATACAGTCACCAAGAAGTCCAAGAAGTTTCAAAGAAACCTGCTGAGATTTCAAATTCTGCCATGGAGTGTGCTAGTCCTTTGTATCACCAAAGAAGATGAAATAGGATAAGAAAATGTCCCTCCATTAAAACCTCAGAAGACGCGAAACCCCTCTCATGTTATTAGGGATTAGTTTGTCTGGTTCTTCTCACTTCCACTGAATTTTCCCCAAGTTTGAGTCAATCTTTTGTAAAACAGGTTTTTAATTAATGAATGCTTTAACCATTGAAGGCAATCAAAGTTCTTTCAACTTTACAATCTACATTACACCATATCAGGGCGATATACAGGACTTGGATCCCTATGAGACTTCTTCTGGGGGTTTTAATTGAGTTATTTCAAAAAATCCTATTTCTGCTTTTTCTTTGGTGATATACATATTACTTCAACCCTCAACCCCCCCTCCCTTACCCCCACTCTTCTGCGGACATGACAACTCCCCCAACCCCCCAATATTATTAGCACTCAGTAACGATGTAGCTAACTATATAGTGCTGCTATGGTCATAACTAGCGCTGCTAACGTCAAAGCTAACTTGTTACCGCTGCTAACTACCTAGCTAAATAGATGGCGCTGCTAATGACATAACTAGTTAGCGCTGCTAACGTCTTAACTAAGTTGTTAGCGCTTCTAACTAGCCAGTGCTGTTCATTTATACAAATATCACTAGCAGAAATATTGAGTAGACCGAAATATTTAGCAGGCCTTTGAAATATTTTGCAGCTTTTGACCAAACCTCAGCCTGAAATATTTAGCAGCCTACCAAACTATTTTGACGCCTTTTAACAAAATTCGCAACCTATTATTTTGAAAGCTGGTTAGCCCCTTATAATATAATATATATAATATATGCCATTTAGCAGACGCTTTTATCCAAAGCGACTTACAGTCATGTGTGCATACATTCTACGTATGGGTGGTCCCGGGGATCAAACCCACTACCCTGGCGTTACAAGCGCCATGCTCTACCAACTGAGCTACAGAAGGACCACTGAAAATGGCCATTCGGACAAAACGTTTCCGCCTCAAATTCATGTCCTATTTGTTAATTTAGCTCTCCAGGAGACAAGCATCGACTGTGTAGCAATGACCTCAGTTTGATTTCATTATCTGTTTTAATAAAACACATGCACATTTTCAATATTTGAGCTTCATTCAGTGTCATAACAATATGTGATATGGCATAAAAAATTATATGATATAAATTGGCCATATATCCTACTCACCTTCCATTTCCTCTTGGCATTGAACTTCTTAAAGTTCTTCATGTTGATGGAGGAGCGATTCCTGTTGGCCACCTGTTTCCGTGTCAGAGGCTAAAAGAGAGGGATAGATAATAAGTGAAGGAGATACAATTAATCAATGTAGAGATGAAAAACAAATACACATATTAAACGTGAATTATACCACAGCCTTTCTGAATACACATTTCTGATTGATTAGAAGGGCATTCTAGAATGGACATTAAAACCAGATAACGGGACAGTTGGAAAAGATATCGGGACACCTTGCATTCGTGAAGCAATAAGCGCCAACACATGCAAACTGTACTTGCTACAAAGTTACAGCAACCTAATCCAACAACCACACAAACGCAGTTCCAACGAGGAAAAAAACGACCATTGATTTATTTTTGCAGAGATATTTTTTTGAACATCTGATGTAACATGGTGAGTGATAAATTAATGTATCTGTTCCTACTGTTGCAGTCATGACGCAAATGGCGCTTTGCTGTCAAATACTCCAACGTTTATAGTTTGACCAGCTGTTTTTAGCAACTGATATATTTTAATTTGCTTGTCATATTGGCAGGTTTGCTAGCAACAAACAATTTAGCTAACTTCTAGCCTAGCGTTTGATATGCAATGTGATCTCCTCGTAATTAACAGTGTTGCGTGTCCTGACGAGGGCAAACTTTTCTAGCTATGCCAGGCAAAACCGGGCATTATGGGTGCATCCAAATGAATGTCAATAGGAAACAGCTACTGCAGAGGTCGTGACTGTGAGCCGTTGGATAAGAACGAACGACTGGGTCGCCTGTCTTTCTACCGGTACATTTTTATCATTTATTTAACTAGGCAAGTCAGTTAAACCACTTGCTCCTACCTGGCACGCAGGCGTCCCATCTAGAGCTCTGGAAATGCAAATGCGCTACGCTAAATGCTAATAGTATTAGTTAAAACTCAAACGTTCATTAAAATACACATGCAGGGTATTGAATTAAAGCTACACTCGTTGTGAATCCAGGCAACAAGTCAGATTTTTAAAATGCTTTTCGGCGAAAGCATGAGAAGCTATTATCTGATAGCATGTAACACCCCAAAAGACCCGCAGGGGACGTAAACAAAATAATTAGCATAGTCGGCGCTACACAAACCGCACAAATAAAATATAAAACATTCATTACCTTTGACCATCTTCTTTGTTGGCACTCCTAGATGTCCCATAATCACTATTGGGTCTTTTTTTCCGATTAAATCGGTCCATATATAGCCTAGATATCGATCTATGAAGACTGTGTGATAAATGGAAAAAATAGCGTTTCATAACGTAACGTCATTTTTTAAAATTAAAAAAGTTGACGATAAACTTTCACAAAACACTTCGAAATACTTTTGTAATGCAACTTTAGGTATTAGTAAACGTTAATAAGCGATCAAATTAATCACGAGACAAAGTGTTTTCCATAGGGGTCCGTCTTGAAATACTGTCCATGTATTTCTCAACCAAAATATCCGGTCGGAGACCGGAAGAAATGGGCTGTCTCTTGTTCGTTTGACCAAGAAACAAATCCTAGGCAAATGACAAGACTGTTGACGTCGTGTGGAAGCTGTAGGTACTGCAACCTCAGCCATATTACCACCCATACGTAGAATGTATGCACACATGACTGTAAGTCGCTTTGGATAAAAGCGTCTGCTAAATGGCATATATTATTATTATTATTATTATTATAACAATGGGTTGAAGCGGCGGATGGATATATTTTTCCACTTTCAGTAATCAGATTTTCCTGCACTTTCCAATGAAACGCACGTTCTGTTAAAGTCACAGCCGTGATTTAACCAGTTTTATAAACGTCTGAGTGTTTTCTATCCACACATACTAATCATATGCATATACTATATTCCTGGCATGAGTAGCAGGGCGCTGAAATGTTGCGCGATTTTTAACAGAATGTTCGAAAAAGTAAAGGGTAGACTGAAGAGGTTAAGAACAAATTCTTATTTTCAATGGTGGCCTAAGAACAGTGGGTTAACTGCCTGTTCAGGGACAGAACGACAGATTTGTACCTTGACAGCTCGGGGATAAGAACTTGCAACCTCTCGGTTACTAGTCCAATGCTCTAACCACTAGGCTACCCTGCCGCCCCAAAAATCTGCTTATAGTATTGTTTTCTTTGGCAGCTGTGGTATTCGCGGGATAAACGCCAACGTTCTGTACTTTACCTCTGCTCCGCCTCATCCATTATTTCTAAGGTAATGTACAGAATGTCAGCGTTTATCCTTTCCATATTAAACCGTTTGTTAGGAGCAAAGCCTTGTGCTGCTGACTCTCACCTTGATCCAGGGGTGCTGTAGACACTCCTCAGCTGTAATTCTCTCACTACACATAGACAGACCGAAAGAGAGACGATAAGATCAGTGCACACAGACACCACAGGCGGTCAGACAAAAGGTAATCTATTAATTTGATATGGGAGTTCATATTCTATCAATAACGTCTTAAATAGAAAGCTGTCAGTCTCTCACTTACACAGAGACAGACAAGTAACCACAGAGAGACAGACAAGTAACCACAGAAAGTTAGCCAAAGGGTGATCTATTCATACAATACACAGTTCCTATTCTATCAATAGAGGCTGAAAAGAAAGTATAGTGGCTGAAAAAAAACTAATATCCATCCATTTACAATAGGTGCAAAGTCACAAAATAAGTGATGCTTTCACTATTCCAGTCATTTTCCATATTTGTCTTGACATCATAATAGGCCAAATTACCCATGACAAATGCATTATTTACTTCTGATCTTTCACTAAGAGCTTCTGGATGAAGTCTTTGGCCATGGCGCTGGTCATGCTGAAGTGGTGGTCGTCAAACTTATAGTTCAGGGCTATGATGTTCCTCAGCGTCTCCTCGTCCTTGTCCCCTTGGAACGGGGACATACCACTTAGTCTGGAAAAATAAAGGAGAGTCAGAGGAAAGAAGGTTGCTGATACTATTGCCCAATTCCAAGTCAACAGAGAGGAAGATGGCACTATTGCCACATTGTTAATACCTATCTGATTAACTCTGCAAATAGCAATACTGGGTGATTTGAAAAGTCATAGTCAATCGTCCAAAAAATAATATAATAAATCTTATAGCAAAAATGTTTGTAAATTAAAGATAATATGTTGAAACAATGAAAATAGAAAGGTTCAGACCTTTTGTGAAACATCACAGCACAGTTGAAATATATATGGCAAACAGAAATCAAAACTGGATGGTGTTCAGAGATGGATGGGAGGGGTTGAGGGTAGCTGAAGGATGGGACTAAAAACAAACAAAAGATAGCTATTGTAAAATACACTGTGTCCGTAAAATGTATATAGTATGTATAAGCTAGAAGTGGAAGTCTAAGTGTTGTTGTCCATTAGTTTAATCCAATTAGGGGAGGGGTGGTAGTTAAGAGAAAATAATAAAGAAAGACAAAATTATATAAACTCAGCAAAAAAAGAAACGTCCTCTCACTGTCAACTGCGTTTATTTTCAGCAAACTTAACATGTGTAAATATTTGTATGAACATAACAGGATTCAACAACTGAGACATGAACTGAACAAGTTCCACAGACATGTGACTAACATAAATGGAATAATGTGTCCCTGAACAAAGGGGGGTCAAAATCCAAAGTAACAGTCAATATCTGGTGTGGCCACCAGCTGCATTAAGTACTGCAGTGCATGCTGTGACACACTGCCCCAGACCGTCCACCTCCAAATCGATCTCGCTCCAGAGTACAGGCCTCGGTGTAACGCTCATTCCCTCGTCGATAAATGCAAATCCGACCATCACCCCTGTGTGGGGAATTGGTCCACCCACACAGAAAGCATCGTGAAGAAGGCGCAGCAGCACCTATTCAACCTCAGGAGGCTGAAGAAATTCGGCTTGTCACCAAAAGCACTCAAAAACTTCTACAGATGCACAATCGAGAGCATCCTGTCGGGCTGTATCACCGCCTGGTACGGCAACTGCTCCGCCCACAACTGTAAGGCTCTCCAGAGGGTAGTGAGGTCTGCACAACGTATCACCGGGGGCAAACTACCTGCCCTCCAGGACACCTACACCATCCGATGTCACAGGAAGGCCATAAAGATCATCAAGGACAACAACCACCCGAGCCACTGCCTGTTCACCCCGCTATCATCCAGAAGGCAAGGTCAGTGCAGGTGCATCAAAGCTGGGACCGAGAGACTGAAAAACAGCTTCTACCTCTAGGCCATCAGACTGTTAAACAGCCACCACTAACATTGAGTGGCTGCTGCCAACACACTGACTCAACTCCAGCCACTTTAAGAATGGGAATTGATGGGAATTGATGTAAAATATATCACTAGCCACTTTAAACAATGCTACTTAATATAATGTTTACATACCCTACATTATTTATCTCATATGTATATGTATATACTGTACTCTATATCATCTACTGCATCTTTATGTGATACATGTATCACTAGCCACTTTAAACTATGCCACTTTGTTTACATACTCATCTCATATGTATATAGTGTACTCGATACCATCTACTGCATCTTGCCTATGCCGCTCTGTACCATCACTCATTCATATATCTTTATGTACATATTCTTTATCCCTTTACACTTGTGTGTATAAGGTAGTAGTTTTGGAATTGTTAGCTAGATTACTTGTTGGGTGTGTATAAGGTAGTAGTTTTGGAATTGTTAGCTAGATTACTCGTTGGTTATTACTGCATTGTCGGAACTAGAAGCACAAGCATTTCGCTACACTCGCATTAACATCTGCTAACCATGTGTATGTGACAAATACAATTTTATTTGTTTTGATTTGGTGAGACAAAACCACAACTCGTCAGTGAAGAGCACTTTTTGACAGTCCTGTCTGGTCCAGCGATGGTGGGATGGTGCCCATAGGCAACGTTGTTGCTGGTGATGTCTGGTTAGTACCTGCCTTACTTGAAAATAGTTGTTGTTGCCATCCTGTACCTGTCCCGCAGGTGTGATGTGCGGATGTACCGTGCAGGTGTTGTTACACATGGACTGCCACTGCGAGGACGATCAGCTGTCCATCCTGTCTCCCTGTAGCTCTGTCTTAGGAGGCTCACATTACGGACATTGCAATTTATTGCCCTGGCCACATCTGCAGTCCTCATACCTCCTTGCAGCATGCCTATGGCACATTTACGCAGAGGAGCAGGGACCCCTTGCATCTTTCTTTTGGTGTTTTTCAGAGTCAGTAGAAAGGCCTCTTTAGTGTCCTAAGTTTTCATAACTGTGGCCCTCACTGCCTACTGTCTGTAAGCTGTTAGTGTCTTAACGACCGTTCCACAGGTGCATGTTCATTAACTGTTTATGGTCCATTGAACAAGCATGGGAAACAGTGTTTAAACCCTTTACAATGAAGATCTGTGAAGTTATTTGGATTTTTACAAATTATCTTTGAAAGACAGGGTCCTGAAAATGGTCCGTTTCTTTTTTTGCAGAGTTTACATATACACACAATATATGGGGGGATTGGAAATGATGCAGACAATTACATTAATGGAAGCCACAGTCTATCTGCAATATTAACGCTTATCTAGCCCTACCCCCCCACCACACAAAAAAAATGAAGGGTTATGGTAGGGCAAGGGTTGATTTGGAATTGGGCATATGTGTGAATCCAAACATAAGGTAGCATCCCCCTTTTCTCCCCCAACTTACAGTATGTAGGTGATCACTCCGATGCTCCTATAGGGGCAAACACGAACAAAGAAAAAATGTTGTTGTTGTTGTTATTTTTCTCACAGAGGCCTAGATAGACTCAGTTATTATCTCATTATCATAACTTTATTCCAAAGGATGTAGACATTAGAGCTGTTGTGGTGAGTAGTTGTTTAATGCTTGCTTTTGTATTTCTAAAAGTACTATAATCAGCTATCTCTGGCAGTTTCCTGTTTAAGGTTCTGGTGGAGAGGCATGACACATCGAAAACATAAGCTAGTCGGTTTGTCCCTAAAATAAACATCAAAGATAAACACAGCCATCTGAATGCTCCTTTGCTTTTCGGGGATAGTCACAATGTGAAGTGTCCTGGGGTAAGAATTGCTCTTTTTTTTAAGTCCCTCAGTTTTGAGCACCATTTATTAACATTGTGCTGGAGAGTGTCTGGGTACACTTATATTCTACTGTACTACAAATCCAACCCTTTAGACTCCGACCAGTTAATTTCTGTGTAAAAAAAACACTGTATTTGATTTGATTTAGTCGAAATTCACTAGAGAATCACATTGTTATACAGTGTCTGAACACATAGGGTGTACCTAATGCATTCAACCAGAAACAGTCACACTATTTAGGGAAAGCGTGCCTACACATGTCCAAACGCATCCCAGGGGCTTATTCATCAAGATGGATGGGGGTCATTTTAGGTGTCTGTATATGTTGGAAGAGGGGGCAGTGCAGACACTCACCACATGTCGACAGCTGTGCTCAGAGGTTCGTAGTTGATCACTTCAGGGGCTGAGAGAGAGAGAGGTAGTTAACCCCCAACAACAACAACTGCTCCCTGGGTGCTGATGACGTCAACTAAGGCAGCCCCCTGCACCTCTCTGATTCAGAGGGGTTGGGTTAAATGAGGTGGAATTCATTCCGTTGTGCAACTGACTAGGTATCCCCTTCTCCTTGTATCTGAAATGCTGTACCGCTATACTGCTTTGTCAATATCTACAAATTATATTTCATGCCAATAAAGCAATCGGAGAAACTTGTCTATGCATGTAGCAGCATTTATGACAAGCCCAGAAGGCCTGTCAGACTTCACACTGCCTAAAGGAACAATTTCACATTTTTAAGAATGCAAAATGAACACTACATTCATCAGAAAAACATGAATAGATTGTTTCTACAAGTCAAACAACTCCAGTGGCTTTGAGATAACTTCCTCCACCAGTCGCATTGTATTATTTAAACCTACCGTACTGTAGCTGCTATTGGTGGGAAAACACATTTGAATTCCAAACAGGAAGAGCTTTGTAACCATGCCAACCTTATCATGCTGGCCAAATCTGTGGTGAAGCAGCTCGTGTTTGACAACAGCTCTTTGTCTTGGGGCGAACTACCTGATGTTTCAAAATCTAATAGGATTTTAAAGATATTTTTGCTTTGTTATGCATTTTTGCTTTATGATATACTGTTGTACTAAATATGTAGATTTTAAATATATGTAGAATATAATTATTATATTGATAAGAGATTTCTTAAATTATCTGGGTTGGGGGTGAATTTTAGTTATCACTGAAATAGCGACTATCCTACATCCTCCAAATCACTCCCTGTTTCAACTGGACTTGCAACCCCCCTAGTTTATCATAACACCATCAACCCAGATCATGACACTGCACTTCTTTCGCTGTCTCCGTGGAAAACCCTGGACCTGGAAATACGCGCTAACTTCCACAGAACACAGTAGGGACTGCATTACAAAGGGCCTGTTCCAATTATTTAATAATGCATCTGTTGTGAAGGGTCATGCCACTCCTACAGTCTTCTAATTGTCTCCAATTACCCTAGACCGCGTCCCTTTCCATCACATCTGTTTCCTAAATCACGCCACTTTTGTCTTTTTCAACCCCTTTCAGGTTCTATTTAAGTGGCATGCTCCTTCCTACACACTAGAATAGTTTGCTTGGTGATGCCACGAGGTGGCTCCATCCTGCCATTGTGCTTGATATGATTAAGTAAGTGCCTTGTATTGTAGGAGAAATGTTAACCATGTATATTATGCTGCCTGAACTTATGTTATATCCTTTATATCCCTGCTATGCTAATGGCCCTTCTGTGTTGAGTCCTGGCCGCCTCCTTAGTTTGTAGTTATATGTTAAGCTCATTCCCTATAAGTCACCTGGCACTACTTTGTCACGTCAGCAGCTTTATGTTGTGTTCCTAATGTTTCCCTTTCGAATCTCCCTTCCAGACCACGACATCCAATCCTATCTCCAAGGCCTTACAAGCCACATCCTAAAGCACAAGCCCTACCTCTGTTCCAAAAACACTCCCCCATATGCCTCTGTTCGTTCCTGTGTTTGAACTTTGTTTAATAAATACCCCTAAACCTGGATTCTGGTTCCATCTCCTGATTCTCATTCTGACTGATGCACCATGGTGGCAGAAATCGTCCTGAACCTAGCTTACAGTCTGTCCTAGTCTTTTTCTAAAGTATCCTCCCTCCCTCCCTCAATCAATGGTGGGACAATTGGATATAACGAAAGCAATGGGTTTCAAGAATCCAGTACTCAAGAATCCAGTCATGTCAGTAAGTGCTTCACAGCAAAGGATGAGGATGGATGCATTTACATTGTTTTTAAACTGGGCCTAACTCATATGAAATTACTGTACTACTCACGAATATACTGGGGGGTGCCACTCATGCACTTGTACTCCTCCCCTGGCTGGAAGCGGTGGGCCAGCCCAAAGTCGATGATCTTAATGTCAGTGTTTGGGGCCATCTTGGCTGACAGCATGATGTTTTCCGGCTGATTGGAGAAGGGGAGTAAACATGTTACATGCAAAATTAGGTCAATCTGACCATAATGGTCAATTGCATGCGGACCGCGCTCTGACCAACCGGCACTCAAACAGCATGTTCATCAACACTAGTGAACAGGCACACTCTGTGTAGTGGCACCTGTGGATACAAACACGACCATGTGCGGTAAGCGTGCGGCATGGACATTTCTGTTAATAAGTAACAGTATCAGCATGTTTGTCTGATGTGGTTTTGGGATGGATGAATACAGATATGCTCTTTTCACTTCATGTACTTATGCCTAAAAGCCTAGGATTTTTGGATTCAATAAATGGACAGGTTTGGATGTGTTACTATGTTCATGCATACTACTACATTAGCAGTATTATTGGGGAGGTAAGAGGTTAGATGTAATTCACTACCACAGACTATTGCAGCACTGGATTTCTAAATGTCATATGGAGTGAGTAACAAACCAAAGTTATGTCAAATCAACACACTAGCATAATTTACCTTTAGGTCAAAGTGGCCTATTTGTTTGCTGTGCATAAAGCCCACACCCAGCAGTATCTGCTTCATGAACTCGATGGCTTCGCTCTCTGTCAGGTTCTCCTTCTCAGCGATGAAGTCAAACAGCTCTCCTCCACTAATACTGACAATAAATGGAGAGAAGTGTTAGAACTTAACTCTACTACATAATTCAGCCACTTCACGGAATCAATTACAACCTGGGTTCAAATAGTGTTGTTTTCTCCTTCCTCCCCCCACTCACAGCTCCAGCACCAGCACCACCTCGGCCCGGCTCTCAAACACATCCTTAAGGGCCATGATGTTGGGATGCTGCAGGGCCTGCAGGACCTCCACCTCCCGCTCCACGCTCTTCCTCTCCATGCCCAGCCGGCTGCTGGCGCACTTCCTAATCTTCAGGAACTTCCCAGCCCAGCGAGCCCCCGTGGCCCGCTCGCGCACCTCCCGCACCTGCCCAAAGTGGCCACTGGGGCGGAGACAAAGTGCAACAATTTATTTACTTGCTTGGAAACATCTTGAAATGGGTAGGTACTACCTGAGTCTATCCAATAAAAATATGTTCCTACTGAACACAACACAGATTTATTTATGTAGCTGTTCTGCAATGTCATTTGTGATGGTGAAAAGCAACAAGACTCAGACATGAGTAGTTTCTTTCTATTCACAATTTGGTCAATTTCTTTATTATTTCAATTACATAGGTTGAATTTTAGTTAACATTGACCTATGCAACAAGACAGCATATGCAAAACTGACCTTGAAAAGCAACTGAATTCAGAGTTATAATACCTTCCTCACCTCAACAGCCTCATACAAGAATACCTTTTATAATAACCATCCTTACCTCCCAAGTACTTCTCCAATCTCATAGAGGTCTTCCACATTATCAAGCTTATTAAAGACTGCCATACTGATCTTCTTCTCCTCAGTTTCACCTCACTGTATGTTACTCTTGGTTCACATCCATGTGCTGCATGGTGCTTTCAACTATGTCTTCACAAGGTCGGACCTGAACAAAGAGAAAAAGAAAACAATTAATATCACAGTTCTAAGGCAAATGTGATAGCATGCAGGGGTATTCAACTCGTACCCTATTAGGTCTAGAGCCTGTTGGTTTTCTGTTCTACCTGACAATTAATTGTGCACACCTGGTGTCCCAGGTCTAAATCAGTCCCTGATTAGAGGGGAACAATTTAAAAAATGCAGTGGAACTGGCTTCGAGGTCCAGAGTTGAGTTTGAGGTGCATAGGGGATGAATTGAAACCTGACTTTTTAAAATTATTATTATTATTATGGACCCCATAAGCTAATCTTTCTGGGGTCCAAACACAAGGCACATCACACAAAAAACACCACTACATATTTACAACACAAAACCAATATTGAGATGTGCACCCGCAACTCAAATGTTCAGACATATTTTCAGTTGAGGCCAATGGATGATTTTAGCTCGAGTCCAATATGAAATATCTGAAATTAGGATTCCACTCATAAGAAGAAGGCTCTATAGAGCTCGCCAGCTTATAGTTCTTAATCACGGAAATGAGCTACCTCTGGTTCGTTCAGGCATCCCTATGGGAAAAATTAACAGAATCCTATTAAAGAATAGGGTTCTGGAATAAATGCAGAAATTAAGGTCTGAGGGAAACACAGGCTTAGGAGATCTTATATGTTTTGTTATATGAGATAATAGCTGTCAGTTAACATGACCGTTATTAATTATGAAGCCAAAATTCACAAGAAGTTACACGAGCTGATGATCTCATAGAACAAAACAGCATTTATACAAAACTTCTCCAAAAATGCCATTCATTGTCTCGAACCATGGCGGATTTAGTGCTTACAAAAAGACCCCATTACTGTTTCTATCTATTGCAGCACAAATAACTTAAAACCACAAACAGTGATAGAACAATGACTCAGAACAGTAGAGAAAGAAACCATGAGGGTCAAATGAAAATGAAAACAAATGTGATTAAAATAACAGACTAAAACCCTCAGAAAGCCTCAAGTGTCAAAGTACATCAGCGCATGCATCAGTGAGTGTTTTTTTCCCCCTTGGTTATGTAATGTGGCCCTTTTGAATATTTTCAATGGGGATTGGTGATCAGTTTTGAAAGGATTACTGATGTTAATTGCAGGGAAGAATTATCCTTGTCGGCGTCCAGTCGTGCCTAATATAGTGAACCAAATACAGAGAGGGTGAAAGACAGTGAAATAGAGAAATGCTGACAATGAGAGAAAAGCATGTTGTCTCCAAAAACCAGCATCATAAAAACAGACAGACAGACAGACAGACAGACAGACAGACAGACAGACAGACAGACAGACAGACAGACAGACAGACAGACAGACAGACAGACAGACAGACAGACAGACAGACAGACAGACAGACAGACAGACAGACAGACAGACAGACAGACAGAGACAGACAGACAGACAGACAGACAGACAGACAGACAGACAGACAGACAGACAGACAGACAGACAGACAGACAGACAGACAGACAGACAGACAGACAGACAGACAGACAGACAGAGACAGACAGACAGACAGAGCAAAATATGGTGTGAGGGAGGGAGGCGGAAAGAGACAGGGAAAGAAAGAGATTAAAGAGAGTGAGAGAAAGGGAGTGAGGACAAGAGGGGTCAACTTCAACAGTCTGCAATCATATAGAGGTTATGTACGTGCGCCGAATACAAGAGGGGTCAAATTCAACAGTCTGCAATCATATAGAGGTTATGTACGTGCGCCGAATACAACTGGTGTAAAGTTAAATGTGTCTATTTGTGACAGCATGTGAGTGTTTGTGTGTCTTCCTGTATATATACTAACTACAGAACACAATAATATCTTTCACTCTCAGACTCTGTCTGACAGTTTTTATGTGCATGCCCCCTCCCCTGCTAAAAATCATTCTCAAGAAGACATTCCCGAGACTCCCCTCATGATCCACCCCCAGCTTCCCACCCCAATACCATGAAGTCAACAACATGACAATATCCTGAGAACAACAGCGTTGATTCAAGAACCAGCTCCCCCACAACTCCAAAACCACCCCTTCCCCAAATAACACTACAGTGGAACAATGGCCCTTGTCTATGAACGGTGCACTATGTAATCATGTCAAGAGGTCTGATAAGCAGCTAAAAGTGAGGCCTCACTCCTAAATGTGGGCCAAAATAGACAGACAGACCCTGGCTTTACTGTCTTATCTAGGGCACTCTAATCTGAAGAGTAAGTGTGAAGAAGCGGTTGTTTATGGGTGCCACCAGCAAACTGGTGTCTTTGTGTATGCAAAATGTGTGTGTGCGCGTGCGTGCGTGTCTGGCTGACTAGGTGCCCCATAAAACAAAAAATGCCTTGTTATCATACATCTATCCTCACAAGAGATGAGTCAGAGATAGACAGTACAGTTCAGTTCTGAAGAAAATATGCCATCATCATGGAGTGTAGAGAGACTGATCTGTTCTGAGATAACTACTGCTCAACCCACTTGACTTCAGTGTGGGCACAAGCCATGGACCAGTACCACGTAAACAGAGTGTATTCTATTCTGCCAAGAGCAGGGATCAAATTTGCAACCTTCTGTACAACAACACACGCCACTCAAAACCCACTGTATTAACCAACTGAGCAAAGAGACTAGTCTGGCACTCCATGAGCGACAATTGACGTTCAGCATATCACCAATGTACTCCAGCTAACATGCTATGGGGCAGGAGTGTTTCACATTCGATTCACGTTTAGATTGTGCATTTGGTTGTTTCGGCTGCCAGAGCCAATTCACCTCTAAACAGAACATGTAAGGTCCTTGGACTATAAAGAGTAACATTAGGCTCATTTAATCCATTATTGGGCTACTGCAGACCCTGGCCACACTGGTGTGTCTAAGGGAATGTGATCTGTTCATTTTTCAACATTATGTTGAGTTTGGCCTTCCCCTGTGCGTGTTTGTGTGTAACTATAAAGTCATTTACCAGCTAGTCATAGGATAGCACTTGTAGAAAATACTAAATTGATCACCACATAAAGCAAAAGATTTAGAGAAGATTATGATCATGTGGACACCTCAATAATAATATATGAAAGCTGAATCGTTGGAGTCAATGGAGAGAAAGAGAAGTGAGGGTGCCTAAACGTTATGCAAAAAAAATATAATCAGAAACTCGGATGAACCAGTTATGAAAAACAATCCCATAATTTACTCCAGAATAAATGGTGTGTAACGTGCCCAACTTTCTCATTTTAAAAATGACAAACTTCAAATTCTGACAATCCATTACAACCATCAGACTATAGCAGAACACAACCCGAAAATAAATGTTCTATTCCAAGGGTATTGCAGTTTTTCATCAAATTGAACTAGCCGGGAACGATCGAGAGATTGCAGCAGTCGTGCGCAATGGCCTTTGAGAGAAAAGCAGGTGATGAGAGTGGCACATCGTTTATTATCATGAGGTTATAATTTATTGGGTCGCCTGGGTGGTTTACATACACATACACACACATATGTGTGTGTATGTGTGTGTGTGTATATATATATATATATATATATATATATATATAAGCATAAATCAGCGAAAACAAAATGCGTCGAAAAGATCGTCAGGAGAAACACTCACCCAACTGAATGCCTGACCAGGCTCTTTTGCAAACTGAAACAAATAAGTGTTTGTTCTTCTAATGCGTTGCAATGAATTTTTCCCGATGACAACAAGTCAACAAGTAGTAGGACAACTAGTCAAGGACGTAGCAAACTCCCCTGTCCATGTGTAGATAAGCCTACAGTCAGAATTATTTACAGTTAACCGTGGAATGCGGAAAAGTTCATTTTATTTCTGCCCCTCCTTCGGTTTATACGTAACTTTGTTGGGAGTGCTTGCTTGCCTAGATGCACACCCGCTATGACTAGGTTGTCACTAGTTACCACAGTCACAAAGCCACATTGGCTATCATAACAATTAATGAAAACAAAAAAATAGCTTTTTGATCTTAATTTAAGGTTAGGTTTTGTTATAAGTTAGCAGTGGGGGTAGGTTTTAAATCATTTTTTTAAGAAGATACATTTTAGAAATAGGCGGGGTTTGGCCATAATTATGAATTTGTAGCTGTGGTCTCCAATGATAACGCCACTACGGAGTTCATCATTGTAGTCATGACTTGCTCAAGGAAACAACGCAGGCGCGCGCGCACACACACATATCATATACAAAATATATGGATTTTAAACTCGCACAATGAATATGTTATGATAACTACTGGAATGTGGTACTTGTACAATACAGACAACGCATTCCTATTCTATTAACAAACTAATCCGAGTCTGAAGTTTAGTTGTAAATTGTAACAGAGGGAGATATCACGAACAATATCCCTAAGAATCATCAGAAGTACATCAGCTAGACAAAAATGAACAATGTTCAACGCTATGCAGCAGTGTTGTAGTACCCGAGACCGGTCTCGGTCTTTTATAGACATGATTGCGCAGTGGCGAACCTATCGGACATAGGTCTTAAGTGTGTGACGGGTTCGTGATTCTGAAAGGACAGCAACGGTAATACCAGCGCACTCGTGTAGGAGAGTGCACTTTTTGGGCCAATAGTGTAGTGGAAGCTATGCAGGTATATACCGTATACACACTTTTCTTCCAGTGGGCATTGCGTATACTCACTTTTTAATCCCCACGGATGCTTATTAAAGTAGTGTAGTGGAGGTATACGATTATGTAGTACAATAGTGAAATCATACACAAAGTAGCCTACACAATCGCAAAATCACGTGAAATGTGTTCGCTTGCGCGCCGCACACAGCCTAGTTTCAGCAGAATACAATATGTAGTCAGCAAACGCGCGCAGCTCGACTGGTTTTGGCATGGAGCCGGTAGGTAGGACATTTCAATGTATGATATCTACCAGTAAATTCTAACTAAGGCAACAATGAGTATGTAAACCAGGTACTGAAAAAGTTTGGTCCGAAGTCTTGGTTAGTTGGCTATTTGTGATGTGCAATTCAGTCATCATGATCTGTTTGCATCAGGGGCATACTGTCGGCATGAGTGGACCTTCGATGACACAGGCATACCCACTGGGGAGCCAGGCCCTGCCAGGCCCACCCAATCAGATTGAGGAAAAACAAAAAAAAATCTACATTATTATTACAAAAAACACAGTTCCACTCACCAGCTGATGATAATTTGAAACAACCTTTCCTTCAGCCAATTGTCATGCAGGTGAATGAGGACCCAAAAGCGACTTGGCGAAAACAGAGTATTTAATCCAGAATAAACTTTACAAAACAAAAAGCATAATACTACACGTAAAGACGAGAACAGACTGGAGACTTGATCGAGAACTGCAGGTTGCCTCGGGAAGGCACTTGAACCTAGCAGACTCAGACACCTGCTCACCACGCAGCATCTGAGGGAAACACGACACGACAGGGCAAAACATAGACACAGCACGGTGAATTATAGATGAGGATCCGACAGGGCAGGTACGGGAAACAAGGAGAGAAATAGGGACTCTAATCAGGGAAAAGGATCGGGAACAGGTGTGGGAAGACTAAATGATGATTAGGGGAATAGGAACAGCTGGGAGCAGGAACAGAACGATAGAGAGAAGAGAGAGCGAGAGAGTGAGAGAGGGAGGGGGAGAGAGAGGGATAGAAAGAGGGAAAGAACCTAATAAGACCAGCAGAGGGAAACAAATAGAATGGGAAGCACAGGGACAAGACATGATAATTAATGACAAAACATGACAGTACCCCCCCACTCACCGAGCGCCTCCTGGCGCACTCGAGGAGGAATCCTGGCGGCAACGGAGGAAATCATCAATGAGTGAACGGTCCAGCACGTCCCGAGACGGAACCCAACTCCTCTCCTCAGGACCGTAACCCTCCCAATCCACTAAGTATTGGTGACCCCGTCCCCGAGAACGCATGTCCATGATCTTATGTACCTTGTAAATAGGTGCGCTCTCGACAAGGACGGGAGGGGGAGGGAAGACGAACGGGGTGCGAAGAAAGGGCTTAACACAGGAGACATGGAAGACAGGATGGACGCGACGAAGATGTCGCGGAAGAAGCAGTCGCACAGCCACAGGATTGACGACCTGGGAGACACGGAACGGACCAATGAACCGCGGAGTCAACTTACGAGAAGCTGTCGTAAGAGGAAGGTTGCGAGTGGAAAGCCACACTCTCTGGCCGCAACAATACCTTGGACTCTTAATCCTGTGTTTATTGGCGGCTCTCACAGTCTTCCCCGCAGACAAAGGCAGACCGGTAATGAAGTCTAGGGCGATGTGAGACCATGGTCGAGAAGGAATGGGGAGCGGTCTGAGACGACCGGCAGGAGGAGAGTTACCCGACTTAGTCTGCGCGCAGTCCGAACAAGCAGCCACGAAACGGCGCGTGTCACGCTCCTGAGTCGGCCACCAAAAGCGCTGGCGAATAGACGCAAGAGTGCCTCGAACACCGGGATGACCAGCTAACTTGGCAGAGTGAGCCCACTGAAGAACAGCCAGACGAGTGGAAACAGGAACGAAAAGGAGGTTACTAGGACAAGCGCGCGGCGACGCAGTGTGCGTGAGTGCTTGCTTAACCTGTCTTTCAATTCCCAGACTGTCAACCCGACAACACGCCCATAAGGAAGAATCCCCTCGGGATCAGTAGAAGCCACAGAAGAACTAAACAGACGGGATAAAGCATCAGGCTTGGTGTTCTTGCTACCCGGACGGTAAGAAATCACAAACTCGAAACGAGCGAAAAACAACGCCCAACGAGCTTGACGGGCATTAAGTCGTTTGGCAGAACGGATGTACTCAAGGTTCTTATGGTCTGTCCAAACGACAAAAGGAACGGTCGCCCCCTCCAACCACTGTCGCCATTCGCCTAGGGCTAAGCGGATGGCGAGCAGTTCACGGTTACCCACATCATAGTTGCGCTCAGATGGCGACAGGCGATGAGAAAAATAAGCGCAAGGATGAACCTTATCGTCAGACTGGAAGCGCTGGGATAGAATGGCTCCCACGCCTACCTCTGAAGCGTCAACCTCGACAATGAATTGTCTAGTGACGTCAGGAGTAACGAGGATAGGAGCGGACGTAAAACGTTCTTTTAGAAGATCAAAAGCTCCCTGGGCGGAACCGGACCACTTAAAACACGTCTTGACAGAAGTAAGAGCTGTGAGAGGGGCAGCAACTTGACCGAAATTACGAATGAAACGCCGATAGAAATTAGCAAAACCTAAAAAGCGCTGCAACTCGACACGTGACCTTGGAACGGGCCAATCACTGACAGCTTGGACCTTAGCGGAATCCATCTGAATGCCTTCAGCGGAAATAACGGAACCGAGAAAAGTAACGGAGGAGACATGAAAAGAGCACTTCTCAGCCTTTACGTAGAGACAATTCTCTAAAAGGCGCTGTAGAACACGTCGAACGTGCTGAACATGAATCTCGAGTGACGGTGAAAAAATCAGGATATCGTCAAGATAGACAAAAACAAAGATGTTCAGCATGTCTCTCAGAACATCATTAACTAATGCCTGAAAAACAGCTGGCGCATTGGCGAGACCAAACGGCAGAACCCGGTACTCAAAATGCCCTAACGGAGTGTTAAACGCCGTTTTCCACTCGTCCCCCTCTCTGATGCGCACGAGATGGTAAGCGTTACGAAGGTCCAACTTAGTAAAGCACCTGGCTCCCTGCAGAATCTCGAAGGCTGATGACATAAGGGGAAGCGGATAACGATTCTTAACCGTTATGTCATTCAGCCCTCGATAATCCACGCAGGGGCGCAGAGTACCGTCCTTCTTCTTAACAAAAAGAACCCCGCCCCGGCCGGAGAGGAAGAAGGCACTATGGTACCGGCGTCAAGAGACACAGATAAATAATCCTCGAGAGCCTTACGTTCGGGAGCCGACAGAGAGTATAGTCTACCCCGAGGAGGAGTGGTCCCCGGAAGGAGATCAATACTACAATCATACGACCGGTGAGGAGGAAGGGAGTTGGCTCGGGACCGACTGAAGACCGTGCGCAGATCATGATATTCCTCCGGCACTCCTGTCAAATCGCCAGGTTCCTCCTGAGAAGTGGGGACAGAAGAAATGGGAGGGATGGCAGACATTAAGCACTTCACATGACAAGATACGTTCCAGGATAGGATAGAATTACAAGACCAATTAATAGAAGGATTATGACATACTAGCCAGGGATGACCCAAAACAACAGGTGTGAAAGGTGAACGAAAAATCAAAAAAGAAATAGTCTCACTGTGGTTACCAGATACTGTGAGAGTTAAAGGTAGTGTCTCAAATCTGATACTGGGAAGATGACTACCATCTAAGGCAAACATGGGCGTAGGCTTGTCTAACTGTCTGAAAGGAATGTTATGTTTCCGAACCCATGCTTCGTCCATGAAACAACCCTCAGCCCCAGAGTCAATCAAGGCACTGCATGTAGCACCCGAACCGGTCCAGCGTAGATGGACCGACATAGTAGTACAAGATCTAGATGAAGAGACCTGAGTAGTAGCGCTCACCAGTAGCCCTCCGCTTACTGATGGGCTCTGGCCTCTTACTGGACATGAATTAACAAAATGTCCATCAAATCCGCAATAGAGGCACAGGCGGTTGGTGATCCTCCGTTCCCTCTCCTTAGTCGAGATGCGAATCCCTCCCAGCTGCATGGGCTCAGTCTCAGAGCCAGAGGAGGGAGATGGTTGCGATGCGGAGCAGGGAAACACCGTTGATGCGAGCTCTCTTCCACGAGCCTGGTGACGAAGATCTACCCGTCGTTCTATGCGGATGGCGAGAGCAATCAAAGAGTCCACACTGGAAGGAACCTCCCGAGAGAGAATCTCATCTTTGACCACTGTGTGGAGTCCCTCCAGAAAACGAGCGAGCAGCGCCGGCTCGTTCCAGTCACTAGAGGCAGCAAGAGTACGAAACTCTATAGAGTAATCCGTTATGGATCGATCACCTTGGCATAGGGAAGCCAGGACCCTAGAAGCCTCCCCACCAAAAACTGAACGGTCAAAAACCCGAATCATCTCCTCTTTAAAGTTCTGGTAATTGTTAGAACAATCAGCCCTTGCCTCCCAGATAGCTGTGCCCCACTCTCGGGCCCGGCCACCAGTAAGGAGTGAAATGACGTAAGCAACCCGAGCTCTCTCTCTAGAGTATGTGTTGGGTTGGAGAGAGAACACAATCTCACACTGGGTGAGAAAGGAGCGGCACTCAGTGGGCTGCCCGGAGTAGCAAGGTGGGTTATTAACCCTAGGTTCTGGAGGCTCGGCAGGCCATGAAGTAACAGGTGGCACGAGACGAAGACTCTGGAACTGTCCAGAGAGGTCGGAAACCTGAGCGGCCAGGCTCTCCACGGCATGGCGAGCAGCAGACAATTCCTGCTCGTGTCTGCCGAGCATGGCTCCTTGGATCTCGACGGCAGTGTTACGAGCGTCTGTAGTCGCTGGGTCCATTCCTCGGTCGGATCCTTCTGTCATGCAGGTGAATGAGGACCCAAAAGCGACTTGGCGAAAACAGAGTATTTAATCCAGAATAAACTTTACAAAACAAAAAGCATAATACTACACGTAAAGACGAGAACAGACTGGAGACTTGATCGAGAACTGCAGGTTGCCTCGGGAAGGCACTTGAACCTAGCAGACTCAGACACCTGCTCACCACGCAGCATCTGAGGGAAACACGACACGACAGGGCAAAACATAGACACAGCACGGTGAATTATAGATGAGGATCCGACAGGGCAGGTACGGGAAACAAGGAGAGAAATAGGGACTCTAATCAGGGAAAAGGATCGGGAACAGGTGTGGGAAGACTAAATGATGATTAGGGGAATAGGAACAGCTGGGAGCAGGAACGGAACGATAGAGAGAAGAGAGAGCGAGAGAGTGAGAGAGGGAGGGGGAGAGAGAGGGATAGAAAGAGGGAAAGAACCTAATAAGACCAGCAGAGGGAAACAAATAGAATGGGAAGCACAGGGACAAGACATGATAATTAATGACAAAACATGACACCAATGGCCAAAAGCACACTCTTTGGCCTCATGGGTGGAATGTTATTCATATTTTTTATCATAAATAATAAAGTTTTTTTTTCTGACATCTGGTGTTTCTATGTCAAACAGTTTTGTTATATCTCAGTCTTCTGCGATATATATTAAAATTGGGATGCAAAAAATAACTAGTTGACATGGTACAGGTGTCTTTTTTTAAGCCCATAACCATGTGCAAGGTGTATACTTTTGTTTCAAAGTAGATTTGTTAAAGACTACCTATAATTCCACTGTGTGACCCTGATCTAGCCCACTGCAGTAAAAGGTTAACTTCTTGTTGAAAGTTATTCTTGAAAAGGGAGAAGCTAACAAATTAGCAACAACATCCTCTTCGATAACACCTGCTGCAGCTGCTGCAAACTAGTTTACAACAAAAGATAGCTAGCTAGACTGAGGGAAAACTACGGCTTGCTATTGTGAAATTACCTGTTTTAAAAAGAGAAAGAGTTTTGTAAAAATGGTCCCACCCATTACAAGTCAAAATGTGATTGGTTGATTCCACTGTCACTCTAAAATGCTGCCCTAATACAGTGGAATGGCAGATTCCTTCTTCATGGCTTCTGATAGCCTAGCCAATGGCTGATTTAGCTAGCCCCAGAGGCAACCAAAGAAAAACCCTGATTGGATATTTTTTTATATTCAGTGTTAACCCTTTCCTTTCCAACAAAAACTGAAGAGATTAAATCAGAACATCATTGAAAATAACAATATAATGATAATTATTATTGTTATTATTATTATTTTATCCATCTTTAGCCCTTCTCTGAAGACGTAGAAGGCCCTCATTGTTCTCCACTGTGTTTGGGTTAGTAATCATTTGTAGAGTGGCTCTATTTGTCCTCAGCATGCATTTTTTCACCATTCTGAATGTCAGAAAAATCCATATGTTTATCTGAAATATGAACACAGAAATACTGGACATTTTGAACTTTTGTTATGGTGGCAATTTGACACAGGAGGTACAGTGGGGCAAAAAAGTATTTAGTCAGCCACCAATTGTGCAAGTTCTCCCACTTAAAAAGATGAGAGAGACCTGTAATTTTCATCATAGGTACACTTCAACTATGACAGACAAAATGAGAAACAAAATCCAGAAAATCACATTGTAGGATTTTTAATTAATTTATTTGCAAATTATGGTGGAAAATAAGTATTTGGTTACCTACAAACAAGCAAGATTTCTGGCTCTCACAGTCCTGTAACTTCTTCTTTAAGAGGCTCCTCTGTCCTCCACTCGTTACCTGTATTAAAGACACCTGTTTGAACTTGTTATCAGTATAAAAGACACTTGTCCACAACCTCAAACAGTCACACTCCAAACTCCACTATGGCCAAGACCAAAGATCTGTCAAAGGACACCAGAAACAAAATTGTAGACCTGCACCAGGCTGGGGAGACTGAATCTGCAATAGGTAAGCAGCTTGGTTTGAAGAAATCAACTGTGGGAGCAATTATTAGGAAATGGAAGACGTACAAGACCACTGATAATCTCCCTCGATCTGGGGCTCCACGCAGAATCTCACCCCGTGGGGTCAAAATGATTACAAGATCGGTGAGCAAAAATCCCAGAACCACACGGGGGGACCTAGAGAATGACCTGCAGAGAGCTGGGACCAAAGTAACAAAGCCTACCATCAGTAACACACTACGTCGCCAGGGACTCAAATCCTGCAGTGCCAGACGTGTCCCCCTGCTTAAGCCAGTACATGTCCAGGCCCGTCTGAAGTTTGCTAGAGAGCATTTGGATGATCCAGAATAAGATTGGGAGAATGTCATATGGTCAGATGAAACCAAAATATAACTTTTTGGTAAAAACTCAACTCGTCGTGTTTGGAGGAGAAAGAATGCTGGGTTGCATCCAAGGAACACCATACCTACTGTGAAGCATGGGGGTGGAAACATCATGCTTTGGGGCTGTTTTTCTGCAAAGGGACCAGGACAACTGATCCGTGTAAAGCAAAAAATGAATGGGGCCATGTATCGTGAGATTTTGAGTGAAAACCTCCTTCCATCAGCAAGAGCATTGAAGATGAAATGTGGCTGGGGCTTTCAGCATGACAATGATCCCAAACACACCGCCCGGGCAACGAAGGAGTGGCTTCGTAAGGAGCATTTCAAGGTCCTGGAGTGGCCTAGCCAGTCTCCAGATCTCAAATCTTTGGAGGGAGTTGAAAGTCCGTGTTGCCCAGCAACAGCCCCAAAACATCACTGCTCTAGAGGAGATCTGCATGCAGGAATGTGCAAAAATAACAGCAACAGTGTGGGAAAACCTTGTGAAGACTTACAGAAAACGTTTGACGTCTGTCATTGCCAACAAAGCGTATATAACAAAGTATTGAGATAAACTTTTGTTATGACCAAATACTAATTTTCCACCATAATTTGCAAAGTATTTAATAAAAAATCGTTTAAAAAAAAATCAAATTTTGTCTGTCATAGTTGAAGTGTACCTATGATGAAAATTACAGGCCTCTCTCATCTTTTAAGTGGGAGAACTTGCACAATTGGTGGCTGACTAAATACTTTTTTGCCCCACTGTATATCATTTTGGAAATGTCAGGTGTGTTTGCACATGATGTTATCTTTAGATGCACTCACACCAGCAAAGGACACAGATCATTACATAATCAACATTTGTGAGCTTTAAGTCAAAACTATTCATAAATCATCGTCATGTTCAGCATTGTGCTTGTCTGACAAGGCTAGAATGAAGTACCCATACTGCCATACACAAAGTCAGACATGGTTTCAAGTAGAATTTAATATCTTTCAAATGTTTGAGCCTTCTTGAAGTGCCAGATGGGCGGGGTTTGCATTTTTGTGACTATTCTATTGGTCCCAATGTGCCAAGCAAGCTAAACAGTTTCTCAACAAAAGCTCAACAATTTCTCCTTGGGTTGCAGAGCATTTCCAGACCACTAAGGATTACATAGTACACTGATTACAGGAACTACTGAGACAATGATATACATGGTGAGATCATATCCTTGGCCATGTCGTAAACTTTACAATCTTCTTATAGAGTAAAGACATCTTTCCGTAACGTTTGTGGTTGGAGTTTAAGCCTGTGATCAGTTTTTTCTATTGCATTGGTGAAAATATGGATAACTAATTTAACAATATCAACATCGACAATCATTATCTATGAACATCACAGGCCAGGGGACTATTTGGCGTTGTTCACTAAGATGACCTAGCAGACAGTTTAACACCACAGTAGTATCTAATTGGGTTGGCAAGTACAGTCAAAAGTTTGGACACACCTACTCATTCTTGGGTTTTTCTTTATTTTTACTATTTTCTACATTGCAGTATAATAGTGAAGAATCACACCTCCTCCTCCATGCTTCATGGTGAGAACCACACATGCGGAGGTCATCCGTTCACCTACTCTGCATCTCACAAAGACACGGCAGTTGGAACCAAAAATATCAAATTTGGACTCATCCGACCAAAGGACAGATTTCCACCCGTCTAATGTCCATTGCTTGTGCTTCTTGGACCAAGCAAGTATCTTCTTCTCATTGGTGTCCTTTAGTAGTGGTTTCTTTGTAGCAATTCAACCATGAAGGCTTGATTCACACAGTCTCCTTTGAACAGGTGATGTTAAGATGTGTTGTTACTTGAACTCTGTGAAACATTTATTTGGGCTGCAATCTGAGGTGCAGTTAATTCTAATGAATTTATCCTCTGCAGCAGAGGTAACTCTGAGTCTTTCCTGTTGCGGTCCTCATGAGAGACAGTTTCATCATAGCGCTTGATGGTTTTTGCGACTGCACTTGAAGAAACGTTCAAGGTTCTTGACATTTTCTGAATTGACTGACCTTCATGACTTAAAGTAATGATGGACTATCGTTTTGTTGAGTGGCAGATGGCTTAAGTGACTACCCATTCCGCATGCGGGAGCGTAATCATCGCCTGACACTAATTAGCATAATGCCATGGACATAAATATTCCTAGAAAATATTCCTATTCATGAAAATCACAAATGAAATATAGTGAGACACAGCTTAGCCTTTAGTTAATCACCCTGTCATCTCAGATTTTCAAAATATGCTTTACAGCCAAAGCTAGACAAGCATTTGTGTAAGTTTATTGATAGCCTAGTATAGCATTTTGTCCAGCTAGCAGCAGGTAACTTGGTCACGGAATTCAGAAAAGCAATCAAATTAAATCGTTTACCTTTGATGAGCTTCGGATATTTTCACTCACGAGACTCCCAGGTAGATAGCAAATGTTCCTTTTTTTCCCAAAATATTATTTTTGTAGGCGAAATAGCTCCGTTTGTTCTTCACGTTTGGCTGAGAAATCGCCTGGAAATTGCAGTCACAAAAACTCAGAAAAATATTCCAAATTAGCTCCATAATAATCGACAGAAACATGGCAAACGTTGTTTGTAATCAATCCTCAAGGTGTTTTTCAAATATCTATTCGATAATATATCCGTCGGGACAATTCATTTTTCAGTAGGACCGATTGGAATAATGGCTACCTCTGTATTTTACGCGAGAGTCACTATGGGAGCCATCAGGTGACCACTTGCGCATTGTCGCCGCTTACGGGTATTCTTCAACATGAATGCGTAAAACTACGTCACAATGCTGTAGACACCTTCGGGAATACGGAGAAAGAGTAATCTGATGATAGCCCATTCACTGCTCAATAGGGACGTATTGGAACGCAGCGCTTTCAAAACATGAGGCACTTCCGGATTGGATTTTTCTCAGGCTTTCGCCTGCAACATCAGTTCTGTTACACTCACAGACAATATTTTTACAGTTTTGGAAACTTTAAAGTGTTTTCCATCCTAAGCTGTCAATTATATGCATATTCTAGCATCTTGTCCTGACAAAATATCCTGTTTACTACGGGAACGTTATTTTTCCAAAAATGAAAATACTGCCCCCTAGTCACAAAAGGTTTAATGGTTAGAGCGTTGGGCCAGTAACCGAAAGGTTGCTAGATCGAATCCTTGAGCTGACAAGATAAAAATCTGTCATTCTGCCCCTGAACAAGGCAGCTAACCCACCATTGGAAATAATAATTTGTTCTTAAATTACTTGCCTAGTTAAATACAATTGTTTTAATCTTTGCTTATTTGTACTGTTCTTGCCATAATATGGACTTGGTCTTTTACCAAAAAGGCTTATCTTCTGAATACCACCCATACCTTGTCACCACACAACTGATTGGCTCAAACGCATTAACCTCTTCAGTCTACCCTCTACTTTTTCGAACATTCTGTTAAAAATCACGCAACATTTCAGCGCCCTGCTACTCATGCCAGGAATATAGTATATGCATATGATTAGTATGTGTGGATAGAAAACACTCAGATGTTTATAAAACGGGTTAAATCACGGCTGTGACTTTTACAGAACGTGCGTTTCATTGAAAAGTGCAGGAAAATCTGATCACTGAAAGTGGAAAAATATATCCATCCGCCGCTTCAACCCATTGTTATGGGCGAAAGACATTAAATATGGCTGAGGTTGCAGTACCTACAGCTTCCACACGATGTCAACAGTCTTGTCATTTGCCTAGGATTTGTTTCTTGGTCAAACGAACAAGAGACAGCCCATTTCTTCCGGTCTCCGACCGGATATTTTGGTTGAGAAATACACGGACAGTATTTCAAGACGGACCCCTATAGAAAACACTTTGTCTCGAAAAAAACCCTTGAATGAGTAGGTGTTTCAAACTTTTGACATACTGTATGAGGTGATGACTAATTGAGCCCAGCTGTCAGCTATGCCTCAACTTCACTACATTGGTGTCAGAAGTGGGACCTGTTATGATATGAGACATTATATATGCCAAGAAAAAAAGTTAATCCCGTTACTTTCAAACCTTACATTTTTGATAATCAAACATAATTGAATATGTGAAGATGAAAGGGGTAATCTGTAAGTAATCAACACGCCACTGTTTATTAAACAGTTAAGGGTTGGGGTTGGAGAAATATTACCACTCTCAAATTCATAGACAGAGTTATGAATATAAGGTCTGACCATCTATGACATAAACTTTGAATTTCTGGTTCTCATGAGGCATTTATAAGTTATATTATTCAATAATCAATGGGTATAGGTCTATATAAATAATTTAAAAGTAAAACAAGAAATGGATGTATCAATCGCAGATTTTCCGTTTAATTTAGCCATACACCAGTAGCCTACAGTACTGTATATCCATATTTCAATGTAGATAAAGGTTACAACTGAGCCATAGTCAGAGCCACTACACAGTGCATTGGTCAGTGTGATGTCATGTGAGTCAAGCCCCCTGGGAGCAGTGCAGAGAACTGTATGTTCAAATCAACAGCCTGGTCTCATAGACTAGACGTAACATAGTAAATGTAAATCTGGGACAATCAAATTAGTGTGATTTGTAATGTTTGGTATGGTTACAGAAGGCAAAAGGTTAGTTAAGGCAAAAACAAAAGGTATAACATGAACATCTAGCAACCCAAAGGTTGCGTGTTCGAATCTCATCACGGACAACTTTAGCTAATTAGCAACTTTTCAACTACTTACTACTTTTTTGCTACTATGCAACTACTTATTATGTTAGCTAACCCTAACCCTTTCAGCTAACCATTCCCATTGCCATAACCCTAACCTTACCCCTTTAACCTGTTGAGTGTAGGGGGCAGTATTTTGATGTTTGGATGAAAAACGTACCCAAATGAAACTACCTATTTCTCAGGCCCAGAATCTAGAATATGCATATCAGGTTAGGATAGAAAATACTCTAAAGTTTCCAAACCTGTCAAAATATTGTCTGTGAGTATAACAGAACTGATATTGCAGGCGAAAACCTGAGGAAAATCCAACCCGGAAGTGCTGTTTTTCCTGAAAGTTCTCTGTTCCATTGCCTGCCTTCGCTTCATTTAAAAGGATATCAACCAGATTCCTTTCCCTATGGCTTCCCCATGGTGTGACAGTCTTTAGACATCGTTTCAGGCTTTTATTTTGAGCGAGAAAGATTACATTGCATCATTGTATGGCTGGGTGCCAGCAGCGTTTTGCATGCACAACAGCTTGGATCAGACATTTTCTCCCTCTTTCCGATTGAAGAAGCTACAGTCCCGGTTGAAATATTAAGAATTATACAGTGGGGCAAAAAAGTATTTAGTCAGCCACCAATTGTGCAAGTTCTCCCACTTAAAAAGATGAGAGAGACCTGTAATTTTCATCATAGGTACATTTCAACTATGACAGACAAAATGAGAGAAAAAAATCCCGAAAATTACATTGTAGGATTTTTAATTAATTTATTTGCAAATTATGGTGGAAAATAAGTATTTGGTCACCTACAAACAAGCAAGATTTCTGGCTCTCACAGACCTGTAACTTCTTCTTTAAGAGGCTCCTCTGTCCTCCACTCGTTACCTGTATTAATGGCACCTGTTTGAACTTGTTATCAGTATAAAAGACACCTGTCCACAACCTCAAACAGTCACACTCCAAACTCCACTATGGCCAAGACCAAAGATCTGTCAAAGGACATCAGAAACAAAATTGTAGATCTGCACCAGGCTGGGGAGACTGAATCTGCAATAGGTAAGCAGCTTGGTTTGAAGAAATCAACTGTGGGAGCAATTATTAGGAAATGGAAGACATACAAGACCACTGATAATCTCCCTCGATCTGGGGCTCCACGCAAGATCTCACACCGTGAGGTCAAAATGATCACAAGAACGGTGAGCAAAAATCCCAGAACCACACGGGGGGACGTAGTGAATGGCCTGCAGAGAGCTGGGACCAAAGTAACAAAGCTTACCATCAGTAACACACTACGCCGCCAGGGACTCAAATCCTGCAGTGCCAGACATGTCCCCCTGCTTAAGCCAGTACATGTCCAGGCCCGTCTGAAGTTTGCTAGAGAGCATTTGGATAATCCAGAAGAAGATTGGGAGAATGTCATATGTTCAGATGAAACCAAAATATATTTTTTGGGTTAAAACTCAACTCGTCGTGTTTGGAGGACAAAGAATGCTGAGTTGAATCCAAAGAACACCATACCTACTGTTAAGCATGGGGGTGGAAACATCATGCTTTGTGGCTGTTTTTCTGCAAAGGGACCAGGACGACTGATCCGTGTAAAGGAAAGAATGAATGGGGGCCATGTATTGTGAGATTTTGAGTGAAAATCTTTGGAGGGAGTTGAAAGTCCGTGTTGCCCAGCAACAGCCCCAAAACATCACTGCTCTAGAGGAGATATACATGGAGGAATGGGCCAAAATACCAGCAACAGTGTGTGAAAACCTTGTGAAGAGTTACAGAAAACATTTGACCTCTGTCATTGCCAACAAAGGGTATATAACAAAGTATTGAGATAAACTTTTGTTATTAACCAAATACTTATTTTCCACCATAATTTGCAAATAAATTCATTAAAAATCCTATAATGTGATTTTCTGGATTTCTTTTCCTCATTTTGTCCGTCATAGTTGAAGTGTACCTATGATGAAAATTACAGGGCTCTCTCGTCTTTTTAAGTGGGAGAACTTGCACAATTGGTGGCTGACAAAATACTTTTTTGCCCCACTGTATATTGTAAAAACAAACTGAGGATTGATTATAAAAAACATTGACATGTTTCTATGAACTTTACGGATACTATTTGGAATTTTTGTCTGCATGGTCGTGACTGCTCGAGCCTGTGGATTTCTGAACATAACGCGCCAATCACATGGAGGTATTTTGGATATAAAATAATTTATTGTGTAACTGGGAGTCTCGTGAGTGCAAACATCCGAAGATCATCAAAGGTAAGTGATTCATTTTATTGCTTTTCTGACTTTCGTGACCAATCTACTTGGCTGCTAGCTGTTTGTAACGTTTTGTCTACTGAGAGAGATGTCCTTACATAAACGCTTGTATGCTTTCGTCGAAAAAGCTTTTTTGAAATCTGACATGCCAGGTGGATTAACAACAAGCTAAGCTGTGTTTTGCAATATTGCACTTGTGTTTTCATGAAAATTAAATATTTGTAGTAATTTAATTTTAATTTGGCGCTCTGCAATTCAGCGGATGTTGACAAAAAGTATCCCGGTAACGGGATGGGTGCATCAAGAAGTTAACCTAACTCCTAACCTTAACACCTAAACTCTAACCCCTAGCCTAGCGTTAGCATTAGCATTAGCCAAAACAAATAATAATTTGTTACATATCATATGTTTTGCCAATTCTTAACATATTGTATGTTTTGCAAATTCATATCATAAGAATGATAATTTGTAACATATATCAAATTCGTAACACATCATACGAAATGGATGATGGACATCCACAAATTAATACATACCATAACAAACATAATACACCACACTAAATGGAGTATCTCGGATTAATATACAGAATAACATGAAATGTTCTGAGACCAGGTTGCAATCAGAGCTCACGATGCTCTTTGCTCCAGTGCACACAAGCACCCAATTTCCATTAATTCGAATTAGTACCACTACACACAACACAACCAGATTTTCATTAGGGTATCACATAAAAATATCTAGGATAGAGCATTTGATTATACAGTAGCCTATACATTATGAATATAAAAGCCCTCCCGCTCTCTCTCTCTCTCACTCACTCACTCACTCACTCACACACACACACACACACACACACATTGCAGGGAGAGAATAGCATGTCATACAAAACACGACAACCGGTATTTACAACTGTGTGAATTTAATTCTACAATAAACCCACCTGGATAAAAATAAATACCTGCAAAATATTGGTATCCTTTTCTCGGAATGTAGCCTATTATAGGCGTTCAGGCAACGCTGTTTCGTTTGATAGCATTCAGGCAGCGTTGTTTCGTTTGAGTTGCGACATACCACAGCAATGCAACATTGTCTGATACCCCCGCTATCGTTCTGCTTTTCTGTATGAGTAAATAACTATACCGTCGTTTTACGCACCAAAGGCGGCTATGGAAAGAGCTCACCTGTTTTCGAAACTGTCCGCGTGGCTGCGCACGAAGACGTCACGAATCGTGCCAGTCCAACAGAGGTCCGGAATAGAGGCACGAAACGGCTGTCTCAAACAAGACAATCGTTGAAAAAGTGTGAGGTTTGTATATATTATATTGAGTTGCACAGGCATGCTATGCCATTCGAAAAAACGAACCCGACAACCACACTTCCTAGATATGAAGCAACTTGTCAAGTCACCATATGGTCCATTATGTTTCAATGATCCTATGCTGTAACACACAACGATGGTGAGATATTGTCAGCCTGTGTGTGTGTGTGGTGGCACCCAATGGTATGGCTATATACACACTAATTCATTGAAATGAGATCAACGACATTCATGGATTGATGAACATGATAATTAATCATGACGATGATGATATGCAATTGGCCTTTGATCGTTTGTTACAAGATGTCATGTTTTTATTGTGGCACGTGTGCTGTATCATCCCCAAAAATTATTTTAGGATGTGTTTGGTTCTTGCGCCGCTCTGTGGAATTAAAATTGAAATGTTATTTATAAGTAGCCGAATCCTACTGTAGTTCTGCCCTAATCCTTTCTCTTTACCTTTCACATTGGAATAACCACAAGTCTATGGCCTAATACTCCGATAAATACAAATTATTAAAACAAATTGCATGGAATACACCTGATTTAATAAATGTAGCAAATTGTTATTATGATTATTGTTTTTACACAGTAATACACAGTAAGTATACATACACAGATGGAACAGAACAGTTGTGGACATAATATAAGCTCTTGGAAAAAAAACTGCCATGTCACATGACAAGTTGAGACAATGGCAGCTATAGTGTAACTTACTTGGTTATTTGTAGGTGGAAGGAAGTGGAAAGAAATGTCACAGAATGCAGTACAGTAACCGAGACAGAGTGGTGTGTGTGTGTGTGTGTGTGTGTGTGTGTGTGTGTGTGTGTGTGTGTGTGTGTGTGTGTGTGTGTGTGTGTGTGTGTGTGTGTGTGTGTGTGTCTGTGTCTGTCTGTCTGTGTCTGTGCCTGTCTGTGTCTGCAGGTTTGTTTATGTGAAATATGTATTTGTGTGTTTTGAGAGAGAGAGATGGAGAGATGTTTTGAGGTATGGGGAGACAGCGAGAACAGGAGAGATGTTTTGAGGTATGGGGAGACAGCGAGAACAGGAGAGATGAGAAGATACAAATATTATGAAAACGAACGCGACAACAATGCAGCTGTGAGAAAGATAACAGGAAACCAGAGACAATCATCTATGAATGAATGAGGAACTATATTTCTACGCATTACTATGCATTGGATCCCAGCATCTGCCTTGCACAGTGCATTGTGCAGTATTTTCATGAATTCCTGCTAACTTTTCATTATTCAGTGTTGAGAGTGTATTTCGGTGTTAGTTGACCTTATGGTGAACCAATGAGAGATACTTTGGTCATAGTTAAACCTAGACTCAATTTCAGTCAATACAGATACAGGAAATCGCACTGCGGGTTCACTCAGGGGCGAATCTTCAATCCTTCCTTACACTTAAGTAAGATGTTTCCTATGCATTTTAAATTAAAGACGGATGTGGTTTCACATAACCAATGACAAAGTCTGCGAAAGGTACAACTTGTGGGGAGGGACAGTGTTAACGTGGTTCACAGAGCTATACATTCCGAGTCATCTCGCTTCCACAGTGCTATTTTCCATCATCTGCAATTGAGTGTATTGAGTCCTCCTGATTCTGTCTGACTAAGTTCAGCTCACTTTTTCATTTTCTCCAGTCCTCCTATCTCTGTTGTCATTTGTTAAGTTGCGGTGCCTCACTCTTCCTGTGTGTGTGTGTGTGTGTGTGTGTGTGTGTGTGTGTGTGTGTGTGTGTGTGTGTGTGTGTGTGTGTGTGTGTGTGTGTGTGTGTGTGTGTGTGTGTGTGTGTGTGTGTGTGTGTGTGTGTGTGTGTGTGTGTGTGTGTGTGTGTGTGTGTGTGTGTGTGTGTGTGTGTGTGTGTGTGTGTGTGTGTGTGTGTGTGTGCGCGCATGGGTGGGGGCATGTGACTGCCACTTTGTTCTTTGTGCTACATGTCTCTCAGTTCCCTAACTTGACAAATGCAAAATGTGCACCAAAAAAGGAGCGCTAGGTTACTTGTAGGCAACAAGGTAAAGATTCAGCTCAGCTCATGCAAATGATTGTTTCTTCTGTGATGGACACGAGCAGTTGTTATTTGTAAAAAAAAGAAAATTAAAGTCTAAAAAATAAGAATAATACATGATAATTGAAGCTACATGCACATACTGTATCACTTTTGGTATATGTATGCACAATTAGGACATAATTATGTAATTAAGAAATTGGTAAAGATTACATTTCCCCTCCCCCACCCACAACAACTTTTATAGTTTCTCTCTTTATTATGTCCCCCCCTCCCCCTCCCCCCACCCACACACACACACACAGCAGTTGATGTAGAGAAGGAAAGAGATGTTCAGACATCCGTTGATACAGCCGTCGTGTGATGACCTATTTTAAATGTCATCATGGACTTTGACTACCAGCGCTTAAAAGGTCAGGCTTATACTTTTAACCATTTTATAATCAGCCAGAACTATGTAGGAACAATGTTTTCATTACTAACTCATTTAATATCATTGCTATTGTTTACCATTGCTTACATTTGTATTGCCGTTTGAGTCTTTATTAACAAACAATTTATAGTTTAGAACTATGTTTAAAAAGATCATGTCAGGATTCACGGACTGTGGATCCTGCCCATTGCTCCATCTATGAATTTGAGAGTGGTTACATTTCCCCATCCCAATCACTCAGCATGATACCAAACCAAGGGTCTGCTGTTGGGCTGAAAGAGTTCGAGAGACAGGTTTGTCTGCTGCGCACCTGAAGATTGTGTTAGCCCACTAAGCTAGGCATTAGCTGTGGGAGCTAAGTCAGGTCTTAGAAAAAGGTTACTCATCACACAAGAGTAGTTACCAGATTACCTTGGTTACACTCCACCTTTTCTCCAATAAGATATCAACAGCTAATAGGCATCAACTGACAAAATCTGAGTCACAGCAAAAATGCGACCAACTGAGTTTGAAAAATAAATACAGCCGTGCTTGTTATAAAATGGATTATTTGTGTGAATTCTAGGTGCATCCAATGCACTAATGTGAATATTGCATTGTCTACGGTGTTATCTAAAATACCTGAAGTTGATGCTAAAAGTGATCTGAATTGCTTGATTGTCAGAGAAAGTATGCACTTTACACCCTTCTAACTTCCATTAATTGCTATGTTTTTTTATGTTGTCTTGTGTCTCATGTGTTTTACTACAGTGCCTTCAGAAAGTATTCATACCCCTTGACTTATTCCACATTTTGTTGTGTTACAGTCTGAATTCAAAATTGATTAAATATTGTTTTGTTTCACACAATACCACATCATGACAAAGTGAAAACATCAAAATCCCCATGAAAATCTGTCAATTTAGGCATTTTTTGCAAGGGCTCAATGACAAACACTGCATCCGCCTATGTCGGGCTTCAGCATCTGTTGTGGAAGGTAACCGAGTTACTGCAGTGTTTGTCAGACCATGAGACAAATCGGTCTTCTCAGGAAAACTCACAAAATTTGTTCTTAACTGACTTGCCTAGTTAAATAAATACTGTACTGTTATTAAGCCCATAATATTTTGTTAGTTCATAATATTGTGTTTGTTAAATGTTTTTAAAAAAGAAGGTTTCTTTGGCCGTCACTTTTGTGATAGTTAATGGTTAGCTTTATAGATTACTTTGTGTTGGTTTGCAGATGTTGAAATCCTCAGGCGAGAAGAGCGAATCAGCTGCCTGCCAATCCAACCCCAAAAGCCTGTCCCACACCAGCATTCTGCTCAAGACCCACCCACACGCCAGACTCCTCCAATCAAACCCAGGCGGAGCTTAAAGGTTCCCAAAACCCTTCGTGAGGAGGTGGTGCTACCAGACAAACAAACCAATTGCCAGGAGAATGAGGTGACAGAATAAACATTTTACATTAGATTTACCAGATCAGTGGAAACTCTACTATTGGGTCAAAATACAGAAATTTGCATGCTTTTCAATAGTGTTTTCTATGCATGGTAGACACAACACAGACAAACATTTGTACAATTTCTACTGTATGTGAATGCTTGTTTTCTCAAATATATATGTCTGTGTATTTGTAGAGGACTTCCCGTAAGCCTCCAGTCAGATTGTCATGTGTGAAACCAGCAGCCACGCTTTACACCCTAAACCACATAGTGCAGTTAGAGACAGACAACTTCCTGTGGCTCGGCCAATAAAAACATCCATGTCATGGTGGGATAGAAAAGTTCAAATAAAGACAACTGAAAGTTACCTCTCTACGTTCAGTGTTGCATGGGTCAGCCAAGTTCAGATTCTGTCTCCAGAGACTTCTCCAAGATCCTACCGGTTTGATGTGCATAAATGGGAAAGGATAGGTGAAATACTATGGTGGGTTTATTTTGCTGGAACGAAAAAGGCATGGATGAGCATATCAAGTGTATAAAATGTAACTGTCTTCTCTTGCTAAGGTAACTTCTGTGGGAACGTATCCAAGCTTACCTGTGTAAACAACAGCCGTGTTCTCCCTCCCCTAACCCCTCTCTCCCATCTCTTTCCTTCCTTCTTTCAGACAAGGTGGAGCTATACGTATTGCTTATAGTTGGTAGGTGCTATTTCTGGACCGGGCCTTGTTCTCTCATACTCTCTCCTTTTCTTTTCAGAATTGCCTTAAAATCTCCACAATAATGGAAAGATACCCGACAACACAACAGACAACTATTGAATGTGCCTATAAATCTCACAACCCTCCCTGTCTATCTCCCTCTATCAGATAGTAGTGAAGAGGGTGTCTCCTGCTCTGACTCTGGGTGGCCCCGGGGCCCTGGAGCCCTTGTCCCCGTCCCTTCGGGCACACACCCTGCTGTGGTTTGAGAGGACACAGCTTCCCCGCCTGTGTCGGCCTGGTCGCCCAATGCCCTGCTGGCTACACGGCTTCGCCACACGCAGGTCAGACTGCTAGCACACAGAAACATATACTGGCATACATATTATCTGCAATAGAAAAAAGAAACATGGCGCATTCAGGGAAACAAGTGCATATGCAAAAAGGCCGCAGAGACACATGCACGCACGTACAATCAAACACACATAAAACACACACATGCACACATACACACAACCACAGATGACACGACAAATGCAAAGGGACAAACATACTCATCTTGATCATTCACACTTTGAAAGCCTCAGATGGCTCAAAGTGGAGGAGAGATTCTCTCAGATTTAAATTGTGTCTTGTATATAAGATTGTCAACAGTATGGTTCTCAAGTACCTATGTAATTATACTGAACAAAAATGTAAACAATTTAAAAGATTTTGCAGAGTGAAATAAGTCAATAGATGAAATAAGTCCATTGAAATTAACCTATTAAAACTCACGGGCGATTGGTAAAGCTTAAACCAAATTTATTCACCCATTGGGCCATTACATCTGCATAAGACAAAAAAGATATTCACACAAGCACTGATATTTAACGCTTTCTCCTATGCTGAGTCTCCTCCTACACATCTGAACAGCCAATGCATCTCTGTTGCTAGACAGAACCTTAGTGATATATAGATTCCATTTCCTCTGACCTGACCTCTGCCCCAAAGTGCTCACTCCTCCCAAACTCACGGCTGTGATGTTGACTCGTACCAGACTGTCTATTTCCCTCCCATAGGATCCCTGATAATAAAAGATCCCTGATGGCTAACAATAACAAATCCAGACAGAACGTCATACATTCCTCTCTCCCCCTCAGTGACATGAATAAGTATATTTCATATTCTCAGAACCCAACAATATCCATTGATTAGGCCCTAATCTATGGATTTTGCATGACTGGGCAGGGGCGCATCCAATCCAATCAGAATGATTTTTTTTTCTGTTTTCATGAATGTGATCTTAATTGCCTACCGTCTGTAAGCTGTTAGTGTCTTAACAACCATTCCCAAGCATGGGAAACAGTGTTTAAAAACCCTTTACAATGAAGATCTGTGAAGTTATTTAGATTTTTAAAGAATTATCTTTGAAAGACAGGGTACTGAAAAAGGGAAGTTTCTTTTTTTTGCTGAGTTTAGTAGCACGTCTCAAAAGTGAGCAGTAGACCAACAGTACGTGGGTGAGAATGTTTGTTGTTTTTAACGTTTTTAAAATGGTCTAATAAATTCAATCAAATATACAGGTCATATTCATATTCACACACACACAAATATTTCACATGCAATTGAATCCAAATCTGGGACTGCAGAATTCTCAAAAACAAGCATTTTGTACCTCCTTGTTTCGGCTCATTTGCTACCGTTTTGAATCTAGTGAATACGGCCCAGGATTGAAGAACACTGTTCGAAAGCTAGATATGTAAACAAAATGGAAAATAGTTCAGAAAGTGTTAAAGGTGCTGCATGGTCAATCCGGCATCTGCATTGGCCGTGCAGCAGTTACAGTGATACGACCTCTGCAGAAGTCAGGGCATTCATACTTCTTGCACTTCATGGAGCAGCGCAGAGCTGTTGTGACAGAAGTTGTCAACAAAGGGAGTTTGTGTTTATACAGGACCTCCCGCCCCCACTTACTGTCAACCAATCAAGTCAATGCAGAGCTATATGGAGCCCTCCTCGTTGTTACAAAATTTGGGAGGCAGATGGCAGTGTGGTACGGAGCTCAATTAGGCCTCTGCATGTCTCTGGAGGCCCTGCAGTTGCGTCACACCCTCCATACGGAGCCTCCGACCACATTTTCGGATAAAGTATAACTTGGCTTTTACTCAGCACTAGAGGGGAACGGATAAGGTGTGACACACACATCATGAGTCAAAGCATAGACATGTAATTGTACACACATACATACATACATACATACATACATACATACATACATACATACATACATACATACATACATACATACATACATACATACATACATACATACATACATACATACATACATACATACATACATACATACATACATACATACATACATACATACATACATACGTGCTGTGTTTGTACAGCTTATGCAGATTAATTGTTAATTGTTCTCACTTTTCTCTGTGTGTGTGTGTCTCTCGACTGTTTGGATAGGGAGGCAGAGGAGCTTCTAAAGGACAAGCACCAGGGCTGTTTTCTGCTCAGGCTCAGCGAGTCAAAGATTGGCTTTGTACTCTCGTACAGGTAAAGTCACAACAGACCACACACACACACACACACACACACACACACACACACACACACACACACACACACACACACACACACACACACACACACACACACACACACACACACACACACACACACACACACACACACACACACACAAAGACATTTTTAGACGGACACACACTTTTCCCCCCAGAGGAATGGATAGGTGCCGCCATTTCATCATAGAGGAAGAAGAGGGTGGCAGAGGGGCGTGTTACCTCATCGCTGGGGAGGAGAGTCGCCATAGCAGCCTGCAGGAGCTGGTCAGCTATTACACCCAGTATCCCGTGGGGCCCTTCAACGAGATTCTCACCACGCCCTGTGACGAGGTGCCGAGTATATATTCCACACCATGCCTTCTTCATAAGCGAAAGGAAAAGTCATTGGCACCACCTAAACAGCTAACAAACTTAAATGTTGTGGCAAACTATCCTTTTAGGTAAACTCAACTGCAACAGTTTGTTTCCTCAATCTTTCTCCTCTTTTACTCTCTCAGTCCAGTGAAGCTTGTGAGGGTACAGTTAAACTGGGGTTGCAGGATGAAGGTGGAGAGACAACGAAAGTGACCGAAAAGGAAGCCTCATCGTATGCACCCTCGGCTCCTGCCACTGTCCATGTCCAAGAGATATTGGCCAGCTCAGCCCCTACAAACGACGGGACGCCAGAGTATGCTGTGGTGAAGAAGGTGCTAAAAAAGTCCCTTTCTCAACCAGAAAGCCAGCTTGGGGAACTGTTGGTGGTAAGGAACTATTCTCCCTTTAACATTTGTAAGTTAAACAAACCCACAAAAAAAGTCAATGCTATTAATGGATTAACAGACTACATGACAAAACATTTTCCAGGTGACAAACCTGATCCTCCCCGAAGATGTGACAGAACCTGACGTTAGCTGTGCAGGAGCATTTGGCGGGGGAGAGAACGCCTTCGACGCACTGTACGCCCGGGTCAACAAGCCACCAAGCATGCTTTCCCATACATGTCCCTACGTCAATGTGGGCAATCCTCCAGGCCAGGAGGCGACAGCGTCCTCCGTCCCTCCCATGCACCGTGGGTCCACGGGGGACCCAAGCTACTGGAAGTTGGAGCCCCTGCACACCTACGAGGAAACCCCTCATCTGGTTCAACGTGAAGAAGAGACAAAGGAACACATTGACTTCTACGCCATGGGGCGCTGGCGGGATGCCGAGAGGAGTACAGGTGGGCGAGGTGAAAGACAAGACTAGCTACTTGTCTTTCAGGGGTTGTATTGTTATTGGCCTGAGCAAGGCACGGCATGCCTGATTTGACCTGAAATTACACATTACAGATTTTTGCATGTCTAGAATGAACAATGAACATATGACTGTATACATGTATTACAATATATCTGCTCTCTTTTGTAGACCCCCAGCATCACCTCTACTCAGAGGTGAACCTAAGAACAAGAGAGGCCCCCAGTCACATCCCCCTTCCAGCCAGGACAGCCCCCAACCGGCCTTTACGACTGCCTCCCAGGCCTGTTAACTGCCCCCCTCAACAGGACGGAAGTGTGCAGGTATTGGAACACCAAACATACATTGTTGAGCATATATTATCTACTCCAGGGGTGTCAAACTCTCCATGGAGGGCTGAGTGTCTGCAAGTATTTGGATTTTCCGTTCAATTAAGACCTAGACAACCAGGTAAAAGGAGTTCTTTACTAATTAGTGATCTTAATTCATCACTCAAGTACGCGAGAGTGAAACCCCGCCCTCTGATACACGATCTACACCATTTTGGTAAGAGGTTGGCAATAAAGAAAATACTAATGTATTCTAAATAACTGATGTTAAATCAGGCATTTTCAGTAAATGAGTAAAAACTAAACTGGTAGATAAGGTAGTTTGAAAATGTTAGATAAAAAATACAGATTTTATATAAAAGTATTTTGATAAGGTGTTTCATTTATTTTTTTCATGCACTTTTCTAGCGATGTGGAGATCCCATCTTGTCCTCTTCCCCATCCCGACCTGGAGTCTTTCTGACACCTTGTTCAGAACGACCTTTGACCCAAGACCCGAGCACCAGCATCTATGAACAGATCCCAGAGAGGCCAACCAGCTCAAGGCCTCCTCTGCCTCCACCCAATCCGACCACTCCTTACTAAGACCCTATCATACAACTCCCCTTGTAAACAAAATAAACTATAAACCCTAAACACCAAAGACCCTCTTTGCAAATATCCAGAATTAAGCCGTACTTACTGTACACTTAAATCAACTGATCAAGTTATATGTTCTATTTAACAAGAGGCTAGAGACAGTCCTGAATGTCAATCTGTGTGCCAAAAATGCATCTACAGAAGTTGTGCTCCGATTTTGTGCCCACTAACCCACAAAGATTGAGAAATGTGTAAAAATACAAGAATCTCACTTGATAAAACTCAGCTTGTTTATTTCCCAAACAAGACAAAGTCCCACCCAGAACTACCTGGGAAACAATTCACTTTTTTTCTGTAGAAATTACTTTAAGGGTTTCAAAACAAATTAATTACAAAATAAAACATAAAGGCATAAAGTTCATATCATTCTTGCATTCAGCTGTAGTCTGACTTGGACACCCCTCTGTATATGTACTGTATGTAATGCATGTGTGTGTGTATGGAATAGAATAACCAGCAATGGAACCACTAGCCCATTCTCGCCATCATCGCACGCTAAAGTCCACAAAGCTCATAATCCTACAATCAATCACAAGGAAGCACATCTTCCCAGATCACTCATATTACATGTTTTGTTTTACCCCAATATGGGTAAGTATGTTATTACGGCCACTCCTCCCATCCTGAGTTACTAATACCCTTTTCACACTACTGAGCAGAGATGTACTGCACTAGTCTGGATGCAGATCCAGCATCGTTGCTGGAACTATGCTGGAAAGAACAAAGTGACAAGAAAATATCTGAGCCAGCACAGTACAGTTTATGACAGCACAATAGTGTGAAAAGGTGCAGGTTCTTGAACACCCCCCCCCAAAAAAGCCATTGCTAGTTCCACAGTGGAGAGTGGTATTCAGTTCTTCTTGGCCTTGGGCGAGTCGTACTTCCTCTTGCTAGAGAACCACAGGAGCAGGGGGATGCCGATGGAGGGGAGGGTCATTACGCCGAAGGCGGCCCAGTCCAGCTGGAAGGAGAAAGAGAGAGGGGGGTGAGGGAAGAGGGTGATGTGGAGGTCACAGCCAATTAAAAAGGCCTAGGTCAAATTTATCAAGAAAACATTTGGAAAACAGGGAGATACTTCTAGAACTCGTCCATCAAAAGGGTTTTGTTACAAAACCCTACTGAAGTGGGGTTCTATTTAAATTGTATACAAAATGGACAGTGGAGAATAAAACCAAATTAACCATGGTTGTTTGCGGTCTAGTTTGTTTAGGATGGCTGCTAACTCGTTAGTAAACAGAGGCCCTGACAGTTATTTTCATGTGTCCCATCAATTGAAGAGAGGGCTGGCTTGGGCAGTATCCTGATTGTCATGCTGGGATATTCGGCAATACTGGCATTGAACACAAGGTTGAGCTGTTTTCAAACACTACTAATAGCATTGCTAACCTTCGGATTACAGAGTAACAAGTGCATGTAAAATCCCAGAGAATGCTAACGAGCACATTGTGAACATAAAGTAGTTTGACCCAAACAATACAAGTAACTCAAAAATGCTACTCAGTTTCCTGCACGAACAAAACAAATATTATCCAGCAAGGCTCTTGATCCAGGACGGGATTCTCTGCTGTTAGCTTCTTCAAAAATCAAGCATTCGCTTGCTAACAATTTAGTCAACTAGCTACTAAATTAGCAAACCATATGCACAACTGCAGACCATTTATCACATTAGCCACTTTCAATGCAACATACCGAAACAAACTATGCAAGAGATTTTGTTGTAGGCAGAACGCATCGGAATAGGATTCTATTACACTGACACATGACTCAGCCCGGTCTGTGTTGTACTCCACACAGACCGGTGTGGCATAGCCAATCAGAGCGGCAGCAGGTCTATATGCAAATAGACCATTGCCATATGGATCTGTGCCATTCCCTTTAAAATTGACTGCCATTACGCATGAGTGGTCGTGAGTAATGCGCTTGTTTCGCAATCAAAGAGAGCGCTGCATGTAGCAATGTGTGCACATTTGTTCATATCCTTTGCTAGTTAGTAAGTTATTTGCCCAGTTATAGATCATTTGTAGTCAGCAATAAAGGGACTGATTGCTTCCTACAAGAGAACAGAACATGTACATTTCTAAACATCTTTGAAAAGAGAGTTAGGAAAAATAGCTTCTTTTTTAAATGTACTTAAAGGGGCAGTGTTGTATATTGAGACAGGCTTGAATAACCTAAGTAGCCAATAGGCAGAGGGTATCACAATGTCTGATTCTCTGTCATAATGTATGGGAATAACAATGCATTTTATTTTGTAAAGTGTTTTTTGCATCAAACACCACAATATTTTCAGTCACCTGGTCTGAAGGACAAGCGGATAAAGTGGTTAAGGTCAAGCTCCGCATGTTCTAAAAACTCCTACTGTAGGCTGAATGATAGAACAGCTATTTCAATGTTGAAAAGTTATGGGATGCATTTTCTCCATTGTTTTTGATGGCAGGCCTATATTATGGTTAAATAGCCACAGTAGCCTACTTGACCACCATCTGAAACTTTAACTTAAAGTGGGTACAGCCTCAGTGTTCACAGTAAACATGCGCTGGATGTTGCACAGAATTTTCAATGTTCAAGTTAGAGCTCAGCAGACTTGAAATTGGCTCAGTGCCAGAAAAAATGAGGGAAAATTGACTATGAGTCAACTTAATCTGGGTCCAGGAAATCAGCCCGGAGGGCATCAAGTTAATAACTGTCCATATACAGTGGCTTCGTTAAGTAGTCGGACCCCTAGACTTTTTCCACATTGTTACATTACAGACTAGAAGTCGACCGATTTATCGGCGTGGCCGATTAATTAGGGCCGATTTCAAGTTTTCATAACAATTGGAAAACTGTATTTTTGGACACTGATTTTTTTAAAACCTTTATTTAATCTTTATTTAACTAGGCAAGTCAGTTAAGAACATTCTTATTTTCAATGACAGCCTAGGAACGGTGGGTTAACTGCCTCGTTCAGGGGCAGAACGACAGATTTTCACCTTGTCAGCTCGGGGGATCCAATCTTGTAGCCTTACAGTTAACTAGTCCACCGCAATAACGACCTGCCTCTCTCGTTGCACTCCACAAGGAGACTGCCTGTTACGCGAATGCAGTAAGCCAAGGTAAGTTGCTAGCTAGTTAAACTTATCTTATAAAAAACAATCAATCAACCATAATCACTAGTTAACTACACATGGTTGATGATATTACTAGATATTATCTAGCGTGTCCTGTGTTGCATATAATCTGACTGAGCATACAAGCATCTAAGTATCTGACAGAGGTGGTAGGCAGAAGCAGGCTCGTAAACATTCATTCAAACAGCACTTTCGGGCGTTTTGCCAGCAGCTCTTCGTTGTGTGTCAAGCATGCGCTGTTTGTGACTTCAAACCTATCAACTCCCGAGATGAGGCTGGTGTAACCGAAGTGAAATGGCTAGCTAGTTAGCGTGAGATAATATTGTTTCAAACGTCACTCGCTCTGTGCCTTGGAGTGGTTGTTCCCCTTGCTCTGCATGGGTAACGCTGCTTCGAGGGTGGCTGTTGTCATTGTGTTCCTGGTTCGAGCCCAGAGAGGAGCGAGGAGAGGGACGGAAGCTATACTGTTACACTGGCAATACTAAAGTGTCTATAAGAACATCCAATAGTCAAAGGTTAATGAAATACAAATGGTATAGAGGTAAATAGTTCTATAATTCCTAGAATAACTACAACCTAAAACTTCCTACCTGGGAATATTGAAGACTCATGTTAAAAGGAACCACCAGCTTTCATATGTTCTCATGTTCTGAACAAGGAACTTAAACGTTAGCTTTCTTACATAGCACATATTGCACTTTTACTTTCTTCTCCAACACTTTGTTTTTGCATTATTTAAACCAAATTGAACACGTTTCATTATTTATTTGAGGCAAAATTTAATTTATTGATGTATTAAGTTAAAATAAGTGTTCATTCAGTATTGTTGTAATTGTCATTACAAATAAAAATATATATTTTTTAATTATTTTTTTTTTTTAAAATTATAAATCATCCAATGAATTGGTATTAGCTTTTTTGGTCCTCCAATAAAATCGGTATCAGCATTGAAAAATCATAATCGGTCGACCTCTATTACAGACTTATTCTAAAATGCATTAAATTGTTTTTTCTCATCAATCTACCCACAATACCCCATAATACAAAGCAAAAACAGGTTTAGACATTTTTGTAAATGTATTACCAATAAAGAAACTGATATCACATTTACTTAAGTATTCAGACCCTTTACACAGTACTTTGTTGAAGCACCTTTGGAAGCCTCAAGGCTTGTTGGGTATGACGCAACAAACTTGGCACACCTGTATTTGGTGAGTTTCTACCAATCTTCTCTGCAAATCCTCTCAAGCTCTGTCAGGTTGGATGGAGAGCATCGCTGCACAGCTATTTTCAGGTCTCTCCAGAGATGTTCGATCGGGTTCAAGGCCGGGCTCTGGCTGGGCCACTCAAGGTCATTGAGACATGTCCTGAAGCCACTCCCGCGTTGTGTTGGCTGTGTGCTTAGGGCCATTGTCCTTTTGGAAGGTGAAACTTTGCCCCAGTCTGAGATCCTGAGCGCTCTGGAGCAGGTTTTCATCAAGGATCTCTTTGTACTTCGCTCCATTCATCTTCACCTCAACCCTGCCAAGTCTGCCAGTCCCTGCCCTGAAAAACATCCCAACATTATGTCACCAGCATGCTTCACCATGGGGATGGTGCCAGGTTTCCTCCAGACGTGATGCTTGGCATTCAAGCCAACGAGTTCAATCTTGGTTTCATTAGACCTGAGAATCATTTAGGTCAGAGTTCTTCAGGTGCCTTTTGGCCAGCAAGCTGGCTGTTGTGTGCTTTTTACTGAGTGGTTTTCGTCTGGCCACTATACCATAAATACCTGATTGGTGGAGTGCTGCAGAGATGGATGTCCTTCTGGAAGGTTCTCCCATTGCCACAGAGAAACTCTGGAGCTCTGTCAGAGGAACCATAGGGTTCTTGGTCAGCTCTCTGACCAAGGCCCTTCTTCCACAATTGCTCAGTTTGGCCAGCTCAAGGTAGTCTTGGTAGTTCCAAACTACTTGTGGTCCTTCTGTAGCTCAGTTGGTAGAGCATGGCGCTTGTAAAAATCCCCGGGACCACCCATGGAGAATGTATGCTGACTGTAGTGTTAAAAGCGTCTTGGGGACCTTCCTTCAATGCTGCAGAAATATTTTGGTACCCTTCCCCAGATCGGTGCCTAGACACAATCCTGTCTCGGTGCTCTACAGACAACACCTTCAACCTCACGGCTTGGTTTTTGCTCTGACATGCACTGTCAACTGTGGGACCTTATATGGACAGGTGTGTACCTTTCCAAATCATGTCCAATCAACAAAATGTACCACAGGTGGCCTCCAATCAAGTTGTAGTAAAATCTAAAATCTCAAAGATGATCAATGGAAACAGGATGCACCAGAGCTCAATTTATAGTCTTATAGCAAAAGGTCTGAATATTTGTAAATAAAAGGTTTATTTTTAATACTTTTGCAAAAATCTGAAAACCTGTTTTCGCTTTGTCATTATGGGGTATTGTGCGTAGATGAGGAAAAAAATATAATTGAATCAATTTCAGAACAAGGCTGTAACGTAACAATGTGGAAAAGGTCAAGGGGTCCGAATACTTTCCGGATGAACTGTTTATCCGTATGCATATGTACAGTACCAGTCAAAAATTGACACATACTCATTCATGGGTTTCTTTATTTTTACTATTTTCTACATTGTAGAATAATCGTGACGACATCAACTATTAATAACACACATGGAATCATGTAGTATCGAAAAAAAATGTTAGACAAATCTAAATATATTTTAAATTGGAGATTCTTCAAAGTAGCCACACTTTGCCTTGATGACAGCTTTGCACACGATTGGCAATCTCTTAACCAGCTTAATGAGATACTCACCTGGAATGCATTTCAATTAGTGCCTTGTTATAAAGTTAATTTGTGGAATTTCTTTCCTTCTTAATGCGTTTGAGCCTATTTCTATTTTACTAGGCAAATCAGTTAAGAACATATATTTGACCAAAGAGTGATGAGTGCTGCATCAGATTACCTGGCCTCCACAATCACCCGACCATAACCCAATTGAGATGGTTTGGGATGAGTTGGACCGCAGAATGAAAGAAAAGCTGGTTGAGAGAATGCCAAGTGTGCAAAGCTGTCATCAAGGCAAAAGGTGGCTACTTCTAAGAACCTCAAATATAAAATCTATTTTGATTTGTTTAACTCTTTGCGTTACAAGATACCATACGTGTTATTTCATAGTTGATGTCTTTACTATTATTCTACAATGCAGAAAATAGTACAAATAAAGAAAAACCCTTGAATGAGTAGGTGTGTCCAAACTTTTGACTGGTAGTTTGTTAAGAGGTCTTTGAGAGAATTCTACTATAACCATGCCAATGGTTTGAAAGGACAAATGATTTACATAGTGGGGGGAGAAACGCCTGTCAAACTCCCTCTGAGCCAAGATCCCACCCTGTCCGGGGGCGCTGGTGTAGCCAACCTGCAAGAAGGAGACATAAGTTTGAATTTCCACAAAAGGTCATGAACATCACTACTCTGCATCAGTCTCTAGTTCAATTGACTAGAGGGAGTTCCCAATGACTTGAAATCAATAACAGGAAGTGTGCAATTGCATAAAAACATATTTTTTTCCAGTAAATCAACACCAGCCTAATAGTAGGCAACTGTGTTAGGCTACATTCTACCCGTTAATGTAGCAGAGGAAAGGTTCCAGGCTGGAGAGAGCAGCAGAGAAAAGAGTGAGTCTGCATCAGACCTGAGTTCAAATAATTCAGCTCTGCTTGATTGAGCCCACCTGTTGCAATGGAACCAATACAAAAGCACAAAAAGTTCAAACCCTGACCACATGCCACTGCTTAAGCAAACAAAGTATTTGAAAGGTTTCAAATAGTATTTGAACCCAGGTCTGGGCCCATATTTAAAAAGCATCTCAAAATAGGAGTGCTGATCGAGGATGAAGTCCACATCCATGCAATCTTATTCATTGACATAAATGGGGAAAACAAATCCTAGATCAGTATTCCTAGTACGCTTTATGACTACAGGCCCTGATCTCCATAAACGATTCTACTCTCCCTTACCACGACATGTCCTCCCTCCTGAGCCAGGTAGCTGACAGAAGCAGAGGTGAAGTTGAAGTATCCGGCCTTCAGGGGGCGCAGTACCACAGTATGAGAGACATTGCTGGCACTGGGTAGGGTTAAGGTACAAACTAGAGAAACTGATAAGACTTCAGGGTACAACGCAGGCATCATTGAAAAATATTGGCGCTTTGGAGCCATAAGGACACGGGGCTGAAACACATCTTAGGATTGTGTCTAAAGGATACGGGGCAATCCGGTCCCATTTCACGTTCAGCATCCCAGAGACGATGCCAAAATCCTCAGGTGGAAAGGAGTCATCGGACAGCTCGACCTCTAGGGCAGCGCTGTGGAGCGGAGATTGAGTTAAGGCGGATTTTGAAACCACGTCGGGATAAGGGTACAGAATTGGGACTAAACGAATAACCCAATATATTTATTTTCAGCACAGACTGACATTCAATGCCTTGTATTGGCACAGCTTAACACACAATGTTGTTTTTCCATAATGTGGGGCTTCCATCAATGCCCCTGAGGCTGGGTTTCAATTAACATTTTCAGTTTCCTTTTCTTCACAAACAATGACTGAAACTAGAATGGATGTGTTTCCACCATAATCCATGCAGTGTTGTAGAAATCATTTCAGATCATTGCTTTTGAAGGATATGAAGCCATTCGAGACTAGTGTAATATCAGGTATTATTTGACATAGGCTAGGGAGAGCTGGATGATGTTGTCCAATACCTGGTTCCAACGTTGTAGATGTTGTACTGCAGTGTGAGGTCACGGCCTTCAACAGCATAACGGTTCAAGAGGGACTTGGAAGCCAACAGACGAGCCCCCTCTTCTCCTGTCCCCTGACCCAGTAGAGCCAGTAGAGCAAAAACGTACAGGACCCTCATCTGCAACATAGTAGAAAACTCAAGTGACTTTTCATTGTAGAATAGTAGCGTGTGTACTTCAGTTTACTCAATGCATCTTTGATCCAAGACAAATTTATAAATATTAAGAAAAATGTAGTGTATATTCCTTAGTTTATAATTATAAATATTGACGAACTCATTTTGTGTTAAGCAAAAACTAAGTGCCAACTAGCTATCTATGTGACGATAACGTTACGGATGCCATTCTTGGCCAAAGCGGCAGACAAAACTATACCGTTCTCAACGTGGTACTATAGTAATGGATAATTCAATACATCTATTTATCGTTAGCTAGTGACGTTAATATAGATTATAGGCCAATCTACCATAATCTTGATAAAAACAAATATAACTCACTCAAAGAAAGCATACGTGTACATGTTGCCAACTTTGAGCTAAACGTGGTGGGATTTATTCTAGCATGGCTAGGGACCTATGTAACCTTATCTGACTACAGTAACTACATTAAGACCAGAAGTTCAAATGAAAGACTATCGTTATCTAGCTTGAACTGACTTTAAAAATACATGGTCAACCATTCTGCCAAACAATGTTAACCAGTCTGAAAAAAGTAACATTACGAGAAGATGCCAGTTAACGTTAGCAGCTAGATACAGTAGCTAACTAACGTTAGCTAGCAGGCACTTAGCCCCCAAGCTTACGCTTACGTGTACTTGGCTAAAAACTGGGTAGACGACTGACAGTCAAGATCGTAGCCAACTTGCAAAATGTAGATTTAAAAATAATACGCGAATCGTTGACAAGGCAAAAAAACGCGTGATTTCCTCAGTCTGTTTGATACTAACAGAAGATAAAACGCTACAAACCACAATAGATAAAGCAGTCTTACCTTCTTTCGTGTCACAAATCAGCAAGGAAAGAACGTTTCTTCTTCTGTGGATTTTCATTTGGCGGTGGGCAACCAATTTTAAGGCACATTTATTATCGCCACCAACTGGACTGGAGTTTCGTCCAGAGACAGTGAAGGTCTAAAATCCTTCCCAATAATCTCGCCTCCCTAAAGAAACGAAATACATAATTAAATAGCACGTCCCCTGAAGATTTCCCCAGCAGTTCACTTAATCCTGTCTCTTCAACCCCATTACTCCTCAAATCGAATAACAATCTCCCCATTTCTCCATTTCTCTCATATATTTCTGGGACTGAAATAGAAGATGCTCCACTGTCTCCATCTCCTCCTGACAATGATCACACCTCCCAGTCAGATGTTTCCCCATCACTTTCAATGTACTATTTAGCCTTGTGTCCCAGTCTCAGCCTTGTAACTACACTTTCTTCCCTTCTCTCTGTCTGAGGACCTCCCTGCCCCCACCTATTCCTGTATTTTATACAGGTGTCTTCCCCTACTCTTCCTGTTCCACTACACTTGCCACTTATTTTTAACCACTGTTCAAATCAAATGTAATTTGTCACATGCGCTGAATACAATAGGTGTAGACCTTACAGTGAAATGCTTATGCTCTACTTCCGGCGACGACTGAGATGGCCGCCTCGCTTCGCGTTCCTAGGAAACTATGCAGTTTTTTGTTTTTTTACGTGTTATTTCTTACATTAGTACCCCAGGTCATCTTAGGTTTCATTACATACAGTCGAGAAGAACTACTGAATATAAGATCAGCGTCAACTCACCATCAGTACGACCAAGAATATGTTTTCCGCGACGCGGATCCTGTGTTCTGCCTTTACAAACAGGACAACGGAATGGATCGCATGCAGCGACCCAAGGAAACGACTCCGAAAAAGAGGGAAACGCGGCGGTGTTCTGGTCAGACTCCGAAAAGGGCACATCGCGCACCACTTCCCAGTATTCTTCTTGCCAATGTCCAGTCTCTCGACAACAAGGTTGATGAAATCCGAGCAAGGGTGGCATTCCAGAGGGACATCAGAGACTGCAACGTTCTTTGCTTTACGGAGACATGGCTTACTGGGAAAACGCTATCCAGGGCGGTGCAGCCAACGGGTTTCTCCACGCATCGCGCCGACAGAAACAAACATCTCTCTGGTAAGAAGAGTGGCGGGGGCGTATGCCTCATGACTAACGGGACATGGTGTGATGAAGGAAACATACAGGAACTCAAATCCTTCTGTTCACCTGATTTAGAATTCCTCACAATCAAATGTAGACCGCATTATCTTCCAAGAGAATTCTCTTCGATTATAATCACAGCCGTATATATCCCCCCCAAGCAGACACATCGATGGCTCTGAACGAACTTTATTTAACTCTTTGCAAACTGGAAAACATTTATCCGGAGGCTGCATTCATTGTAGCTGGGGATTTTAACAAAGCCAATCTGAAAACAAGACTCCCTAAATTTTATCAGCATATCGATTGCGCAACCAGGGGTGGTAAAACCTTGGATCATTGTTACTCTAACTTCCGTGACGCATATAAGGCCCTGCTTATAAAGCTGACCACGACTCCATTTTGCTGATCCCTGCCTACAGGCAGAAATTAAAACAAGAGGCTCCCACGCTGAGGTCTGTCCAACGCTGGTCAGACCAAGCTGACTCCACACTCCAAGACTGCTTCCATCACGTGGACTGGGACATGTTTCGTATTGCGTCAGATGGGAATATTGACGAATACGCTGATTCGGTGTGCGAGTTCATTAGAACGTGCGTCGAAGATGTCGTTCCCATAGCAACGATAAAAACATTCCCTAACCAGAAACCGTGGATTGATGGCAGCATTCGCGTGAAACTGAAAGCCCGAACCATAATATATGTAATATATGCCATTTAGCAGACGCTTTTATCCAAAGCGACTTACAGTCATGTGTGCATACATTCTACGTATGGGTGGTCCCGGGGATTGAACCCACTACCCTGGCGTTACAAGCGCCATGCTCTACCAACTGAGCTACAGAAGAACCACTGCTTTTAATCAGGGGAAGGTGTCTGGCAACATGACTGAATACAAACAGTGCAGCTATTCCCTCCGTAAGGCTATTAAACAAGCTAAGCGTCAGTACAGAGACAAAGTGGAATCTCAATTCAATGGCTCAGACACAAGAGGCATGTGGCAGGGTCTACAGTCAATCACGGACTACAAGATGAAATCCAGCCCAGTCACGGACCAGGATGTCTTGCTCCCAGGCAGACTAAATAACTTTTTTGCCCGCTTTGAGGACAATACAGTGCCACTGACATGGCCTGCAACGGAAACATGCGGTCTCTCCTTCACTGCAGCCGAGGTGAGTAAGACATTTAAACGTGTTAACCCTCGCAAGGCTGCAGGCCCAGACGGCATCCCCAGCCGCGCCCTCAGAGCATGCGCAGACCAGCTGGCCGGTGTGTTTACGGACATATTCAATCAATCCCTATACCAGTCTGCTGTTCCCACATGCTTCAAGAGGGCCACCATTGTTCCTGTTCCCAAGAAAGCTAAGGTAACTGAGCTAAACGACTATTTCACTTCCGTCATCATGAAGTGCTTTGAGAGACTAGTCAAGGACCATATCACCTCCACCCTACCTGACACCCTAGACCCACTCCAATTTGCTTACCGCCCAAATAGGTCCACAGACGATGCAATCTCAACCACACTGCACACTGCCCTAACCCACCTGGACAAGAGGAATACCTATGTGAGAATGCTGTTCATCGACTACAGCTCGGCATTCAACACCATAGTACCCTCCAAGCTCGTCATCAAGCTCGAGACCCTGGGTCTCGACCCCGCCCTGTGCAACTGGGTACTGGACTTCCTGACGGGCCGCCCCCAGGTGGTGAGGGTAGGCAACAACATCTCCCCGCTGATCCTCAAAACGGGGCCCCACAAGGGTGCGTTCTGAGCCCTCTCCTGTACTCCCTGTTCACCCACGACTGCGTGGCCACGCACGCCTCCAACTCAATCATCAAGTTTGCGGACGACACAACAGTGGTAGGCTTGATTACCAACAACGACGAGACGGCCTACAGGGAGGAGGTGAGGGCCCTCGGAGTGTGGTGTCAGGAAAATAACCTCACACTCAACGTCAACAAAACTAAGGAGATGATTGTGGACTTCAGGAAACAGCAGAGGGAACACCCCTTATCCACATCGATGGAACAGTAGTGGAGAGGGTAGCTAGTTTTAAGTTCCTCGGCATACACATCACAGACAAACTGAATTGGTCCACTCACACTGACAGCGTCGTGAAGAAGGCGCAGCAGCGCCTATTCAACCTCAGGAGGCTGAAGAAATTCGGCTTGTCACCAAAAGCACTCACAAACTTCTACAGATGCACAATCGAGAGCATCCTGGCGGGCTGTATCACCGCCTGGTACGGCAACTGCTCCGCCCTCAACCGTAAAGGCTCTCCAGAGGGTAGTGAGGACTGCACAACGCATCACCGGGGGCAAACTACCTGCCCTCCAGGACACCTACACCACCCGTTGTTACAGGAAGGCCATAAAGATCATCAAGGACATCAACCACCCGAACCACTGCCTGTTCACCCCGCTATCATCCAGAAGGCGAGGTCAGTACAGGTGCATCAAAGCTGGGACCGAGAGACTGAAAAACAGCTTCTATCTCAAGGCCATCAGACTGTTAAACAGCCACCACTAACACTGAGTGGCTGCTGCCAACACACTGTCATTGACACTGACCCAACTCCAGCCATTTTAATAATGGGAATTGATGGGAAATGATGTAAATATATCACTAGCCACTTTAAACAATGCTACCTTATATAATGTTACTTACCCTACATTATTCATCTCATATGCATATGTATATACTGTACTCTACATCATCGACTGCATCCTTATGTAACACATGTATCACTAGCCACTTTAACTATGCCACTTTGTTTACTTTGTCTACACACTCATCTCATATGTATATACTGTACTCGATACCATCTACTGTATGCTGCTCTGTACCATTCACTCATATATCCTTATGTACATGTTCCTTATCCCCTTACACTGTGTATAAGACAGTAGTTTTGGAATTGTTAGTTAGATTACTTGTTGGTTATCACTGCATTGTCGGAACTAGAAGCACAAGCATTTCGCTACACTCGCATTAACATCTGCTAACCATGTGTATGTGACAAATAAGATTTGATTTGATTTGATTTTTACAAGCCCTTAACAACAATGCAGTTAAGAAAAATAGATAAGTCAAACAAAAAAAAAATATATATATAACACACACACACACACACACACACACACACACACACACACACACACACACACACACACTCTCTCTCTCTCTCTCTCTCTCTCTCTCTCTCTCTCTCTACCAGTCAAAAGTTTCAGAACACCTACTCATTCAAGAGTTTTTCTTTATTTTTTTAAACAATTTTCTACATTGTAGAATAATAGTGAAGACATCAAAACTATGAAATTACACATATGGAATCATGTAGTATTCAAAAAAGTATTCTACAAATTAAAATATATTTTATATTCTTCAAATAGCCTTGATGACAGCTTTGCACACTCTTGTCATTCTCTCAACCAGCTTCATGGAATGCATTTCAATTAACAGGTGTACCTTCTTAAAAGTTAATTTCTGGAATTTCTTTCCTTCTTAATGCATTTTAGCCAATCAGTTGTGTTGTGACAAGGTATCAGAGAGAACAGTCTATGACTAGGGTGGCTGGAGCCTTTAACAATTTTTAGGGCCTTCCTTTGAAGCTTGGCCCCAGTGATGTACTGGGCCATACGCACTACCCTCTGTAGTGCATTGTGGTTGGAGGCCGAGTAGTTGTCATACAAGGCAGTGATGCAACCAGTCAGGATGTTCTTGATGGTGCAGCTGTAGAAATGTTTGAGGATCTGAGGACCCATGCCAAATCTTTTTAGTCTCCAGAGGGGGAATAGAGTTTGTCGTGCCCTCTTCACGGCTGTCTTGGTGTGTTTGGACCATGATAGTTTGTTGGTGATGTGGACACCAAGGAACTTGAAGCTCTCAACCTGCTCCACTACAGCCCCATCGATGAGAATGGGGGGTGTGATCAGTCCTCCTTTTCCTGTAGTACACAATCATCTCCTTTGTCTTGATCACTTTGAGGGACAGGTTGTTATCCTGGCACCACAGTGCAGGACTCTGACCTCCTCCCTATATGATGTCTTATTGTTGTCGGTGATCAGGCCTACCACTGTTGTGTCATTCGCAAACTTAATGATTGTGTTGGAGTCGTGCCTGGCCATGGTGTCATGAGTGAACAGGGAGTACGGGAGGGGACTGAGCACGCACCCCTGAGGGGCCACCTTGTTGTTGGTCAGTGTGGCGGAAGTGTTGTTGCTAATCCTCACCACCTGTGGGTATCCCATCAGGAATCCAGGATACAGTTGCAGAGGGAGGTGTTCAATCTCATGGTCCTTAGCTTAATGATGAGCTTGGAGGGCACTATGGTGTTGAATGCTGAGCTGTAGTCAAGGCTAGTTGAGAGCTCCATGAACACGATTATGCCTAACATTTTTAGAAGCATTAGACCAGAACCTTGATACTGTTTGACTTCTAGGTTTGAACATTAGTCATTAAGTGTAAGCTCCAAAAATGTTCTCTTCATGACTAATGTTCAAAGGTAGACGTCAAACAGTATCAAGCTTCTGGTCTAATGCTTCTAAAAATGTTTCATTTTATGTAGGTGTTCATCTTTCCAGGTGGGAGGGGGCAGTGTGGAGTGCAATCGAGATTGTGTAATCTGTGGATCTGTTGGGGCGGTATGCGAATTGGAGTGGGTCCAGGGTTTCTGGGATGATGGTGTTGATGTGAGCTATGAGCAGCCTTTCAAAGCATTTCATGACTACAGATGCAAGTGCCTTGTGGTGATAGTAATTTAGACTGATAACGTTGGCGTTCTTGGGCCCAGGGAATATGGTGGTCTGCTTGAAACATGTGGGTATTACAGACAGTGTCAGGGAGAGCATGAAAATGTCAGTGAAGACTCTTGGCAGCTGCTCTGAGTACGCGTCCTGGTAATACGTATGACCCTGCTGCCTTGTCAATGTCAACTTGTTTAAAGGTCTTACTCACATTGAATCTGTGATGACGCTCTCCGGAGCCAGTCTTAGTCCTGTATTGACACTTCGATGGTTCGGAGGGCGTAGTGGGATTTCTTATAAGCATCCGGGTTAGTGTTCTGTTCCTTGAAAGCGGCAGCTCTAGCCTTTAGCTCAGTGCGGATGTTGCCTGATTGTGGCCACTGTGGGTACAACGTTGTCAATACAATACTTTATTAAGGAAGCCAGTGACTGATGTGTTAAACTCCTCAATACCTTCGGATGAGTCCGGAAACATTTTCCAGTCTGTCCTAGCAAAACAGTCCTGTAGCCTAGCATCCGCTTCATCGGACCACTTCCGTATTGAGTCCCTCACTGGTACTTCCTGTTTGAGTTTTGGCCTGTAAGCAGGAATCAGGAGGATAAAGTTATGGTCAGGTTTACCAAATGGAGGGTGCGGGAGAGCTTTGTATGCGTCTGTGTGTGGAGTAAAGGTGATCTAGAGTTTTTCCCCCCTAGTTGCACAGGTGATATGATGGTAGAAATTAGGTCAAATGGATTTCAGTTTTCCTATATTAAAATCACCGGCCACTAGGAGCAACACCTCTGGATGAGCATTTTCTTGTTTACTTTCGGCCCTATACAGCTTGTTGAGTGCAGTCATTGCCAGCAGTGGTTTGTGGTGGTAAATAGACAGCTACGAAAAATATAGATGAAAACTCTTGGTAAATAGTATGGTCTACAGCTTATAATGAGTTATTCTTACTAAGGCATGCAAAACCTCCAGACTTCCTTAACACCTCTTAGATGTAAAGTCCCCTGTTTAGGGGGCCTGTGTGGTTCTGGTACCGGTTCCGACCAACATTTCCACTTAATTTATCCGTTGACACTGTAGATCGAAATGTCTTGCATTGAGCAATAGCCCAGGTTCCCAAGGGCATAGAGTATATTTTATGTGCCTGTGTGACGTAGGATGTGAAATCTGAAACCACTTGAAGCTGGGATGTCTCTCCTACAATTTAATTTGCTCTTCTGACTGTCCATCGACTCCTGGCTGACCTCTATGTCATAGCAAACTGACAAAGCACATGCCTACAATTGTTATATTGTAGCACAGCAGGAGAGAGTGGTTTCATCATGGTAGCACAGTCGGCAATCAAATAACACCAATTCATTAAAAATAATTCATAGACCAGCTAGAGCTCTGTGAGAAGTTCACAGGGATGGAGGCAGACGTTTTGATCAAGAAAGACCTTTACAAAATATGCACATTTTCTTTTAACATTAAACATACAAATATGTATTTTACAGTTATAAGGAAGGTGAAATCTTATGGTTAGTCATTTTATAATTTGATTACACTGGATTTAGAGAGCATATAAGTCATTTCAAGCCTTATTCATACAGTTTTGTTGACAAGGAAATACTTAATATAAAATATTTCATATTTTTATATTTTTATCATAATTGTACTGTATGCTTGACCTGCGGGGTGGGAATTAGTTAAAAGATCTAAGTTGCATAGTCACAGGGAAAACGTTTGAGTGGTGGCGGAGAGAAGAAAATGCAATTATAAGTATGACATTTCCTGCACTTCTACACATTTTGCCATGAGTAGAACATTTTTGAAATTCTGAAATTTTACACATTTTGCCATGGGGTGGAGAGAGAATTGAACAATTTAAATACTAATTTCATGCAATTCTGCTAATTTTCTGCAATTCTGCTCATTTAATGGGGTGGAGAGAAACTTATGCAGTTTTCTGCTAATTTCCTGCAATTATACACATTTTGCCATAGGGTGGAGAGAAAATGTTGCCATTTTAAAGCTAATTTCCAACTAATTTCTCACTCAGATATCTGAGTAAGAGTGACTAACAAAATCAATGAGGGCCCCCGAGAGGACTGGGCATGTGCCCTGTGTGCCTTGTTGTTAATTCGGCCATGATTATGATAAGGTTTAGATAGCTGGCTAGATACCTTACCTAGAACAAAAATAATAAATTAAATGCTATTTGTTAGTTAGTTGAGACCTCAACTGAGTTTATTCATGTATTATTTGGGTGGGGGCTTTGTCATTCTGGAGTAATGTCTGTAAATTGATGAGGAAAAACCTTTATTTAATCAATTTTAGAATAAGGCTGTAGCATAACGTAACAAAATGTGGAAAAGGGGAAGGGGTCTGTATACTATCTGAATGCACTGTATACATAAAAATAAATAATATTGTTGCCTGTTTTCCATGTTATTTTGGCATTAATACATGTCACATATCAGTTTGCAAACAATGTAAAAAATGTTTATTGAGTTAATAAAGCTGCATACAAACATGGTCTCTTTTTTTCTTTCTTGAGTAAGGCAGCTCCAAAATGCAGGTGTTTAAGCCTAGCTCAGTGCTTTCTGTGGTGGAGGGGCAGCCAGCGAAAAATACAGAGAGTAGGGGTTGGTAATCTTCTCTAGGTGCACCGTGATTGGCTCAGTGTTCTGACACTCATGGGGACACTATGTCACAGCAAAATCTACAGGGAGAGCTAGAAAGTCCAAGCCCCCTTGGGTGTTGCCATATATTTACATTAGAACTGCCCATCCAAGAAGGCGCAAGGTTATTGGCCACATATAAAATCATGTCAAATCACGTCATCATCATGGATCACATCAACAATCTACTGGCAAATCCTTTTCAATCCTTGCCATATGAAAATAAACTGTAGATTAAACGTGCTCATCAGCCATTGGCCGTAAACATTACACATCAAGTTGGAAATCGCAAATTCAATGGCTAACTTCAAGTGCTGCAAAGCAATCACTATTTTGCTTTCCCTGCCTGCTATTTGGTGGAGAGGGTGTGTGGTCCATGTCTAGTTTTAAGGATCTCTTTTCCAAGCTTAAAAGGATTAACATTCACACGCAACACCATGGGCCAGAAAAGGTTGAATACATTGGCCATGCTGTCAATTCAGCATGACTTCTGCTGTGCTCAAATAACTGGAAAATTGGAACTGGGAAATCTCAGACTTCAGTCAGTTCAAGGCAACTGTAAACTAAAAAAAAAACAGCTCAATCTGGGAAAATACATTTTTTAAGGTCAGCCATCTTGGAATTCCAAGTCGTGAACTCAGGCCTCGGTCTAGAGATCCAACCTGAAGATCACTGATGTCATGATTCGACCTTGTTTTTGTCTTGAAAGCAACATAAATCCAGAGAATGCCAGACTTTGATAACAAAGTTTAATGACAAAATTTGCTCACAAGAAAGACTGGCGTGCCACCTTCATGAGATTTAAAATGACGCCGAAGAAGATGGCTCACGTTTTACATTCACCCAAACAATTGTGCAATTTTGTAAATAATTTTTTGTGTTTTGTGTAACTTATTTTTTAACTTATTGTGTACATAATGTTGCTGCTACCATCTCTTATGACTCAAAAGAACTTCTGGACATCAGAAAAGTGATTACTCACCGCGGACTAGAATAACTTTTTCTTTTAACGAGTCCAACAAGAAGGATATCCTGCTTTCACTTGAACAGGCACAGATCCACACCTTTTATGCCGGAAAAGGAGACCCAGATCGGGGATCGTTCTGAAATGCCGGAGGCGAGTGAGTAAACTACCAAAGCCTTCCATTCTCCTTGCTAACGTGCAATTGTTAGAAAATAATATTGATGACCTACTGTTAAGATTATCCAACCAACGGGACGTTAAAAACGGTAACATCTTGTGTTTCACCAAGACGTGGCTGAACGATGAAATGGACAATATAGAGCTGACTGGATTTTCCATGCACCGGCAGAACAGAGACACTACCTCTGGTAAGACGAGGGGTGGGGGTGTGTGTCTTATTGTCAATAACTGCTGGTGCGCGATGTCTAACATTAAAGAAGTCTCGAGGTATTGCTCGCCTGAGGTAGAGAACCTTATGATAAGTTGTCGACCACACTATCTACCAAGAGAGTTCTCATCTGTATTATTCATAGCCGTATATTTACCATCACAAAGCGAAGCTGGCACTAAGACTGCTCTCAACCAACTCTATAAGGACATAAGCGAAGAAGAAAATGCTCCCCTAGAAGCTGCACTCATAGTGGCAAGGGACTTTGATGCAGGCAAACTTAAATCAGCTTTACCAAATTTTTACTCTGCATTTCACATGTGAAATCGGGGGGAGAAAAATCCAAGACCACCTTTACTCCACACACAGAGATACATACAAAGCTCTCCCCCGCCCTCCATTTGGCAAATCTGACCACAATTTTATCCTCCTGATTCCTGCTTACAAGTAAAACTAAAGCAGGAAGTACCAGTGACTCGCTCAATATGAAAGTGGTCAGATGACGCAGATGCTACACTACAGGACTGTTTTGCTAGCACAGCCTGGAATATGTTCCGGGATTCATCCAATGGCATTGAGGAATATACCACCTCAGTCATTGGCTTCATCAATAAGTGCATCGATGACATCGTCCCCACAGTGACTGTACGTACATATCCCAACCAGAAGCCATGGATTACAGGCAACATTCGCATTGTGCTAAAGTCTAGAACAGGGCTCCAGGCAGCCGAGCGGAAATGGAGGAAAACTCGCCTCCCTGCGGACCTGGCATCCTTTCACTCCCTCCTCTCTACATTTTCCTCCTCTGTCTCTGCTGCTAAAGCCACTTTCTACCACGCTAAATTCCAAGCATCTGCCTCTAACCCTAGGAAGCTCTTTGCCACCTTCTCCTCCCTCCTGAATCCTCCGCCCCCTCCCCCCCCTCCTCCCTCTCTGCAGATGACTTCGTCAACCATTTTGAAAAGAAGGTCGACGACATCCGATCCTCGTTTGCTAAGTCAAACGACACCGCTGGTTCTGCTCACACTGCCCTACCCTGTGCTCTGACCTCTTTCTCCCCTCTCTCTCCAGATGAAATCTCGCGTCTTGTGACGGCCGGCCGCCCAACAACCTGCCCGCTTGACCCTATCCCCTCCTCTCTTCTCCAGACCATTTCCGGAGACCTTCTCCCTTACCTCACCTCGCTCATCAACTCATCCCTGACCGCTGGCTACGTCCCTTCCGTCTTCAAGAGAGCGAGAGTTGCACCCCTTCTGAAAAAGCCTACACTCGATCCCTCCGATGTCAACAATTACAGACCAGTATCCCTTCTTTCTTTTCTCTCCAAAACTCTTGAACGTGCCGTCCTTGGCCAGCTCTCCCGCTATCTCTCTCTGAATGACCTTCTTGATCCAAATCAGTCAGGTTTCAAGACTAGTCATTCAACTGAGACTGCTCTCCTCTGTATCACGGAGGCGCTCCGCACTGCTAAAGCTAACTCTCTCTCCTCTGCTCTCATCCTTCTAGATCTGTCGGCTGCCTTCGATACTGTGAACCATCAGATCCTCCTCTCCACCCTCTCCGAGTTGGGCATCTCCGGCGCGGCCCACGCTTGGATTGCGTCCTACCTGACAGGTCGCTCCTACCAGGTGGCGTGGCGAGAATCTGTCTCCTCACCACGCGCTCTCACCACTGGTGTCCCCCAGGGCTCTGTTCTTGGCCCTCTCCTATTCTCGCTATACACCAAGTCACTTGGCTCTGTCATAACCTCACATGGTCTCTCTTATCATTGCTATGCAGACGACACACAATTAATCTTCTCCTTTCCCCCTTCTGATGACCAGGTGGCGAATCGCATCTCTGCATGTCTGGCAGACATATCAGTGTGGATGACGGATCACCACCTCAAGCTGAACCTCGGCAAGACGGAGCTGCTCTTCCTCCCGGGGAAGGACTGCCCGTTCCATGATCTCGCCATCACGGTTGACAACTCCATTGTGTCCTCCTCCCAGAGCGCCAAGAACCTTGGCGTGATCCTGGACAACACCCTGTCGTTCTCAACCAACATCAAGGCGGTGGCCCGTTCCTGTAGGTTCATGCTCTACAACATCCGCAGAGTACGACCCTGCCTCACACAGGAAGCGGCGCAGGTCCTAATCCAGGCACTTGTCATCTCCCGTCTGGATTACTGCAACTCGCTGTTGGCTGGGCTCCCTGCCTGTGCCATTAAACCCCTTCAACTCATCCAGAACGCCGCAGCCCGTCTGGTGTTCAACCTTCCCAAGTTCTCTCACGTCACCCCGCTCCTCCGTTCTCTCCACTGGCTTCCAGTTGAAGCTCGCATCCGCTACAAGACCATGGTGCTTGCCTACGGAGCTGTGAGGGGAACGGCACCTCAGTACCTCCAGGCTCTGATCAGGCCCTACACCCAAACAAGGGCACTGCGTTCATCCACCTCTGGCCTGCTCGCCTCCCTACCACTGAGGAAGTACAGCTCCCGCTCAGCCCAGTCAAAACTGTTCGCTGCCCTGGCCCCCCAATGGTGGAACAAACTCCCTCACGATGCCAGGACAGCGGAGTCAATCACCACCTTCAGGAGACACCTGAAACCCCACCTCTTTAAGGAATACCTAGGATAGGATAAGTAATCCCTCTCACCCCCCCCTAAGTTTTAGATGCACTATTGTTAAGTGACTGTCCCACTGGATGTCATAAGGTGAATGCACCAATTTGTAAGTCGCTCTGGATAAGAGCGTCTGCTAAATGACTTAAATGTAAATGTAAATGTAGAGCTGCCACTTTCAAGGAGCGGGAGATTAATCCGCTTATAAGAAATCTTGCTATGCCCTCAGACGAACCATCAAACAAGCAATGCTTCAATACAGGATTAAGATTGAATCCTACTACACAATGCTTGTCGGATGTGGCAGGGCTTGAAAACTATTACGGACTACAAAGGGAAACCCAGAAATGAGCTGCCCAGTGATGTGAGCCTACCAGACGAGCTAAATGCCTTTTATGCTCGCTTCGAGGCAAGCAACACTGAAGAATGCACGTGAGCACCAGCTGTTCTCGATGACTGTGTGATAACGCTCTCGGTAGCCGATGTGAACAAAACCTTTAAACAGGTCAACATTCACAAAACCGCTGGGCCAGACAGATTACCAGGACGTGACTTCAAAATATGCGCAGACCAACTGGCAAGTGTCTTCACTGACATTTTCAACCTCTCCCTGACCGAGTCTGTAATACATACATGTTTCAAGCAGACCGCCATAGTCCCTGTGCCCAAGGAAGTGAAGGTAACCTGCCTAAATGATTACCGCCCCGTGGCACTCACATCGGTAGCCGCCCCAACTGATCCACAGATGACACAATCTCAATTGCACGCTACACCGCCCTTTCCCACCTGGACAAAAGGAACACCTATGTGAGAATGCTGTTCATCGACTACAGCTCAGCGTTCAACAACATAGTGCCCACGAAACTCATCACTAAGCTAAGGACTCTGGGACTAAACACCTCCCTCTGCAACTGGATCCTGGACTTCCTGACGGGCCACCCCCAGGTGGTGAGAGTAGGCAACAACACGTCTGCCATGCTGATCCTTAACACTGGGGCCCCTCAGGGTTGTGTACTTAGTCCCCTCCTGTATTCCCTATTCACCGACGACTGCGTGGCCAAACACAATTCCAACACCTTCATTAAGTTTGCTGATGACAACAGTGGTAGTGGTCTGATCACTGACAACAATGAGATGGCTTATAGGGAGGAGGTCAGAGAACTGGCAGTGTGGTGCCAAGACAACAACCTCTCCCTCAATGTTATCAAGACAAAGGAGCTGATCGTGGACTACAAGAAAAGGTGGGCTGAATAGGCCCCCATTAACATTGACAAGGCTGTAGTGGAGCGGGTCGAGTATCTTGGTAGGTTTGGGTACAAACATACTATAGGTCGACCGATTCTGTTTTTTCAACACCGATACCGATTATTGGAGGACCCAAATAAAGTCGATACCGATTAATCAACCAATTTTTATATACAGTGGGGAGAACAAGTATTTGATACACTCCCGATTTTGCAGGTTTTCCTACTTACAAAGCATGAAGAGGTCTGTAATTTTTTATCATAGGTACACTTCAACTATGAGAGACGGAATCTAAAACAAAAATCCAGAAAATCACATTGTATGATTTTTAAGTAATTCATTTGCATTTTATTGCATGACATAAGTATTTGATCATCTACCAACCAGTAAGAATTCTGTCTCTCGCAGACCTGTTTTTTTCTTTAAGAAGCCCCCCTGTTCTCCACTCATTACCTGTTTTAACTGCACCTGTTTGAATTCGTTACCTGTATAAAAGACACCTGTCCACACACTCAATCAAACAGACTCCAACCTCTCCACAATGCCCAAGAACAGATAGCTGTGTAAGGACATCAGGGATACAATTGTAGACCTGCACAAGGCTGTTGTCATGTATTGTATTGTCATGTCTTGTCCCTGTGCTTTCTCTTCTCTTCGTTTCCCCCTGCTGGTCGTATTAGGTTTCTTTCTCTCTCTCTTTCCCTCTCTCTCTCTATCGTTCCGTTCCTGCTCCCAGCTGTTCCTCATTCTCCTAACGACCTCGTTTACTCTCTCACACCTGTCCCCTATTTTGCCCTCTGGTTAGGTCTCTATTTCTCTCTCTGTTTCTGCTTCTGTCCTTGTCGGATTCTTGTTTGCTTTGCCCTTGTTCCGTCCTGTCGTGTTTTGCCTTTTCATCAGATGCTGCGTGTGAGCAGGTGTCTCTGTCCTCTACGGCCCGCGCCTACCCGAAGGGTCCTGCAGTCTGTTGCCGCTAGTCCTGCAATTCTCCTCTACAACTAGAGGATTTATGTTTTCCCTGTTTGGACATCTCCTGTAAAGATTGAGGATTATGTTTTCCCTGTTTGGACATTAATAAACTCAGTTTCTGTTAAGTCGCTTTTGGGTCCTCACTCACCTGCATAACAGAAGAATCCGACCAAGAATGGACCCAGCGACTTCGGATCCTCGCTACTCAGCCGTTGAGATCCAGGGAGCGATGCTAGGCAGACACGAGCAGGAATTGTCTGTTGCTCGGCATGCCGTTGAGACCCTGGCCGCTCAGGTCTCCGGCCTCTCAAAACATGTTCACAATCTCCGTCTCGATCCACCAGCTACTTCCAGGGCTTTCCGAGTCTCCGGAGCCCAGAATTAATAACCCACCGTGTTACTCTGGGCAGCCCACTGAATGCCGCTCGTTTCTCACCCAGTGTGATATTGTGTTCTCTCTCCAGCCCAACACATACTCAAGGGGTAGAGCTCGTATCGCCTACGTCATATCTCTCCTTACTGGATGGGCTCGTGAGTGGGGCACGGCAATCTGGGAGGCAAGGGCTGAGTGTACTAACGAGTATCAGAACTTTAAAGAGGAGATGATACGGGTTTTTGATCGTTCAGTTTTTGGGAAAGAAGCTTCCAGGGCCCTGGCTTCCCTATGTCAAGGTAATCGATCCATAACGGATTACTCTATAGAGTTTCGCACTCTTGCTGCCTCCAGTGACTGGAACGAGCCGGCGTTGCTCGCTCATTTTCTGGAGGGTCTCCACGCTGAGGTTAAGGATGAGATTCTCTCCCGGGAGGTTCCTTCCAGCGTGGATTCTTTGATTGAACTCGCCATTCGCATAGAACGACGGGTAGATCTTCGTCACCGAGCTCGTGGAAGAGAGTTCGCGTTAACAGTGTCCCCCCTCTCCGCATCACTACCATCTCTCCCCCCACTGGCTCAGGTGTTGAGCCCATGCAGCTGGGGGGTATTCGCATCTCGACTAAGGAGAGGGAACGGAGAATCACCAACCGCCTCTGTCTCTATTGCGGTTCCGCTGGTCATTATGTCATTTCATGTCCAGTAAAGGGCCAGAGCTCATCAGTAAGCGGAGGGCTACTGGTGAGCGCCACTACTCAGGTCTCTCCATCAAGATCCTGTACTACCTTGTCGGTCCATCTACGCTGGACCGGTTCAGCAGCTTCCTGCAGTGCCTTGATAGACTCTGGGGCAGAGGGCTGTTTTATGGACGAAGCCTGGGCTCGGGAACATGACATTCCTCTCAGACAGTTAGGGGAGCCCACGGCAATGTTCGCCTTGGATGGTAGTCCTCTCCCCAGGATATTATGTGAAACGCTACCTTTAACCCTCACTGTTTCCGGTAATCATAGTGAAACCATTTCTTTTTTGATTTTTCGTTCACCTTTTACACCTGTTGTTTTGGGTCATTCCTGGCTAGTGTGTCATAATCCTTCTATTAATTGGTCTAGTAATTCTATCCTCTCCTGGAATGTTTCTTGTCATGTGAAATGTTTAATGTCTGCTATCCCTCCTGTTTCTTCTGCCCCCTCTTCACAGGAGGAGCCTGGTGATTTGACAGGGGTGCCGGAGGAATATCATGATCTGCGCATGGTCTTCAGTCGGTCCAGGGCCACCTCCCTTCCTCCTCACCGGTCGTATGATTGTAGTATTGATCTCCTTCCGGGTACCACTCCCCCCCGGGGTAGACTATACTCTCTGTCGGCTCCCGAACGTAAGGCTCTCAAAGATTATCTGTCTGTTGCTCTCGACGCCGGTACCGTAGTCCCATCTTCCTCTCCCGCCGGAGCGGGGGTTTTTTTTGTTAAGAAAAAGGACGGTACCCTGCGCCCCTGCGTGGATTATCGAGGGCTGAATGACATAACGGTTAAGAATCGTTATCCGCTTCCCCTTATGTCTTCAGCCTTCGAGATTCTGCAGGGAGCCAGGTTCTTTACTAAGTTGGACCTTCGTAACGCTTACCATCTCGTGCGCATCAGGGAGGGGGACGAGTGGAAAACGGCGTTTAACACTCCGTTAGGGCATTTTGAATACCGGGTTCTGCCGTTCGGTCTAGCTAATGCTCCAGCTGTCTTTCAGGCATTAGTGAATGATGTACTGAGAGACATGCTGAACATCTTTGTTTTCGTTTACCTTGACGATATCCTGATTTTTTCACCGGCACTCCAGATTCATGTTCAGCACGTTCGACGTGTTCTCCAGCGCCTTTTAGAGAATTGTCTTTATGTGAAGGCTGAGAAGTGCGCTTTTCATGTCTCCTCCGTCACATTTCTCGGTTCTGTTATTTCCGCTGAAGGCATTCAGATGGATCCCGCTAAGGTCCATGCTGTCAGCGATTGGCCCGTCCCTAAGTCACGTGTCGAGCTGCAGCGCTTTCTCAGTTTCGCGAATTTCTATCGGCGTTTCATTCGTAATTTCGGTCAAGTGGCAGCTCCTCTCACAGCCCTTACTTCTGTCAAGACGTGCTTTAAGTGGTCCGTTTCCGCCCAGGGAGCTTTTGATCTCCTCAAGAAGTGTTTTACATCCGCTCCTATCCTTGTTACACCTGACGTCTCTAGACAATTCATTATCGAGGTTGACGCATCAGAGGTGGGCGTGGGAGCCATTCTGTCCCAGCGCTCCCATTCTGACGATAAGGTTCACCCTTGCGCGTATTTTTCTCATCGCCTGTCTCCGTCGGAACGTAACTATGATGTGGGAAACCGCGAACTGCTCGCCATCCGCTTAGCCCTAGGCGAATGGCGACAGTGGTTGGAGGGGGCGACCGTTCCTTTTGTCGTTTGGACTGACCATAAGAACCTTGAGTACATCCGTTCTGCCAAACGACTCAATGCGCGTCAGGCTCGTTGGGCGTTGTTTTTCGCTCGTTTCGAGTTCGTTATTTCTTATCGTCCGGGCTCTAAGAACACCAAGCCTGATGCTTTATCCCGTCTCTTCAGTTCTTCTGTAGCCTCTACCGACCCCGAGGGGCGTGTTGTCGGGTTGACTGTCTGGGGAATTGAGAGGCAGGTAAAGCAAGCACTCACTCACACTCCGTCGCCGCGCGCTTGTCCTAGGAACCTTCTTTTCGTTCCCGTTTCTACTCGTCTGGCCGTTCTTCAGTGGGTTCACTCTGCCAAGTTAGCTGGCCACCCCGGCGTTCGGGGTACGCTTGCTTCTATTCGCCAGCGTTTTTGGTGGCCTACTCAGGAGCGTGACACGCGTCGTTTCGTGGCTGCTTGTTCGGACTGCGCGCAGACTAAGTCCGGTAACTCTCCTCCTGCCGGTCGTCTCAGACCACTTTCCATTCCCTCTCGACCGTGGTCTCACATCGCCTTAGACTTTATTACCGGTCTGCCTTCGTCAGCGGGGAAGACTGTTATTCTAACGGTTGTCGATAGGTTCTCTAAGGCGGCTCATTTTATTCCCCTCGCTAAGCTTCCTTCCGCTAAAGAGACGGCACAAATCATCATTGAGAATGTGTTCAGAATTCATGGCCTTCCGTCAGACGCCGATTCGGACAGGGGTCCGCAATTCACGTCTCGATTTTGAAGGGAGTTTTGTCGTTTGATTGGGGCTTCCGTCAGTCTCTCTTCCGGTTTTCATCTCCAGTCTAACGGTCAAGCTGAACGGGCCAATCAGACTATTGGTCGCATCTTACGCAGTCTTTCCTTTCGAAACCCTGCGTCTTGGGCAGAACAGCTCCCCTGGGCAGAATACGCTCACAACTCGCTTCCTTCTTCTGCGACCGGGCTATCTCCTTTTCAGAGTAGCCTCGGGTACCAACCTCCTCTGTTCTCGTCCCAGCTCGACGAGTCCAGCGTTCCCTCCGCTCAGGCTTTTGTCCAACGTTGTGAGCGCACCTGGAAGAGGGTCAGGTCTGCACTTTGCCATTATAGGGTGCAGACTGTGAGAGCCGCTAATAAGCGTAGGACTAAGAGTCCTAGGTATTGTCGCGGTCAGACAGTATGGCTCTCCACTCGTAACCTTCCCCTTACGACAGCTTCTCGCAAATTGACCCCGCGGTTCATTGGTCCGTTCCGTATTTCTCAGGTCGTTAATCCTGTCGCAGTGCGACTTCTTCTTCCGCGACATCTTCGTCGCGTCCACCCGGTCTTCCATGTCTCCTGTGTCAAGCCTTTTCTTCGCGCCCCCGTTCGTCCCCCCCCCCCTGTCCTTGTCGAGGGCGCACCTATCTACAGGGTCCGGAAGATTATGGACATGCGTCCTCGGGGACGTGGTCATCAGTACCTAGTGGATTGGGAGGGGTACGGTCCTGAGGAAAGGAGTTGGGTTCCATCTCGGGACGTGCTGGACCGTTCGCTGATCGATGATTTCCTCCGTTGCCACCAGGTTTCCTCCTCGAGTGCGCCAGGAGGCGCTCAGTGAGTGGGGGGGTACTGTCATGTATTGTATTGTCATGTCTTGTCCCTGTGCTTTCTCTTCTCTTTGTTTCCCCCTGCTGGTCATATTAGGTTTCTTTCTCTCTCTCTTTATCATTCCTTTCCTGCTCCCAGCTGTTCCTCATTCTCCTAACGACCTCGTTTACTCTCTCACACCTGTCCCCTATTTTGCCCTCTGGTTAGGTCTCTATTTCTCTCTCTGTTTCTGCTTCTGTCCTTGTCGGATTCTTGTTTGCTTTGCCCTTGTTCCGTCCTGTCGTGTTTTGCCTTTTCATCAGATGCTGCGTGTGAGCAGGTGTCTCTGTCCTCTACGGCCCGCGCCTACCCGATGGGTCCTGCAGTCTGTTGCCGCTAGTCCTGCAATTCTCCTCTACAACTAGAGGATTTATATTTTCCCTGTTTGGACATCTCCTGTAAAGATTGAGGATTATGTTTTCCCTGTTTGGACATTAATAAACTCAGTTTCTGTTAAGTCGCTTTTGGGTCCTCACTCACCTGCATAACAGCTGTGATGGGCTACAGGACAATAGGCAAGCAGCTTGGTGAGAAGGCAACAACTGTTGGTGCAATTATTAGGAAATGGAAGAAGTTCAAGATGACGGTCAATCAACCTCAGTCTGGGGCTCCATGCAAGATCTCACCTCGTGGGGAAACACAAGTGTTATACTAGCCTATTTCTTTACATGCATAATATTACACTCATAAAGAGATGACATAGCTGCATACCTTTATCTTTTGAGCATTTCTCCTCTTCTTCTTTCCTCTTTTTCCTAAGCTGGGCACCTGGTGGCTTAGAGCTTTTCTTATCCATTTGTGTTGATTTGGCACTGGAGCATCAATACATTACCCATCCCCCAACACTGTCAACCAAGAGTCAAGACTAAACCAATTCACCTTGGTGGTGTGCAGACTGGTTTTATATTATTCTTAACGATTTCACACAAACCAGAAAAAAATGCAACAATATGTCTCTGAAACTATATATTCACAGTATTATGAATGAATTGTGGTTTATTTGGTAGCATTTCATCGTGTGACTGATTTTACTAATTGCATTAGTACTGTACAAAGTTAGGGGTGCGCTATTTGATAGATTCTCCCTCTCCCCCTACCTCGGGCTTCCATTGGGGAGACCTGAGGTCAACCTACTCCCGCCCTCCTCCCCATCTTGTACTTCTGAGTGGGAGACCTGCCTAGCTCACAAACTAGAATCAGGGTGCCCACTCCAACAAGGTTAATTGACCCAGAGTCCCACACGGTGACATAATATCATTGACGTGATGTGCAAATGAGCGATAGAATACCGATCTTGCAAATGTCACCCTTCTGAACATTTTTGTGTGGTCGCCCCGTGCCAACCCCGGCAAGACCAACCCCGGTGGCTGCCAACCCCGGCGGCTGCCCATGTCGTCTATAGCTAAATCCGCCACTGCTCTAAACTTCACTGAATCATGTACTGTACTAGTTGAATCTAACAGCATGAAGAATCATAACTGAAAGGTCAAGGAAACCAGTGACCTGAATCTTTGACATTTTCACCAACAGTCTATGGCATTTTCATGAGGTGATCCCACTCTGCTGAGGACTATGGCCTAAGTTTCAATCAAATATATCATTAGGTTCTGTATACTGATTCTTGATCATCGTTAGTTCTCTGACAAACCTTTCAGTCTGACAGACAGTTGTCACTGTTGTGCCTTGTCACTTTGGGTCAGAAACGCTTTGAACAATCGTAACCTTTGTCGCTTTGCACTTCCCATTTAGGCTTAAATGTGTAACATATTTACCCTCAAGTTTAACATAGACTGCCATAGCTGGTGGTAACACCTCCAACTCCAGAAAACACATATTTGTAAGACTTTGGTTCAATTGGCATTTCTCTTCCCTAACTTCTAAATAAATGTTTAAAAAATGCTAAAGGACAATGGGATTCCATTCTCCATTATAATCTGTTCTACATAGTAAGCCATCCCTTTTATGAAACCATCCCTTTAAACATTACAAGTAACATTACGATATTAGTTAGAGTTGTCAAGAGTTTTCGGTAGGATTCACAACTATAACCCTTTCTAATTTGCGAGAATCCCTGGCATGGACAACATTATGCACGTTATGCACAACATACAGCTCATGCATAGTGTAGCCCTCCCAATGTCCATTTAACATGGCTATTGAGAGGAAACAGTGCTTGGCTCCTCAATGAATGACTCCTGACTCCCAGTCTGTTGCTTGTCAGTTTCATGAGGGTTCCCTATTGCATAATGCTTAGGAAAATTAAGGCTAATTGTGTGTTTTTTTTGGGGGGGGGGGGTCTGGAGTGGCGTCGGTGCAACTTTCTAAATGTCATGGCCAAATCAACTGAAATCAACTCAATTATTTGGTTTGACATGACATAAAGTTGATTTAAAGTTGACCTCTAGCAGGTCCAGGTTTCCACACTATAGAGCAGGGTAGGAATGACCACTCTCTTAGATGTCAACTTTGGTCTTGGTGGTGATGTCATGGTGTTGCACACTCAATATGACCAGGTGCTTTGGAAATCGTCATATTGGATCAGTGACTTATCCGATATGGGAAACTGGGGGGGGGGTTTAAAGAAGAACACTGTTGGCTGTGATTGTAGGGTCAGGTGTGTACACCCGGTACTGGCTGATGTTGGACCTTTTGACTCTCTTCCTGCTGTCCCGCTGTTAAGGTATGTAACCTGCAGAGGAGTTAAGAGATATGGAGACACACTTGGGTTTGATCATTGGTTTGAACATTGACTGGCGATAGGGAGGAGTCGTTCCCCTCAGTGCCCTGTAGGCAAGTACCAGAGTCTTGGAGGATGCGGAGGAGTGGGCGAGTGATGGCAGCATTCATCATGCTTAATGACTTGAAGAAGTAGTGGAGTGGTGAGGGGCAGAATGAGAATGAACCAGTTGGGATGACTAGGTGGCAATGGAGAAGAAAAAACTCTGGCACAAATATTTTATACAAATAATAATAACAAATTTCAGAGAGGGAAACAGTTGAAAGAGGGATGAAAGGTAGAGGTGGAATGGGGGATTGAACCCCGTCTCCAGGTTAGGACATATATGATCCTGAGGTGGGCCCAACGCTGGATCAACCAACAGCACCACTGACCATTCTATTAGACTTCACTGTGCACATCTCACCTTTCATTACACAACACAGAGTCATGGGATTCCTTGCCATAGGACATATATCTCAATATGAATCTGTATGACCATTATGTGTGACATGAACTGCTCTGAAAAGGACTTGGTTAAGGTCATATGGCTTGTGAGGATAATAGACAAAATAAAAAGGATTATGTGAAAGGGGTCAATAAATATGGATAGCCTAGTTTTGCATAAAATTGCATCTTTCTGATACTGTTTTTCACAAATTAAAATAAACCAATGAGCTTTATCTTATTACATATTGCAATATAGTCATATATTATATAAGTCTTACAATGCATTATAACCACATCATAAATGCATATCTGCAGGCTTAAAATAGTGTTACCAACTGCATGTCTCTCTCCACTTCTCTCAAAATATTGTTAACAAACCAAGACCTGCCTTGCCTTCATAGTGTCACAACTATATCCTGAAGAAAACAGAGCGCATGCGACGTTACTGCTCTCCGGGGTGACCACAGCTGTCCGTAGTGATTATGGTATGTGAATGTGACATCAAGCCAGAGCAGCGGAGAAGTGGCCGGAGCTCCATTCAAATGAAAATCAATCATGCCTATGAGGCACAACGCACCTCCGCCTCCGAAGCCGCGCGTTATGTGATTGGTTCATTGGGCGGGACCAACCTGCCAGCGCCGGTGAAAGCTGTTGTGTCAATGTCCATTCACTGACCGCGGGTGTCAGCAGGGACAACAATGACGCTGCATACCTAATGTCCGCTGTCCCTTCCGTTGGTTCTGAATAGGCAAAACAGTATTCTGAAAGTAGCTTTGGACGTGACCATTTGCCAGCTCCGGCCAATACGCTGGACAAGGGATTCCAAAGAAGAGTAGAACTGTTTTAATAAAAGTGAATCACGTGTATTATAAGCTCTCCAAAGAAGACATCTCAGCACAAGCTTTCCAAAGACTCGTCTCAGCAATTGGAATATATATTTTTTGATTTTTGTTTTGTTTTTGGGGGGGCAAGAAGACATTTCAGCAAAGCCAAAATACTATTTTCTTTATTAGTTAAAAAAAATGAACCGGCCAAGGATGCTGCTCGCCTGTTTGGTGGCGTTCATCTGTTTGAGTAAGTATGCCTTTTAATTATGTTATTTATGTGGTTATATGGGTTTGTTGTTTTTGCACTACAACTTTGTAGTGGGGGACTGGGCACTCATTAACAGGGCAACAATGGTTCAGCGGTGTATTCTTCTGTCTGTGTGTTTATGAAGTTAGTGTGTAACAGTTGGCCTATAATTCATAGAAACTGCATGTTTTCTAATCAAACGTTTTTGTTCATTGTTTAGTTTGTATAATTGAACAGCATCTGGTTATTCTGTTTCAATAGCCGTGTGTAAGCCTATATGCATTTTCTTTATGTCGGCTCTACGTTTTGTTACACAGTATTTTCTCTCTTGATTTGAATTGATAGTGGTAGGCCTAGTTAAAGATGGATTTGGTCAGCTGCAATTCAAGTTTTATACGAGTCAAAGTTTATGGGATGTGTACCACCAGCTTTTACGATATCTACAGATATTGATGGCTGTGTATGAGGAAGAAGACATACCAACTTGTTTTCATCTGATGCACAGCAAACTAATATTTAGCACCTGCTCATGAACGAATGGTCCATTCCATTCGATTCGGGTTTAATTAAGATATTTGGACATATGTGATCGATTTTAACTGCTATGATGTTGTAGATTTTATGGCTTTGAATTATATCAACAATATCCATCATATAGGTGCAATAAGGTTTTGGAACTTGAAATAAAGTGTTGACCGAAAACGTCAAGTTCAAGTGGAACTTTGAATGTTGCGTTTTGCATTGAGTAGAACGCTTATTGACACTGATAGTACAACCCAAATCAAACCTATCTGATCAGGAAAGTGATAAATAATCAAATGTACATCGAACTCATTTATAACTATGTATATCAGTGAATCCACAATGACAATGGATGGCTGAGAATGACCTGAAATCATGCCATAGGACTCAGATATTCATCAGCACACCTAATCAGTACCAGTGTTAAGCAGTGTGCGTTCCCTTCCTTTAATAAAAACAATGCGAACCGTATTGATTTGAGGATATTGAATCGAGGGGGGGGGGGCATATTTCGTATTACTCGGTTAATTACAATTGAAAACAGTAAGCCTACATTTGTATCCCGAAGGCCACCCCCTGGGAAACAACGTGGTTGATTAGGCTTAATTAATGAGGCTGTTAGCGCGCGTGCATAAACATGAGTGGAGCGTTGTGTGAGCCCAGTTTACACAGCTGTTCCGGACGGGACCCTTGTCAGTTTGTTAATTGGATGACGAGTAGGCCTAGATATAAGATTGTTGAGAAATACATTTCAGAAGAGTTTTACTTGCCTTTCTCATGAACTGGTTCTATTACACGTAGATGTATACATTATCTATTAATGTATTGTTAATCATTTTACAACAATTTTGCTATTTTCAGGATAACATTCAACTTGTTTTTCAGAGAACATTGAACACACACGTGTGTGTGTGCCTTATTTTGGAGTTAGTGTATGCCTATGTGATTATATGGGAATCTGTTTGGATACAACCTTTATAATTTGACCCCTTCCCCTTCTATTATTGCTGATGTAGAGTTCATTTTCCAACTCAAACTTAAAAAGAAGAGGCTATTTTGTTTGACCTTTTTTCAAGTCAATGATAAATATCAAGACCAATCTGGCGATATCAAATGAGTTGAAGAGGCCAAGGGTAGTATGATTAGGCCTATACATAATTTGCCTAACATATACACAACATTGGATTTACAGATAGGAACAACTCTCTTCAACCCTAGAATGTGATGATTAACTCTGCAAATCAAAGTCAAGTTAAAATTTCAGCTCCTTTCAGAACAGTACCAAAGAAATCACCCCCTCTTGTAACAAACTAAGAAATTAATAAGCTCTCAACTAATATAACAAGTTAATATCAAGAAACTAAGATTTAACATTTCATATGCTTTAGAAAGTTAAGGCCTAACTTAAAATAGGCTCTAGGCCCAATGTTTAGGGTCCAGTGTGTTGTGGTCCTTTGTATTGTATTGAAATCAGGCCTCATATAGTGTCCCATCCAAACAACAACTCATTGAAGGAGCAGAACTGGTGTTCTGGGGTAGTTGGACTGGAGAAAGGGGTCGAGGGAAGGACCTATGACCTTTCTGGGAGAAAGAGGGGGCTGTTGTGACCTAGGGGGGTGGTGTAGGGTGGGGGACTTAACCCTTGGGGTCCCCCTCCTGGTCAATGGAGTGATTGGTGATGGGGGGGACAAGAAAAGCCCAGGAGATAATGGCTAGGCACCTCACCCCGCCCCAGTTGTGATCTGACCTTCACACACCCTCATCTCCATAACACTGGCCCCCGCTCCCTCTCTGTGAATCTGGCGCAGATTGAGACCTTATTAAAAAGGCTGTGTGTGTGTTCGTCAAGGGTAATCCTCCCACTGTTGCCCGTGACCATGTTCACATCACAACCACACACACACACACACACACACACACACACACACACACACACACACACACACACACACACACACACACACACACACACACACACACACACACACACACACACACACACACACACACACACACACACACACACACACACACAAACACACACTGTCCAGAGGTAGCTAGATATAGGGATAACACCATAGGACCGCTCCAAGTCCAAAAAGACACCCCATTGGTTTAATCCACACGTGGACAATAGCCCTGTGCTGGGCCACTGCTCCATCCCTCCATACAGCATTAAAGGAGGGCAACATCTCTATCCTCCTAGGGCTTATAGTAATACATAGTAATACAGCAGATTTTCTCTGCTGAAGGTACAATTATGGGGGCCAATGTGACAGGCATATCGCAACATGAGTCTGAGGGAGCTAATCCGACTCCAGAACCCATGCACGCGGGGCAACTCGTGGGAAACCTGACCCAGAGACATTGATAGGGTGCTTGTGACATGGTGTGGGTTTTACCACTGTGTTGTGTAAAGCAGATGTAGAACCAGTTCCATTCATCTCTTAAAAGAATGTTCCACTCAAAACATAACCTAGTGTGATTTTTTCAGATACATTCGGAATGGTATTGGATGATAATAGCATATCACAATCCCTACAGATGTAGGATCTTAAATTGAGGCTGCAGGGAAGTAATCCTGGAGCAACAGGAAATGTTAATTATTATGTGGATTTTGATCAAGGGACATTGTTATAGGTGTTGATACATTAGGGAAAATTAACTCTGACATTTCAAAGTGAATATTATAAACATCAGAAGCCTTTTTAAACCTCAAATACACTACAAGGGTCAAATTAAGATCCTACATATGTAGGTGCTTAAATAGTGTGTTTAATAGTGTGAGTTCACCTAGGCTACTAAAGACTTACCTGGCCTTAACAGAGGTTCAATATACTCTTCCTGTAGAGGAAGAGCAGAGCAGCTCCCATTTGATTGGCTGCTGCATGAGTGGTGGCTGGTAGCCTAGTGGTTAGAGAGTTGGGCCAATAACCAGAAGGTTGCTGGATTGAATCCCCGAGATGACAAGGTAAATATCTGTCATTCTGCCCCTGAGCAAGGCAGTTAACTCACTGTTCCCTGGGAGCTGAAGACTTGGATGTTGATTAAGGCAGCCCCCCCACACCTCTCTGATTCAGACACATTTCAGTTGAAGGCATTCAGTTGTACAACTGACTAGGTATCCCCTTTTCCTACTATCGTCTTCCCCATCACTGACACTCACTGATGGGATGATGGGGACAGAGGAGTCCCTGTCATGATCTGCTAATTGATGCTACTGACATTTTTAATTACACAAGCAGTAAGCACCATTGGGACATGCTATTGTATTCTTACAGCTATGTCATCCCAACCGGTATCTGCAGAGAGTTATATACTGTACCATTGGCTATTTGTGGGCTATTAGTGAGACAAAATCTTGCTATACAGAACTGCAGCGGATATGAGATACAGACAGTCATTTGAAGTTGGTGACAAACATAGGACACTGTCTGACACACTCCAGTGATTTCAGTAAGGCTTACGTGTGTTTATCACCAACTTCAAATGACAAATAGCGGCCTGATCGAACACCTGGTTAGTTAATCCTCTCTCGTATTAACGTTCGTTGTTTAACCCGAGCGCCAGTGTATACTACACACATTTGTTATTTGAATTAAAACACCCTCTGGTGATTACCGAGTGTGAGGTAACCTTTACAGAGGAGCTGGTGTTTTTAATTAAAAGGCTGCATCATTGTAGGTTTTCATTAAAAGTCCCAACCCATCGTGTTGGTAAATAAAGTACAGACTTGTCAATGACAATTGTAGTGGTACCAACAGTGTTCCTTGCTTGGTGCAATTTTCTGAAACCATATCCAGTGGTCGTGACCGTGGTATCAAACCCAAAAAGGAGGACATTATACTCAAAATTACCATAGAGGCTCTAAATACTTTAGCCAGTGTCCAAATCAAACAGACATTCAGACATGGAGAAGGTGAATAGAAGTATTAGTGACCCTATCAATGATCAGACAATAGTTTTTTAACTCGGCCGAACTATCTGAACTCATCCAATAAGAAAAGCTTGTTTTTGTTTTCCGTTGCAAAGCATTTTCTATAGTGTGCCCTGCTGAACATCACCCAGATACTGCAGGTATACCAGTAGATTGATTTGTCGAAAGCCTTTAGGCCCAGTGTGGTAGGACCTTACAAGATAGGGCCCTTTGTGTAGATTATTGTGTTATGTCCTAGGAGGACCCACCATGGCCCACAATGCCTTTTTGTTTAATGAGATTTCCTTGTTGGCTGTGTCCCCTTCTGCTTGCTTACATCCCAGTAATTAAAAACAAGAGGGCATGCAGTAAGGTCTCCTCCACCCATTGCATTGGAGATGATTTCTTATTGATCCTAAGAGGGGTCTAGAGTTGGCAGAAATTTGTTCAGGTCCTTTTAAGACCTGTGTGTTTGTCCATCCCCATCAGAAACAATCCAATCTACAAATGCAGATGGTCAATTCTGCTTTTTGACCTCTGGGGACCTTCTCCTGTGATATCAATCAGAACTGAGAGGATCAATAATTTAAAAATAAAATAATAATTCATTGCTCTTTGTGTTGAGGTGGAGTGGAGGTGTTTTAAATTGAGCCTGGATTTTGTAGTTGATCCAAACACACAAATAGCCTGAAATGTAAGTCTGCCTGTTAAATGTGTTAATGTCTCCAGGCATGAAAACAATCCCACAACTAACAAAGCCAAGCTCAAAAATAGCTGATTCATTGTTTTTTCTCCCAATGAACTGGATGAATGGATAATATGGTGTGTCCGTTACAAACAAAAGCAGTGCAGCAATTTGCGTGCAGTGTTAGTTAATTGCCCCCATTGCCATTTATAAGGGAGGAGTTCAAACATGGGTTGCACATGCTTAGCTTCCTCCTCAATATTGGAAACAGTGATGTCTGTTTATTCCACTTTGAACTTGGCATATGCCAGCTAATTACGATCAATCCTTAAACAAAAGATTTGGGCGATTTGGGTGTGTGTGTCGCCCCCCCGCAATCTCGTAGCCCGCTACAATAGCATGTTTGCATAACCACTAAAAAGAGGCGGCGGGCTCAGAGCGAGGGAGAGAGTTTAACTCCCATTAGCGAGACAAAGGAGCGAGCCGCAGGGCACTGAGTCTCACGCCTCCCAGCGATTCCCATTTTCCACACCCTGTTCCTTCAGGATTCCTCTCCCAAGCTACATAGCTCCCTAGCTCCGCATTCAGCCATTGTTTACTCCGGTCCCCCCACTGCTTTAATGGTTCTAATGGGGGAGAAGAGGGGAAGGGAGCAATTTTTGGAGGTGCAGAGTATACATTTGTAATCCCACACAAAAAGCCCTGGATTACTTTTTAGATAGGAAGGATGGAGTTTCAATAGCTTGTTTTACGTTTTTAAATAATTTTTGGGCCTCAGAAATTAAAATTATAATCAGTTGTGAACCAAGTAGCCGAAGAAAGTCACAATGCACTTTTCTTACATTTGCATTTTTTACCATAAGATTTTCCAAAATGTATTATCAGACATTATAAAAGCTCATAAATTATATCAAGTTATAAAGCATTATGCCTGCAGGCTTTAAGTCAAGCACGGCCACACTTTTTATTTATTTTATTTTTAGAAAATGTTCAGCACAAGTGCAGCCTACATGTTGATGCACTATTTGATTATAAAACATAGACCAATAGTGTAAGTAGATTTCTTCCCTCGAATATGCCACCTGATTACTAATGTGAGACCAAATCTTCTCTCCTAGCCATAACACTTCATTGCTCTTTTTAACAGCCCTGTAAAGTATGAGTTTCTCAGGTAACCCCCCATACAAGTCCATTCAATAGATTGTTTATTGTCATATTAAAGCCTATAGCACTTTGTATGTACGTTTGGTCCAAGGCTCAGTTTTAATATACTGGTTCTTCAGTCACAGTGCAGCTGTAGCTGGCTGCCACTCAAACATAGATAAAGGGAGAGCGGGGTAAGGCTATGTGAGAGGAAGGCGTAACGCAATCAATGAGGGGATTTGCGTAGGTTTTGCCTTATTCCTGGCGCTCAGGACCCCCTTTCACTCACTCTCCCTCTCTTTTTGAGGGGTGGGTGGCTGGCTAAAATGATCCCTGGCCGCCATTACAATAGCCTGTAAAGTTCAGGGCCAATGGCCTAGGAGACAATGGTTTCCCGAGTGAGTGGGGGTTCGAGGCAGACCTGGTGGCCGGACGCAAGCTGTCCCCTCCATCACCCACTCCCCCCTTCCATCAACTCTCCTCCAACTCTCTCATGGCCCCTGAAGGGTTAGGGTCGCATCCTCCAGGGTGGGGACTGGGTGGGGGATCCCCTGCTGCTCAGACGAAGAAAAAACTCATTTCGGACCCTCCACCTCGGAAATTGGATTAATCCTCTAAATTGAGCACTCCATCCCACATCAATATAAGAACAGATCACATAGGTTATAGTGGATGATTAGCATAGTTGGATCAACATTTGGTAATCTTACAGAGAGAGAGTACATGTGGGCAAACCTCAAAGGCTTTAATCTAGCACCCTATTGCCTTGTCACTAGCTAGCAATATGTAGCAGCCAAGGCCATAGTGATTACATTGCTGCCTTGAAGGCATCATATCACCCATATTAGGGCCATATGAATGTGTTTATTGACATACAAAGGAAGGGGACCCTTGATCAATCTCTTTTTTGATGCATCAAGAAGCAATGTCTAATGTAGAAAGGCTATAGAGATGCATATTATTATCGTGGCTATTCAGTGCAAAGTTGTGTTGAGGCCTAGCAATTTGAACACATCTTAGAGAGCCATATATCTAAAATATTTTGCTCTATTATACTGATACAGTGCCTTCTGAAAGTATTCATACCTCTTGACTTATTCCACATTTGTGCTGTGCTGTGTTAGATTTGCCCCAAACATAACGCTTTGTATTCAGGACATAAAGTTAAAAAATGTGAAGATCAACTTTAGTGCCTTATTGGGAAAGTTGCACAACTGAATGTATTTTCTGCATTAACCCAACCCCTTTGAATCAGAGAGGTACACGGGGATGCTTTATTTGACTTCATCAGTGCCCAGGTTACAGTTGTTGGAGGTTAACTGCCTTGATCCAGGGCAGAACAATGGATTTTTACCTTGCCGGCTCAGGGATTCAATCCAGCAACCTTCCGGATACTGGCCCAGCGCTCCTACCTGCCAGGCTACCAGGATGCATGTTTTGTAATATTTTTTATTTTGTACAGCCTTCCTTCTTATCCCTCTGTCATTTAGGTTAGTATTGTGGAATAACTGCAATGTTGTTGATCCATCCTCAGTTCTCTCGTATCACAGCCATTAAGCTCTGTTAACTGTTTTAAAGTAACCAGTGTGAAATCCCTGAGAGGTTTCCTTCCTCTCCAGCAACTGAGTTATTTTTTTAAATTTTACCTTTATTTAACTAGGCAAATCAGTTAAGAACAAATTCTTATTTTCAATGAGGACCTAGTGGGTTAACTGCCTGTTCAGAAGAACAACAGAACAACAGATTTGTACCTTGTCAGCCCCAGGATTTGAACATGAAACCTTTCGGTTACTAGCCCAACGCTCTAACCACTAGGCTACCCTGCCACCTCAAAAGTTAGGAATGATGCCTGTATCTTTTTAATGACTGGGTGTATGGATACACCATTCAAAGTGTATTAAAAACATCACCATGCTCAAAGGGATATTCAATGTGTGGTTTAAAAAATATATTTACCCATCAACCAATAGGTGCCGTTCTTTGTGAGGCATTGGAAAACCTCCCTGGTCTTTGTAGTTGAATCTGTGTTTGAAGTTCACTGCTCTACTGAGGGACCTTACAGGTAATTGTATGTGTGGGGTATAAAGATAAGGCACACTGTTATTGTACATAGAGGGAGTCTGTGCAACTTATTATGTATCTTCTATGCATATTTTTATACATACTCCTGAACTTATTTAGTCCATAACAAAGGGGTTCAATACTTTTCAGCTTTTCATTTTTTATTCATTTGTAAAAATAAAAATTCCACTTTGATATTATTAAGGGGTATTGTGTGAAGGCCAGTGACACCAAATTCAGCCTGTAACACAACAAAATGTGGAAAACATCAAGAGGTGTGAATACTTTCTGAAGGCACTCTATACACTATATATACAATAGTATGTGGACACAGCTTCAAATGCGGGGATTCAGCTTTTTAGCAACACATGTTGCTGACAGGTATAGAAAGTCCAGCAGACAGCCATGCAATCTCCACAAACAAACATTTGCAATAGAATGGCCTTACTGAAGAGCTCAGTGACTTTCAATGTGCCACCGTCATAGGATGCCACCTTTAAAACAAGTCAGTTCGTCAAATTTCTGCCCTGCTAGAGCTGGCCTGGTCCACTGTAAGTGCGGTTATTGTGAAGTTAAAACGTTTAGGAGCAACAATGGCTCAGCCGTGAAGTGGTAGGCCACACAAGCTCACAGAACTGGACCGCCAAGTGCTGAAGCGCATAGCATGTAAAAATAGTTTGTCCTCGGTTGCAACACTCACTACCGAGTTCCAATCTGCCTCTGTCAGCACAAGAACTGTTCGTCGGGAGCTTCCTGAAATGTGTTTCCATGGCCGAGCAGCCACACACAAGCCTAAGATCACCATGTGCAATGCCAAGTGTTGGCTGGAGTGGTGTAAAGCTCGCCATTATTGGACTCTGGAGCAGTGGAACTGTGTTCTCTGAAATGATGAATCAAGCTTCACCATCTGGCAGTTTGATGGATGAATCGGGGTTTGACGGATGAATCGGGGTTTGACGGATGCCAGGAGAACGCTACGATGCCCAAATGCATAGTGCCAACTGTAAAGTTTGGTGGAGGAGCAATAATGGTCTGGGGCTGTTTTTCATGGTCCGGGCTAGGCCCCTTAGTTCCATTGAAGGGAAATCTTAACGCTACAGCATACAATGACATTCCAGACGATTCTGTGCTTCCAACTTTGTGGCAACAGTTTGGGGAAGGCCCTTTCCTGTTTCAGCATGACAGTGCCCCCGTGCACAAAGCAAGGTCCATACAGAAAAGGTTTGTCGAGATCGGTGTGGAAGAACCTGACTGGCCTGCACAAAGCCCTGACCTCAACCCCATCGAACACCTTTGGGATACATTTTCTACGCCGACTGCGAGCCAGGCCTAATCGCCAAATATCAGTGCCAACCTCACTAATACTCTTGTGGCTGAATGGAAGTAAGTTCCCGCAGTAATGTTCCGAATGTAGTGGAAAGCCTTTGCAGAAGAGTGGAGGCTGTTATAGCAGCAAAGGGAGGACCAACTCCATATTAATGCCTATGATTTTGGAATGAGATGTTCGACGAGCAGGTGTCCACGTAATTTTGGTAATATAATGTATTGTCTGTTGTATGTGATATAACTTGGAACCTGACTTTGCCACTTTGGACCTGTAGAAGCTTATAGGTAAAATCCACTCAAAATCTATCTTTTGGTATTTTTTCTCATTAGTCCACAGTTGAAATTCTCTAAATGTTTTGCATGCCAGCAGTCAAGTTTTCAAGATATTGGACTTTCAAGAAGCAAGTGTCACCGGCCACATCAACATGATGATGCAAGATGAAAGACTTGACAGCTGACAAATATTTTGCGACTCTATCAACACTTTCTCCGACTAATGGAGAAAAAAACAACATTTATATCGTTTTGGAGTTAAGTTTTATTTTAAGCTTGGCAAGTCACATATAGAAAAGAGGTGTTCTTCTGTCCAAAGTAAAAGTAATGTCTTCATTCTCCAGTTTGTGGGATTTGATAGTCTATATACACTCTTTGGTCAGGGCCGTCTCCTAACAGTACATCAGATCATTTATTTTGCAATGGAAGACATTATTACTGATATTGGCATTGTGGTTCAGAAATAGAAGAAGAACACACACTTGATCCATACAAATGTTTATCAATATCATAGACACCAATAACATAAAATAGCCACCTGTTGTGACATAACTTAATCTGGTTATCACCAGGTTGTATCTCTATATCTTATACACCCCTTACCCTGTCGTTCACAACCCCATATCATGTCACCCCTTCCCCCACACCCCTATTTTGTCAAGATAGACATTGGCCTCTAATGTCTTGCAACGCCATGTGTTCGATAACTTGGGCCACAGAATGTGACGCAAGTCCCCCATTTTTAAAAATTTAACTAGACAAGTCAGTTAAGAACAAATTCGTATTTATTGGGACCCCTGAATTTCATTAAAACCCCTATAAGGGAGGGGGAGATGGTAGTAGAGGTGGGTGCGGGACTGTGGCCAGCTGAGCTAGAGAACACCCACACCCCACCCTACTCCTTGCTACATCTGCTGGGTGTGACTTAACTCATTCTAATGGGTGCAGATGCAGGGAATCTCTGATCAAATCAAATCGTATTGGTCACATACACATGGTTAGCAGATGTCATTGCAAGTGCAGCGAAATGCTTGTGCTTCTAGGTCCGACAGTGCAGCAATATCTAACAAGTCATCTAACAATTCCACAACAACGACCTAATACACACAAATCTAAGTAAAGGGATGGAATAAGAATACGTACATATAAATATATGGATGAGCAATGACCGACCGGCATAGGCAAAATGCAATAGATGGTATAAAATACAGTATATATATGTGGGATGAGTGATGCAAGATATGTAAACATCATTATTAAAGTGGCATTAATAAAGTGACTAGTGATCCATTTGTTAGAGTAGCCAATGACTTCAAGTCTGTATGTAGGCAGCAGCCACTCTATGTTAGTGATGGCTGTTTAACAGTCTGATGGCCTTGAGATAGAAGCTATTTTTCAGTCTCTCGGTCCCAGCTTTGATACACCTGTACTGACCACGCCTTCTGGATGGGAGCAGGGTGAACAGGCAGTGGCTTGGGTGGGTGTTGTCCTTCAAGATCTTTTTGGCCTTCCTGTGACATCGGGTGCTGTAGGTGTCCTGGAGGGCAGGTAGTTTGCCCCCAGTGATGCATTGTGCAGACCGCACCACCCTCTGGAGAGCCCTGTGGTTGTGGGTGGTGCAGTTGCCGTACCTGGCAGTGATACAGCCTTACAGGATGCTCTCGAATGTGCATCTGTAAAAGTTTGTGAGGGTTTTAGGTGACAAGCCAAATTTATTCAGCCTCCTGTTGCACCTTCTTCACCACAATGTCTGTGTGGGTGGACCATTTCAGTTTGTCCGTGATGTGGACGACGAGGAACTTAAAACTATCCACCTTCTCCACTGCTGTCCCATCAATGTGGATGGGAGGGGGGGCTGAGACACCAGGTGGGTGCAATTAATTACCAGGTGGATGTCCCAATGTCACAGGGACGAGCTGAAACCTTTATCAGGGTGTGTTGGAGAAAAGGACTGCTGACATCTCAGGCTGTGGGAATGGCTTATGGCTCTGCGATGCATTTATGGATGAAGTTTGGTCATGGATGTCAGTTGGTTGACTGGGCTATGTTGGAGAGGATTTCATTTGAAGATGCTCTGATTTGATTGGTTGTTTCACAACCTTGTTCAACTATCAGATCACTTGTGATCAACCCTGCACAATAATAATTTTCTATACTTGCAAACATGATCACAAGGGACAGATTGTAATTTTACTGTAGGGTCAGAATCAGTAGATCTATCTGTATATGTTATGAATACATTCACAATCAGTCCTGAAGGTTATGCGATATCTTGTAGTATTTGTCCTGCTGCAATCAAGAGATGCGTCAACAGACTCCGTAACATATTCTCTGGTCAGTAGTATGGTATACGATGTATATGTGTTAACAGAACTAGACAATCATTTGTGCCAGGTGTGATATCCCTCCTAAATAGCTCGGGCTAATGTTCCTATCAACTCAGTAAGGCCAACAGGCTAGTCTTTAAAAAAAAATGTTTTATTGGTAGGTAACTGTTATGAAAGTTGTATTGTCAATTTTGTTTTCTATTTAAACGCAACTTTAAACGTGTACATGACACTGCAACGAAATGTACCCATAGGGACAATAAAGTAAGTAAAACGGATTTAGATGGGGCACACATGCCATTTGATAGAAAGCTCAAACTCAACCCTGGACCTTGAATCCAGTTCCACTGTGTTTCTTCATTGTTCCCCTCTAATCAGAGATTGATTTTGACCTGAGATACCAGGTGGACGCAATTCATTATCAGGTAGAACATAAAACCAGCAGGCGTCAGACCTTGTAGAGTACGAGTTGAATACCCCTGGGACAGAACATTGATACAGGCACATTTATGAGCCATAGCATAGCCTTCAATAGAGATGAACCAGTTTAGGTTGTTTTAGGGTTTGAAATGGTAGTTGAAGTTTTCGGCTTAATGTGGATGTTAGGACGAGAGACATACCCCGTTGTTAAACTGTAGAAGTCCATGGTTCTTAAGGAAAATTGGCTAAATAATACAATTTATATGAAATTGTAAAAGTAAGTTAAGGTGCACAGATGTCACTAATCAAGTGGAGTGGCCATCGGAAAGAAGAGGATGAAGAGAGGATTTGTGAGAACATTGTTGTTACAATTAAAGTCAAGGGCAAAAGTCATGGATGTGAGACCACAGCTTTGCCAGGTGCTGAATGGAAGGGTGTGAAGGTGTGATGTGATTGTGGTGGCGGTCAGAGGGAGGGGGGGATGGCTCTGTAGATGAGAAGAAGGGGGGTTCACTATAGTTTTCATAAATGGATGCACAAGTTCTCCATTAACTTGATGGTGCATCTCATCATGCAAGTTCAAGAGCTTTGGGGCTTTGTGTCACTTTCTCACTCCCTTTTACCTCCCCACCTCAACAGCTGGGAGAAAGGGAGCGGCCATCTCGAGGGGTCAAGGTGGGGCAGGGGTTTTTGAGTCTGTTTGCCCACAAAAAAGATGAAGAAAATGGGGAAGACTGGCCGTGTCAGCGGGGTCAACTTTGAGAGGGGAATGGGGTGATTCAGTGGCATGGGAAAGTCACCCCGGAGCCTTGGTGAAAGGGATGCAGGGATGCAGGGGGGAATTAGAGGGGCAGATGGCCCGCATAGAGGGGTGTGTTGGTTTATGGTGATGAGAATTTCTAGGGGTTGTGGGGAGGTGGGGTAAGAACAAGTATGAGTGTCGTCACTGCGCCATTGACGCCAATCTGCGCCTGGTTTAATAGAAGTTCTCCTAACTTGACCCCACTAACCCTTGCTAGTCTTCTGCCTCCGTCTCGCCCATTGTTCCTACCCTCTTTGGCTCAATGACTCCACGGCATTTGGCCCTATTATTGTGGCCGGTGTCGGTAAAAGTCTTGTGGACGCAGAACTAACACAGCCATCAATCAGTTGGCCGGTGTAGAGTGTCAAATGCAGTTTTTGGGATTGGAAAAAACTGCATTTGACACTCCGTCTCCATTCTGGTCCCCTTCTGTGTTGTTGTGTCTACGTCTTTGCTTGTAAACACAGATACAGAGGGCATAGGACGGGAAACTTGGTGTATGAATGGATTAGAGACAGGCAAGGCTCCAGCCATGACATGCTCAGTGCCCCAGTACAAAGTGCTGTGAGGTGTAGTTTATAAGTTTATACATTTTTTCGTTTACTAGATTGTCCCATAAAGTGCAATTATTAAGCTCCCTTACTGGTCTGTCACCCTTACCTCATCTTATAGGGATTGGGTTGAAAGGTACTTTATGGGTAAACTACATAGCCAACAATGCGTTCCTTTGGGAATGTACTTATAGTAGGTGATTAGATAAACACATGCAATTGCATCACCAGTGTTCACAATAATAAACACAGTATTATCCTCATCATCCTGGACTACATGACACCATTTCTCCCTGCTGTACTGGTCTACAAAATGAATCAACACTGATGTTCTCAACCCTTATTGCCAATGATCTTCTTCCCCCCTTTTCTAGATGTATGTGGTGCCAAGGAGCTGGCATTCCTATTGGAGCCCAGCGACGTCATCGCTGTGCGGGATCGACCGCTGATGCTGGACTGCCGGGTGGAGGGCGAGGGTACCATCTCGATCACGTGGCGCAGGAACGGGGTACCCGTGGTTGTGGAGGAGCGGGTACAGGTGCTGCCCAACGGGACCCTCTTCATTCAGAGCTTCCAGAAACGACTAGAGAGAGGCGGAAGTGAGACGGACGTTGGAGAGTACGACTGCGCCGCCCAGAACCGCTTTGGCATGCTGGTCAGCCGCAAGGCCCGGGTTCAGCTTGCATGTGAGTTCCCCTCCCTTACATACCGTTTCACCTAGTGTAATTTGTACCAGTTACCAACATAACTGTCACTTATGTATAGGAGATGTCCAACACTCAACGCACATACAATACACAGAAAACACTTCACCTATCTATCTATACACAACACAAGATAGCATAATGGTGACTATTAAGGGAAATTGTTAATTTGCACTTGCTGGGATCGTTATTCTCCACCTGCCAACCCCTACTGGTGCTAATACAGTAGCTAAATAACTCATTTTAAAGACTATATCAATACAAAGATTACACATCTTGACTTATGGCCGAGGCGCAGTTTTCCAAATAACAAAAATACTCTTTCATTTTCAGTCAAGGGAAAAAGATGAGTTACATAATACATGTACATTATTGCCCAGTACATCAAACGTAGTTTTAGAGTAGCCTTGAATAATCACATTACTCCATACGTCATCTTGACGGAGTCTTGCCCCACTACTGAACGAACAAGTGTAGCGCAAGATGGCGGAGAGCCCTCTCATTAGAGATTTATTTTGGGAGATTGCAAAATATGACCTTTTCATTCATGGCAGGATAAACATATTGTTTCAGGAAATAATACATGTTTTGTTTAGTTACTTTGCAATCCCACTCTGTTGTGGACGTCCCCATTGAAATGCATGACATCCGGCGCAGCGTAACAGAGTGCTTATGGGTAATGTGAACGAGGCTTTACAATTAGTGATATGTTCAATGTGTAGCCTGGCTACACAAACACATGATTAGTCAATAATATTTCCTTATGAATGTGATTTAGAGAGAACCAGCAGCGAATGTTACCAGGGTAAGGCTACAGAAGTCATAAAAACTGTGGAGAGGTCAAAGCACGGCTTTTGTCCTACTAAACTAAATGTAGTCCCCTCTCTGTCAAAACAGGCAAGAGTCTGTTCTTAATGATGCTCCATACTGCAAACACCTTTGTCGCATACATGGCAACCCAAGACCCCCTCGGACTCTATAGACTCTGTTATAAATGATGCTCCATGCTGAGAGCACCTTCGTTGCATACCTGGCAACTTGAGACCACCTCAGACTCTTTCATCTCTTTTGTTTATTTGAGTCACTGTGGGTGATGAATGGTACACCCCACTAAGTCTACTGACACGTGGACATACACAAAACACACACACACACACACAAAACATAGTGTTCAGACAAGATTTAAGATAAACACATTGCAACGCTGCTGGGATTTTCACGCTTAACAGTTTCCCGTGTGTATCAAGAATGGTCCACCACCAAAAGGACATCAATCCAACTTGGCACAACTGTGGGAAGCATTGGAGCCTGTGTAAATCTTTTGACACTTTGTAGTATCCATGCCCTGACAAATTGAGGCAGTTCTCAGAGCAAAAGTGGGGGGAAGGTGTTCTTAATGTTGATATTTTTGTATAATATTTTTGACTCTGCTGCTTATCTTGGACCAGGTCTCCTCTTGCAAAATAGAGATTTTATCTCAATGAGACTAACCTGGGTCAATGAATGTTAAATGGGGATATATATTTTGTTGTTCTTTCTTCCTTAGTTCTCCCTAAGTTCCATACCCACCCAGAGTCTATGTCAGTGGACGATGGCGGTGTGGCTCGCTTCAAGTGCCAGGTCAACAGTGTGCCTGAGGCCAACATCACCTGGGAGAGGGACAGAAACCCACTCAGTACCACCGACAACAGGTATCATCATACTAATATATAGGCCTATACACTCACTCACACACACCTAAAAAAAATGGGTTATTGTTGGATGATTGCTAATGAACTTGGCGCTTGCCGTCACCCTGCAAGAGAGTTTGCCATATTAGCGATGTAGCTACCTTGCTGCAGATAACTACTTTTTCAAAATGCCTAACTTTTAAATTCTCAGAATAACTATGTCACATCTACTGCATGTGGGCACTAACAACTCTTTCAACTCCTCCCCCTCACTTGTCTAGGTACACTCTCCTGCCCATGGGTATCCTCCAGGTGACTGGTGTGAGGCGGATCGACGCCGGGGTGTACCGTTGTGTGGCCTCCAACATCGCCAACACACGCTTCAGCCACGAGGCTGTGCTCAATGTGACCGGTGAGTGGGAACGACCCCACTGCTCAATGGCGAACTCTCCATTGTCAGCGCATCTTATTCCAGGACTAGGCTTGATCTGTGTCTGGGAAACCAGCCCTTACAATACAGATCATATAATTAGAGGGACCTGGCAATAGTGTTCCAATGGGTTTGTTCATGTTGCTTTTTTAAATCTATGATTTAAGTTGTTTGCGACACTCTCTAAATAATACTGAACTGACCATGTCTATGCTAATCACACAAATAGTGTTAAAAGTCCTATAGGCTTAAGCCAAAGTATGAACATGGTCTTACTCAGCTGAAGAAACAGTCTTAAGGTAGTGTCTTATCTCTCTTTGTTTGTGTCCTTTTCCTTTCTCTACAGGTGGGGCTTCCAGGATCTACAAGGAGCCAGTTATCCTCTCTGGGCCCCAGAACCTGACCATCACTGTCCACCAGACAGCCATTTTGGAGTGCATCGCCACAGGGAATCCCCGGCCCATCGTGTCTTGGAGCAGGCTGGGTAACGATTGTTCTCATGCAATCAGAATGGCGTACAATGGCCTTAATTTCTAGGATACTCAGCTGAGTTAATGCTAGCAGCTCAACAATGATTTGATCTCTGTGTCAGTTATTCTGCACTATGTTGCTCTGTAGACGGGTTAGCTGAGAATGTCACGAAAACGATGCACATGCTTCAATGGAACAGAAGGCCATTGTTTTTGCGAATCTGTATGGCCAGGTCCTTCTGTAGCTCAGTTGATAGAGCATGGCGCTTGTAATGCCAGGGTAGTGGGTTTGATCCCCGGGACCACCCATACGTAGAATGTATGCACACATGACTGTAAGTCGCTTTGGATAAAAGCGTCTGCTAAATTGCATATATTTTTATTATATTACTAACGACAATGACAAGAAGCTGTCATGTGTGGAATCGCAATGGCTTGTTTCAGTTAGTTTCTTCTCGTTCTTGATACCATGCCTTGTTTTAAGGTCTTTTGACTGATGTCACGTCTATGCTGACATGACAAAAGATTGCTAGCAAGCTAACCAACCGCTGTAACAATGTACTTGAGAGACAAGTGCTCATTGTGCAAATGTATTTATGTTTTCAATAAACATTGGAGATGAAATATAGTATAGTTCTTGTCAACAATCTAAGCTAAACCCGTTTTGCCCCATAGTTGTGCATGCGTCGATTTTGTTGCTAAACAAACTTGATTTTGATTGTATGAACCCTGTGTTTTTCTGTACTATGTTGGCCTATGTCTTATTCCGTTGTGTGTGTGTGTGTGCTCTCTCCAGATGGGCGCTCCATCGGGGTGGAGGGCATCCAGGTGTTGGGCACTGGAAACCTGATGATCTCGGACGTGTCGCTGGAGCACTCAGGGGTGTACGTGTGCGCCGCCAACCGCCCCGGGACCAGGATGAGGCGTACCGCACTGGGAAGACTGGTGGTTCAAGGTGAGCTCCCTCCAAACACTTATACCCATTTCCGACTACTGTGCAGAAGTAAGTCGAGCCAAGCTGTACTGAGCTGGCCTGGTTTAGCATCCACCAATGTTGCTGGCACAGTGATGTGAAAAGAAAATATCTGAGCCATCCGAGTACGGTTTAGGTCAACACAAGAGTCTGAAAATGGTAATACTGTACCTGCCTCACCTCACTAAAAGGCACAGCCTGAAGGCTGAATCAAAGTAAAGTTTCAATAATTCATTGGGAATTTATTCAACAGTAAATGATATCCTCCAAGAATGGCTTTCCATATCACAGTGAGCCTTAGCCAATGATCATGACAACTGAGGGATACACAAGATCGCAGGAAGGGGGAGGGGGGTTCATGTCCGGAAGGTGGGGTGAGGGTGTGTGGGTGTAGGATTTGGGCTTTTGGGACTGGCTGTATTGAATTTGGCCATGACTTCTGCCAGGGAATTGAAGGAAAAGGGGTAGGTTTCTGAGAGAGGAGTTGATACCCAAGCTCCACCCTCTCACCTCACCTTTGCCCCCCTTAGAGCTTTGAAGTGGGGGAGGTGAGGTGGGGATGGGAGTAGTTTTTTTTTTTTTTGGTGACACTATTGGCGTGATAGAGACCCCGTGCTCCCACTTGTAATTAAGCATTGACGCTAATCTCCAGCTGGACTTTGTGTGTGTGTCCACTGCTGTCACTACCTCAGTGACAAGGCCCATCCATCACCCAGCAACTGTCCATACGTTCACCCTCCTCATATTTCTAACTGTCATTACCCCCATTTTAATTGGCTATCCTAAGTGTTTCTCATTATACTGAGGACCACACAAGGGTCAAAACACCGCTGGTCAATGTGAGAGACCAACAGCATAATGGGAAACAAATTGCCCTACCGTAAACAACTATGGAAAGGGAAAGGGGGAAACCTAGTCAGTTGTACAACTGAAAGCATTCAACTGAAATGTGTCTTCCGCATTTAACCCAAACCCCTCTGATAGGTTTATATTAGAATGTAATCATGTTTGCTCTCCTGCCTCTCTAGAAGAGATAATCGGCACAGAATATGTAACTGATGTGCAATAGATTGATGTTGATGTCTTAACATTGCATTTACACTTTCAAAGTCAATCAATATCTTTTCCTTAATGAACTCGCCAAATATAGCTCTCATGAAGTACTTATTACAATACCTAGTTACCATACCTGCGATAGATTAGCGTCCTGTCCAGTGGGTGTACTTGTACATAAAGCTGCCTCATGCTCCTGCCCCTATGGGCATTCTGGTTTGGACAAGTTTTGCCTACTTAGTTACAATAGCTAGCAGCTAGCAAACTGTTACAATACCTAGCTACCAACATGTTACCTAATACCAAAACAAAATGTAGCCTATAGCAACAAAATGTTACCTAATACCTAGCTAGAAAAATATGACCTATAAAGTACACTATATCTCCATATATCCCTTCACCCCTATAATCCATTTAAATTACTCTACTTTGCACCCAGCTGTTAAGGCTCTCCTGATCCATGTTGTGTCAGCCTCTTTGACCTGGTCAATCAATAGTTCTCCCTATCAGTCTTTCACAAGTGGATTGGCCATGGAGGACGTGGTCTTTAATGCATTCATACATTTATTGATTTCGCTCTATTTGTTAAAGAAAAAAGAACAAAGAGCTTTTTAGGATGGCGGTCACATGAAATGGGTGAAATTATTGGTTCATGGACATTGTCAATGTCAAATACAGGCCCAAAGTGACCTAAAATCCCCAATTCCCTTTTAAAATGTAATACTGGAGGTACATTCAGCTTGAATGTCCGCTTAATATTTGCTGATACTTGATACGGTTTTCAAAAGGTGTCTATGATACTGTTCTCAAAAGGTGTCTATGATACTGTTCTCAAAAGGTGTCTATGATACTCTATGATACTGTTCTCAAAAGGTGTCTATGATACTGTTCTCAAAATATGTCTATGATACTGCTCTCAAAAGGTGTCTATGATACTGTTCTCAAAAGGTGTCTATGATACTGTTCTCAAAAGGTGTCTATGATACTGTTCTCAAAAGGTGTCTATGATACTGTTCTCAAAAAGTGGCTACAATCCACCACCATAGGATGGACTTAAATTTGCATCAATAATGGGAATTGATGGGAAATGATGTAAATATATCACTAGCCACTTTAAACAATGCTACCTTATATAATGTTACTTACCCTACATTATTCATCTCATATGCATATGTATATACTGTACTCTACAACATCGACTGCATCCTTATGTAACACATGTATCACTAGCCACTTTAACTATGCCACTTTGTTTACTTTGTCTACACACTCATCTCATATGTATATACTGTACTCGATACCATCTACTGTATGCTGCTCTGTACCATCACTCATTCATATATCCTTATGTACATGTTCCTTATCCCCTTACACTGTGTATAAGACAGTAGTTTTGGAATTGTTAGTTAGATTACTTGTTGGTTATCACTGCATTGTCGGAACTAGAAGCACAAGCATTTCGCTACACTCGCATTAACATCTGCTAACCATGTGTATGTGACAAATAAAATTTGATTTGATTTGATTTGATTTGCCATGTTGCATCCAATAATAACAATAGAAAGGTATTGGTTAGGCACAAATCATATAGAATAGCAATGGCCATGAGACTAATTACTTCACCTATTTTTAGCTCTCACATGTTCCCTATTCCTGCCAACAAGGCAAGTCTGATCATATAGAATAATATGAAATACTTTGAGATATGATGCTGTTAATGTGAGACACCACTCAAGTTCAAAGTCCTACTTTGCAGTTGGAGACCTTTAGATATATACACTGTGTAAAGGAGGTTATTGGAGGCCATAGAGGTCTGCTATTTCACACACTCTGTCCTCTTGACAGACTGTCTGTTTCCCTGTCCCTTCTGCTCTTAAACATTCCGGTCATAGTCATGATATGACGGGACAAGGGGGCAGCCAGGATAGGACAGGACAGATGCAAGGCCATAGATTTGGACAATGGGAGAGAGGAGAGAAAGAACAAGTGAGAAAAAAATAAGGGTCAGGATGTGCAGACGGTCATTGTGTGTGGGGAAGGGGGAGTGAAGAATCACCTCTCACCTTTAAACTCTGACCCCTTACCCCTGACCCTGTCCTAGGAAAATGGTCGGAGTCGGGGAATAGAGAGATGGCGGAACACCGTACCGGTCAGGACAGATATGGAAGGAGAGAGAGAAGGGGGTGGTTTTTGGTGTGGAGGAGGGTAAGATTGATGTGTCCCCCAAAGAGAGAGGAGGGTGACCAGTCCCCATACCCTGTCATTCGTTACTACAATTTTTGGGTGAGTGGGGAGGGGGGACAGTTGTTCTCGTCAAAGCTGGATGTCAGGCGGTGGGGGCAGAGTTCAGGGGACACCGAGGGAGGGGGGACACAAAGGGTGCAGGGCATTGTGTGATGACTGCTTTCTCTGAATGGAGGGCCGGTTAAATCATCCCCCTCATCCATTGCCTTCTTTGGGGTAGAACATTTTCTTTAAAAAAATGTGGAGATGGTTGGAATCGTTGAAAGGCTTTAAAATGCAGATCCCACAGCTGCCGGCTTACTGAGAGGGTCTTTTTCACATTAGATATGAGTGTCAGAACCAAACAGAATATATGTCAGAGAGTAGAACATACGCTATATAGACACAAAAGTATGGACACCCCTTCAAATTAGCGGATTTGGCTATTTCAGCCACACCCGTTGCTGGCAGGTGTAGAAAATCGAGCACACAGCCATGCAATCTCCATAGACAAATATTGTCAGGAGAATGGCCTTACTGAAGAGCTCAGTGACTTTCAATGTGGCACTGTCATAGGATGCCACCTTTCCAACAAGTCAGTTCATCAAATTTCTGCCCTGCTAGAGCTTCCCCGGTCAACTGTAAGTACTGTTATTGTGAAGTGGAAATGTCTAGGAGCCACAACGGCTCATCCGCGAAGTGGAAGGCCACACAAGCTCACAGAACGTGACTGCGGAGTGCTGAAGCACGTAGCGTGTAAAAATCATCTGTCCTCGGTTGCAACACTCACTACTGAGTTCCAAACTATCTCTGGAAGCAACGTCAGCACAAGAACTGTTCGTCTGGAGCTTCATGAAATAGGTTTCCATGGCCAGTAGCCGCACACAAGTCTAAGATCACAATGAGCAATGCCAAGCGTCGGCTGGAGTGGTGTAAAGCTCGCTGCCATTGGACTCTGGAGCAGTGGAAACGTGTTCTCTGGAGTGATGAATCATGCTTCACCATCGGTCTGCCGACGGATGATCTGGGTTTGGTGGATGCCAGGAGAATGCTACCTGCCACAATGCATAATGGCAACTGTAAAGTTTGGTGGAGGAGGAATAATGGTCTGGGGCTGTTTTTCATGGTTCGGGCTAGGCCACTCAGTTCCAGTGAAGGGAAGTCTTGACACTAAAACATACATGACATTCTAGACTATTCTCTGCTTCCAACTTTGTGGCAACAGTTTGAGGAAGGCCCTCTCCTGTTTCAGCATGAAACAAACACCATCTACAAAATCAGTTGTGTTAGAAATAGATCAGTTACCTTTTGATAAATATACTACACAGATGAGGGTCATATCCAAGCCATATATGGATATTTATTATATAGCTCTTAGTCACACGATCTATGAAACTATAACTAGGAACAACGTAACATAAGTGATATGTTTCAAGATGTAGTCCTACCACAAAAGACATAAAGCCCCCCCCCCCGGAGGGCCTGGAGCCCTGAAATTAGGTTAAACTAGACTCTGAAATAGACTCTGAAATAGACTGAACCAAACTGGAAGGATGTTTAGTGTTTGTAGCCTATCCTCTAGCTGTGCGTAATTGCATAATGAATTATGTTGCTATAAATGTAATGTGGTTTGTCTCTTAACACTCATTCTCCTCATTCTTGCCCTTACAAGTGGGATACAACTACTGACCAAATGACAGTAATAACTACTGATCAAATGATATAAATAACTACTGACCAAATGACAGTAATAACTACTGATCAAATGATAAAATAACTACTGACCAAATGACAGTAATAACTACTGATCAAATGATAAATAACTACTGACAAATGATATAAATAACTACTGACCAAATGACAAATGACAGTAATAACTACTGACAAATGACAAATGACAGTAATAACTACTGACCAAATGACAGTAATAACTACTGACCAAATGACAGTAATAACTACTGACCAAATGACAGTAATAACTACTGACCAAATGACCAAATGACAGTAATAACTACTGACCAAATGACAGTAATAACTACTGACCAAATGACAGTAATAACTACTGACCAAATGACAGTAATAACTACTGACCAAATGACAGTAATAACTACTGACCAAATGACAGTAATAACTACTGACCAAATGACAGTAATAACTACTGATCAAATGACAGTAATAACTACTGACCAAATGATATAAATAACTACTGACCAAATTACAGTAAAAACTACTGACAAAATTACAGCAATAATTATTGACCAAATTACAGTAAAAACTATTGAACACAAACAACAGTCTGGGTGTAGGATATATAAGTAAATTGGATAGATGTAATGTATGTATGCACTTAGTTCGATTTGAGTCCGTGTTTGAACTAGTCCTGACAACTGACCAGTATCCCTAGGTTATGAGCTCTGTGTTCAGATAAATGTGATTGATATCATGAACACTGTTTTATTCTACGGCGACGGAGCAAAGTGAGGGCTCAGACCCAAAAGAGATATATCCTGAACATAGGATAGCCACTCAACCTTGACCTGGGTCATTATAATTGGGCAGACTGATGCATTTTTGTTCTGCTTGGCTCCACCTCCATGGTTGAAGCGAGCATGTAATAACCCCCCCCCCCACACACACACACATACGTGACAAACACACAAAACACCCCTTGTGCTTCAGACGTCCATTCCAGTCGCCCCTTCCATTCAGTCCAACAATTGGCTTAATAGTTATCCCTCAACAGCCCCCCCCCGTCGTCATCATCTATCCTAACCCTAAACACAAATGCAACTTATTCGCAGAACAACAACAGTCTGGGTGTATGAAAGCAGTATACGCTATCAACAGCAATTATTAAATTATAGGTCATCAGGCTAGTGATATGATCTAGCCACTCTCAATTTCAAGTTGTTGTACATCATCCATTAGGGCTCTGTGAGAAATTGGTGAGAAATACAATGCAAAAACATAGTGTAGACATATTGAAGGGCATTAACCTAAAAGCTACAATGACATACTAAACCAAGCAGTTAGAGACTGGCTGAAGTACAATCAGATTGTGCTGATCAACTGGCAGGTGTCTTCACTGACATTTTCAACATGTCCCTGATTGAGTCTGTAATACCAACATTTTTCAAGCAGACCACCATAGTCCCTGTGCCCAAGAACACTAAGGCAACCTGCCTAAATGACTACAGACCCGTAGCACTCACGTCCGTAGCCATGAAGTGCTTTGAAAGGCTGGTAATGGCTCACATCAACACCATTATCCCAGAAACCCTAGACCCACTCCAATTTACATACCGCCCAAACAGATCCACAGATGATGCAATCTCTATTGCACTCCACACTGCCCTTTCCCACCTGGACAAAAGGAACACTTATGTGAGAATGATATTCATTAACTACAGCTCAGCGTTCAACACCATAGTACCCTCAAAGCTCATCACTAAGCTAAGCATCCTGGGATTAAACACCTCCCTCTGCAACTGGATCCTGGACTTCGAGACGGGCCGCCCCCAGATGATGAGGTTAGGTAGCAACACATCTGCCACGCTGATCCTCAACAGTGGAGCCCCCCAGGGGTGCGTGCTCAGTCCCCTCCTGTACTCCCTGTTCACCCATGACTGCATGACCAGGCACGACTCCAACACTATCATTACATTTGCAGACGACACAACAGTGGTAGGCCTGATCACCGACAACGACAAGACAGCCTATAGAGAGGGGGTCAGAGACCTGGCCGGGTTGTGCCAGATTAACAACCTATCCCTCAACGTAACCAAGACTAAGGAGATGATTGTGGACTACAGGAAAAGGAGGACCGAGCACGCCCCCATTCTCATTGACGGGGCTAGAGTGGAGTAGGTTGAGAGCTTCAAGTTCCTTGGTGTCCACATCAACAACAAGCTAGAATGGTCCAAACACACCAAGACGGTCGTGAAGAGGGCACGACAAAGCCTATTCCCCCTCAGGAAACGAAAAATATTTGACATGGGTCCTGAGATCCTCAAAAGGTTCTACAGCTGCAACTTCAAGAGCATCCTGACTGGTTGCATCACTGCCTGGTACGGCAATTGCTTGGCCTCCGACCGCAAGGCACTACAGAGGGTAGTGGGTACAGCCCAGTACATCACTGGGGCTAAGCTGCCTGCCATCCAGGACCTCTACACCAGGCAGTGTCAGAGGAAGGCCCTAAAAATTGCCAAAGACCCCAGCCACTCCAGTCATAGACTGTTCTCTCTACTACCGCATGGCAAGTGGTACCGGAGAGCCAAGTCTAGGACAAAAAGGCTTCTCAACAGTTTTTACCCCCAAAAGACTCCTGAACAGGTAATCAAATGGCTACCCAGACTATTTGCATTGTGTGTGTGTGTGTGTGTGTGTCCCGCTCTCTCTCGTTCTCTCTGCTCTCACACTACCTCTCCCTTAGACCCTGTTTATCTCTCTTCCCAGGCCCAGTTTCTCTGGGCCTCAGCCAGGGAGGGGAGAGGGCAGGGGCTCAGGGGGTGTCAGTGTCAATAAATCAATGAGATGCTTAGGGGGCAAGAGGGGCTAGGGCTGGGGTTCTCTACATATATGCACGTCCCATTGTGTGCTATTGAACTTGGTGTCAGGCGGGACGGTGAACCCCGCATATGTCCTGGGGACACCCTGGAGAGCCAGGAAGAGTCAGAAGGGGATAGAGAAGTGGGGGTTAGGGTAATATTAGGCTGTCCTCTGGAAGTCTCTCCCTATGTTAAGTTCAAGCTCCAGGAAGAGGAGAGAAATGTTTGTATAGATCTGTTGGGGTAGATGTAGGGATGTTTGTATGTATTGATACACCTGTATTTGTTAACATTGAGGTATTTGTAATGTGGGCAGCATGCAATAGGCTACTATAACTATGGACAAAGTGTTTCCTGGTCAGGTCACATTGTCAGGACAAACTCAGGGTCCTACTGTGCATTTAGGATTTGAGAGCTATGTTTCTATCAGGTCAGAGAAAACTGTATAAAATTATATGGTCTAGAGATATGGTCAAATCAAATTCACTTCTGAAAGTCCTTAAATATTAGGACTGCAATGGTCATAACCACCTTTATACGATAGTATAGCTAACCTCTATAGTTCATTATAAGAATGACAGCACGTAGAATTCAATGCTCTCCCCAAAAAGGCCTTGTCATTCTAATCAATGCCTTTCTGCTCTCTCTCCATCTGTTTACCCTCAACATCTTTCTTCTGGCATCCTCCTCTTTCATTCATCCTCCTTTTCTATACAACTGTTCTTCTGCCTTTCATTTTTTTCTCGAAACAACCTTTTTATCCCTCCACTTATCACTGTCCTGCTTACTTTCCTCTCTTCTACTATCCCCTCATATTGTCCTCCTTCCATTCTCTTCATCTCAGCCATTTCCCCCACAGTGATACAAGGATTAATCACTTATATACACAATACACTTACAACAAATTCACAATTCTCTCCCCACCAGCTCCCCCTGAGTTCATGCAGTGGCCGCAGTCTGTCTCGAAACCAGCGGGGGGCAGTGCTGTATTCACCTGTGTGGCCCAGGGGGTCCCTGAGCCTCACCTCATCTGGCTGAAGAATGGCAAGATCCTGATGCCCAGCGACAACGTCAAACTCACCAACAACAACAGGTACTGTACACCAGGGGTGTATTCATTCCGCCGATTCGGTTTTAAAACATGTCTTAAACGGAATGAAACGGGGAGGGACCTACCAGAATTTGTCCAATAGAAACTCTTGTTTTGCTCTCTTTGCTTCCGTTTGGTAAACGGTAATGAATACACAGCTGGGTTTACATTTAAGCAGACAATAAGTCTTATATATAGCAATTTAGGCCTATAGTCAGTGCATTCAACTTAAGTAGGTAAAACAAACATACCAAAATGCAAATAAAATGTTCGTTGAAATATACGCTAAATCTGCAAAATCAGCACTTCCCCTAGATTATTTTTCAAGTGGACCTACAGAAGAGCAGTTCATATATTTCACCACAAGGTGGCATTTTTGGATAGTGGCTGAAATCTCCCTCTGATGAGTAGGCTGAAGCTCTGTATTTACACTGAACAAGAGAGGATGAGAATCAATGATTATGTTTTTAATCACAAAGAATTCCATTGTTTATCTGAATATTTGTTTGAACACATACAACCAACCCATTTTTATGTCGTTTACACAATATAGCAATGTTTTAATCTGTCCTAACTCAAATAAACAATCAAAAACCGGATGTAATCTTTTATCTCCAATATCCAGCACCCTGGCCATGACGCGCATCACCTCGGAGGACGAGGCCATCTACCAGTGCATCGCTGAGAACATGGCAGGCACCAACCAGGCTAGCGCCCGTCTGGCTGTGTCCCTGGCCAAGGATCTGCCCGACTCCCCCCAGGGCCTCACGGCCACAGCCCTCTCCCCCAGGGCCCTGCAGCTCACCTGGATCCAACCGCCAGCCGAGATCACCGACGGCATAATCGGCTATGTGCTCCACAGCCGCAAGATCGGAGGTGAGTGAGAGTCTGTGTGATAATCTATCAGCGTTCAAAGCAGAGCTAAGAGAAAGCTCTTTCTTAATTGCCTCAAAAAATCTGTCGTCTCCTAGCCTCCTGTCCTTCATTGTTCTGATCTAAAAGAACTGGCCAGGTGAAAGCCAGCCTAATGATGAGTTTATTAAGGACAGATTTTTGAGCAATTGAGATAGCACTTTGTTTTCTTTCAAATACTTTAGTTGCTCTTGCCTGAGTGTGCCTGCTGCAATGGAACTTAACCCTAATTTATATTACTTCTGCCACAACAACTAATGATGATACTGCTTGTTGTTCCCCCCAGAGCCGGACAACAGAGAGCTGCAGGAGGCAGTCAGTAAAACCACCTTCCAGCACAACTTTATCAACCTGGAGCCAGCCACCACCTACTCCATCTACCTCAAGGCCTACTCCCCACTGGGCGCCAGCCAGCAGTCCAGCACTGTGGTGGCTACAACACTAGGGGGCGGTATGTCACCAGGAACATGTTAATGCTATGATCAGCTTACATGCACACTGCTCGCGTTGCAAAATAAATCTACACATACATCTTATCCAATCATTGCACTCACACTGCTGTTGCGCGTCAACGAGAGCCAGGCGCTAAGATGGAACTTGGTTGTATTTGTGAACCTCGACGTGCTGCAAGTCCTGCCTTTACCCATCTCCTCATTGGTTTTAAGGAGCATATACCAACGTGCCATGTCCTCATTGGTTTTTAGGAGCATATACCCACGTGGGTGATTGAAAGATGAACTGAGGTCCGCACTCCAGTCCAGTTGGTAGTGGTAATGCATCATAAAGTTGGTTGCCTTCTGCCATATAAATTCAGAAGAAGAAGAAGCCTGAAGGAGGAGAGATTACAAAAAACAAACTCGGTTTACCCTTTTATCTGTGGATTAATTGTCGGAGTAGAGGACCTTGTGCATTTCAGGTGTCACGCCCTGATCTGTTTTACCTGTCCTTGTGCTTGTCTTCACACCTCTCCAGGTGTCGCCCATCTGCCCATCTCCAGGTGTCGCCCACCCGGCTGTCTGTGCCAGTTCGTTTTGTTCGTTCATACCTGCCAGCTTCCTTGCTCCTGTCTTTGCTATAGTCCCTGTTTTCTAGTTCCCAGTTTTGACCTTTCCTGCCAGCCCTGACCCTGAGCCTGCCTGCCGTCCTGTGCCTTTGCCTCTACTCTGGATTACCGTCCTCTGCCTGACCTGACCCTGAGCCTGCTGTTCCGGTGCCTTACACCCTCTCTGGATCATTCACCCCTGCCTGCCTTGAGCTGTCTTTTGCCTGCCCCTTTTTAAATAATACACTATAGTTTCTTCAACACTGTCTGCACCTGGGTCATACCTAAAACGTGATATTCAGGTAAAATAACAATCCAGTGTTTATATCCCAGGACAAATTAGCTAGCAACAGCAAGCTAGCTAGCTAGAATGGAATAGATGTTTAATGCTCTTCAACCTGTCCCCAAATGAATATAGTTTGTTCAGAATTTGTTTTGATACTTCAACCTGCGTGTCCTGATCGCGTCTGGTGTGGGTGGGCAAAATCAACATGCACGCGCGCGAGCAGTCTGGTCAGCATGTCAGCTTCCTCAAAGCCTAACCGTAACGATTTCCCCGTGTGCAACATAAAGGGTTACACTTTATAATTACTTTCAACAATAACAATTTATAAACTGTGTATGAATAGTGTACTATTATACTTATAGTGTACATATGCTATTAATAAATTAGTGTTTTATTTTATTTAACATTTATAAAAAATTACTCACATTTATAAGCATTCCTAAACATTTATAAGCATAAATCATGTCTTATTTATAAAAGTTAAAATTAAATATTAAATAAATAAATTGATTCTATTATATTATGGGGGGGGGGATGTAACGCTAACCTAGGATCAGTGTTTAGTGGCTACTTCACTCTACCCCACATACAATGGCTAAAAATTATTCAACGGCCTGATAGCCTGCCTGGTTATTTACAACCTGTGATCGAATGAAGGTGTTTATCTCCTCTTCCCTCTTTTGATGTCATTTCATCATTTTTACATCTCGCATCACCCTTTTCTCATCTGTTCTCTTCATGTCTGGGCACTTATGTCAATACTCATACTATTTCACTCTTCTTCCGTCACTGATAAACACTTCCTTGTTTAATTCTCCCGGTTTTACTATCTCTTTGAGCTTTATCATAATTTCATCCTCGTCCCTCTTTTACTCTCTCTCCAATTGTATTCAATTCATACACCTTCTCTTTCATACTGCCTCTCTAACCATCTCTACACTATTTCTATCTTTCTGCTGTCCTTTCCAATCATTGATTAATTTATTGTTTTTTTTTTACATCCAATGTCCTAATCTCTACTCCTGTAGTGCCCACTCCCCCTACCTTCTTCACCAAGGTGGTGAACTCCACTGCGGTCCAGGTGCTATGGGAGCTCCCCAGCAAGCCTGGCAAGGCAGAGGGCTTCAGGCTCACCTACCGCAGGGTCCCGCACACCAACTTCCAAGAGCCAGTTCAGTTCCCCTGCCATGTCAATGCCCACACCATCTCCCGTCTTGGTGAGTGAGAGTGAGAGTGAGAGTGAGAGTGAGAGTGAGAGTGAGAGTGAGAGGGTGAGAGGGTGAGTGGGTGAGTGGGTGAGTGGGTGAGTGAGTGAGTGAGTGAGTGAGTGAGTGAGTGAGTGAGTGAGTGAGTGAGTGAGTGAGAATGTGTATGCATGAATTATGCAAGAACAGAATCATATCACCTCCAGCAACAGAGACTATGAATTATTAGTTTGTTTTTATTTGTCTCTTAGACACTGGAAAGAATCAGTTAACATAGTAATGTATATGTACCTTTATAATATTTTGTGCACTTTTCCTACCACATTAGTCAATGTAATAATAGTGATGCAAGGCTGAAATAATAAGAGAGTGAGGAAAGAAATACAGGAATCCATTTACATTTGAGTCATTTAGCAGAATGTCTTATCTTGGAATGAAAAACCAACAAACACACCTGGGGTAAATATGTACTCTCTCCTATGCTATTAGAAACAGCAATAACGTAGAAAAAAACAGGAAAATAATTAGAGGGTTTGAAAGTCTTTATTACATGAGCATGACAAGGGCTTTAAAATCCACTTGATATTGGTGTTCCAGTTTTTTGTTGTTGATAAAGTTATTAAAATATTATATTCAGATTAAGATTACATTTATTATATTTCATGTTATAAAATATTATATTAAATGATAACACAAATATACACATTTTAAATGATTTGTAAAGACTTTGCCAGTTATAATTCAAATTAGTTGTTTTTGTAACGTCGTTCGTCTGTTGTTTGAAGAGAGTCAGACCGAAATGCAGCGTGTAGGTTATTCATGACTTTAATGAAGAAAAATGCGGTATATGAAATAACTGAAGAAGAAAACAACAAACGAGTGAAACTAATACAGCCTATCTGGTGACTAACACAGAGACAGGTACAATCACCCACAAAATACAACGCACACTCAGGCTACCTAAATACGGTTCCCAATCCGAGACAACGAGAAACACCTGACTCCAATTGGGAATCGCCTCAGGCAGCCAAGCCTTACTAGACACACCCCTAATCATACACAATCCCAATTAATACAAACCCCAATACGAAATACAACATATAAACCCATGTCACACCCTGGCCTACCCAAACATATAACAAAAACACAAGATACAATGACCAAGGCTTGACAGAACCCCCCCCCCCCCCTCAAGAGCATAGGGAGGGTCCGGGTGGGCGTCTGTCCATGGTGGCGGTTCTGGCTCGGGACGTGGACCCCACTCCATAAATGTCCTAGTTCCTCCCCTTCGCGTCCTGGGATAATCCACCTTCTCCGCCGACCATGGCCTAATAGTCCTCACCCTGATCCCCACATAACTGAGGGGCATCTCGGGACAGAGGGGCATCTCAGGACAGAGGGGCATCTCAGGACAGAGGGGCATCTCAGGACAGAGGGGCATCTCAGGACAGAGGGGCATCTCAGGACAGAGGGGCATCTCAGGACAGAGGGGCAGCTCAGGATAGAGGGGCAGCTCGGGACAGAGGGGCAACTCGGGACAGAGGGGCAGCTCGGGACAGAGGGGCAGCTCAGGACAGAGGGGCAGCTCGGGACAGAGGGGCAGCTCAGGACAGAGGGGCAGCTCAGGACAGAGGGGCAGCTCAGGACAGAGGGGCAGCTCGGGACAGAGGGGCAGCCCGGGACAGAGGGGCAGCCCGGGACCGAAGCAGCCCGGTACTGAGGGGAAGCCCGGTACTGAGAGGCAGCCCAGTACAGAGAGGAAGCCTAGTACTGAGAGGAAGCTCAGGCAGGTAGTAGGCTCCGGTAAATCCTGGCTGGCTGGTGGAACTGGATGATTCAGGTTGTCTGGCCGATCTAGAAGATCTTGGCAGACTGGCACTTCTGGCGGATCCTGGCAGACTGGCACTTCTGGCGAATCCTGGCAGACTGGTGACGCTGGGCCGACTGGCGGCGCTGGGCAGACTGGGAGCACTGGGCAGACTGGGAACACTGGGCAGACTGGGAGCACTGGGCAGACTGGGAGCACTGGGCAGACTGGGAGCACTGAGCAGACTGGGAGCACTGGCGGCGCTGGACAGACAGGAGACTCCGGCAGCGCAGGAGAGGAGAAAGGCTCTGGCTGTGCTGAACAGGCGGGAGACTCCAACAGCGCAGGAGAGGAGAAAAGCTCTGGCTGCGCTAAACAGGCGAGGCGCACTGGAGGCCTGGTGCGTGGTGCTGGAACTGGTGGTACTGGCGCGAGGACACGCACAGGAAGCCTGGTGCAGGGAGCTGCTACCGGAGGACTGGTGTGTAGAGGTGGCTCTGGATAGACCGAACCGTGCAGACGCACTGGAGCTCTTGAGCACCGAGCCTGCCCAAGCTTACCTGGCTCGATGCCCACTCTAGCCCGGCCAATAGGAAGGGCTGGTATGTGTCGCAGCTGGCTCTGCACCCACACTGGAAACACTGTGCGCTCCATAGCATAACATGGTGCCTGCCCGGTCTCTCTAGCCCAACGGTGAGCACAGGGAGTATGCGCAGGTCTCCTACCTGGCATAACTATTCTCCCCTCCAGGCCCCCCCCAATAATTGTTTTGGGGTGACTTTCCGGTTTCCAACCCGTCTCCGTGCTGCCTCCTCATACCTGCGCCTCTCCGCTTTAGCTGCTTATATTTCCTCCTTGGGACGGCGATATTCTCCTGGCTGCGCCCAGGGTCCTTTACCGTCTAATTCCTCCTCCCATGTCCAAATCTCCAAATGGTGCAGTCTCTCCCATTGCAACTGCTCTTCACGATTAACAGGGAGAGTAGGCTCAGGTCTGACTCCTGACTCAGCCACTCTCTCTCTGCGCTTTCCCCATTACCTTCGGTTTTCGCTCTGTATAGCCATGCTTTCCTTTTCGATTCCATACGTGTATAGCCCTCTTCGCATTGCTGTAGGGAATCCCAGGCGGGCTCCTGCACTCGCTCTGGGTTGGCCGCCCACCTGTCGATTTCTTCCCACGTAGTATACTCCATGCTTCTGTTGTCCATAACGTCCTCCTTCAGATCCTGCCAGTTCACACGCTGCTCGGTCTGTGAATGGTGGGTGATTCTGTAACGTTGTTCGTCTGTTGTTTGAAGAGAGTCAGACCGAAATGCAGCGTGTAGGTTATTCATGACTTTAATGAAGAAAAATGTGGTACATGAAATAACTGAAGAAGAAAACAACAAACGAGTGAAACTAATACAGCCTATCTGGTGACTAACACAGAGACAGATACAATCACCCACAAAATACAACGCGCACTCAGGCTACCTAAATACGGTTCCCAATCCGAGACAACGAGAAACACCTGACTCCAATTGGGAATCGCCTCAGGCAGCCAAGCCTAACTAGACACACCCCTAATCATACACAATCCCAATTAATACAAACCCCAATACGAAATACAACATATAAACCCATGTCACACCCTGGCCTACCCAAACATATAACAAAAACACAAGATACAATGACCAAGGCGTGACAGTATTTACCCCTGGTGAAATACAGATATTGTAATTGCTTTCCCCTGATAGCTGTCTTTTTATCCACCCCCTTGGGGTCCAAGCTTTCATGTGTGGACCATGAACCAGTTCTATACTCCTGCACTGCTACCACATGTGAATTGATTGCCCCCCATCTATCTTCAGCGTGCGTACTGTTAGGTGACCTAAACTGGGATATGCTTAACACCCCGGCCGTCCTACAATCAAAGCTAGATGCCCTCAATCTCACACAAATTATCAAGGAACCTACCAGGTACAACCCTAAATCCGTAAACATGGGCACCCTCATAGATATCACGCTAACCAACCTGCCCTCTAAATATACCTCTGCTGTTTTCAACCAGGATCTCAGCAATCACTGCCTCATTGCCTGCGTCCGTTATGGGTCCGCGGTCAAACGGCCATCTCTCATCACTGTCAAACACTCCCTAAAACACTTCTGCAAGCAGGTCTTTCTAATCAACCTAATCTATCCTGGAAGGATATTGACCTCATCTCATCAGTAGAGGATTCCTGGTTGTTCTTTAAAAGTGCTTTCCTCACCATCTTAAATAAGCATGCCCCTTTCAAAAATTATAGAACTAAGAACAAATATAGCTCTTGGTTGACTCCAGACCTGACTGCCCTTGACCAGCACAAAAACATCCTGTGGCGTACTGCACTAGCATTGAATAGTCCCCGCGATATGCAACTTTTCAGGGAAGTCAGGAACCATTATACACAGTCAGTTAGGAAAGCAAAGGCTAGCTTTTTCAAACAGAAATTTGCATCCTGCAACACTAATTCCAAAACGTTTTGGGACACTGTAAAGTCCATGGAGAATAAGAGCACCTTCACTCAGCTGCCCACTGCACTGAGGCTAGGAAACACTGTCACCACCGATAAATCCCCGATAATCAAGAATTTCAATAAGCATTTCTCTACGGCTGGCCATGCTTTCCACCCCAGCCTCGGCCAACAGCTCTGCACCCCCCACAGCAACTGGCCCAAGCCCCCCCCCCTCACCCAAATCTAGACAGCTGATGTTCTGAAAGAGCTGCAAAATCTGGATCCCTACAAATCAGCTGGGCTAGACAATCTGGACCCTATCTTCCTAAAAGTATCCACTGCCATTATTGCAACCCCTATTACTAGTCTGTTCAACCTCTCTTTCTTATCGTCTGAGATTCCTAAAAATTGGAAAGTGGCCGCGGTCATCCCCCTCTTCAAAAGGGGAGACACTCTAGACCCAAACTGTTGCAGACCTATATCCATCCTGCCCTGCCTTCCTAAAGTCTTCGAAAGCCAAGTTAACATACAGATCATCGACCATTTCGAATCCCACCGTACCTTCTCTGCTATGCAATCCGGTTACTGAGCTGGTCACGGGTGCACCTCAGCCAAGCTCAAGGTCCTAAACGATATCATAACCGCCATCGATAAGAGAGAGTACAGTGTAGCCGTCTTCATCGACCTGGCCAAGGCTTTCGACTCTGTCAATCACTGCATTCTTATCGGCAGACTCAACAGCCTCAACAGTTTCTCAAATGACTGCCTCGTCTGGTTCACTAACTACTTCTCAGATAGAGTTCAGTGTGTCAAATTGGAGTGCCTGTTTTCCGGACCTCTTGCAGTCTCTATGGGGGTGTCACAGGGTTCAATTCTCAGGCTGACTATTTTCTCTATAAATATCAATGATGTCGATCTTGCTGCAGGTGATTCTTTGATCCACCTCTACGCAGACGACACCATTCTGTATACTTCTGGCCCTTCTTTGGACACTGTGTAAACAAACTTCCAAACAAGCTTCAATGCCATACAACTCTCCTTCTGTGGCCTCCAACTGCCTTTAAATGCTAGTAAAACTAAATGCATGCTCTGCACCCACCCGCCCGACTAGCATCACTACTCTGGACGGTTCTGACTTAGAATATGTGGACAACTATAAATACCTAGGTGTCTGGCTAGACTGTCAACTCTCTTTCCAGACTCATATTAGCATCTCCAATCCAAAATTAAATCTAGAATCAGCTTCCTATTTTGCAGCAAAGTGTCGTGTCTTTGGCATAATTAAAGTGAAGACTTAATTTATCAAATCAAATCTCTGTAATTGTTATTAGGTGATTAAACGAATCATGTAAATGTAATTAACTAGGAAGTCTGGGCACCAAGGAAAATCTTCAGATTACAAAATTATAATTTTCCTAATATAACTGTTCAGATATTTTAATATCTGATCAATTCTTATTAATGAATTATTCTTTACCTCACGTTAGTCTCATTCCAAATATCGTAAATTGCTGGTTATCTGCATGTACCCAGCCTTTACAATGAATCATCCATACACCAATTGTCTTAATCATTTATTTACTAACTAAATAATCACAGAAATGCATAATGCATATACAAACAACTCACTCATTCGGGGATAATTGCATTCAACATATATTTACACCCAGTGTGTCATTGTGATCTCTGTTGGAATCATCAGTCCTTCTGTTGAAGAGTACATACGAGTCTCTCTCTTTCTGCTTCCCTGAAGATCAAAGTATTTCATGGTTAGAATGGATACTTCAGAGTACCATTCAGAAATGTTCTCATAGATACAGTGGGGCAAAAAAGTATTTAGTCAGCCACCAATTGTGCGAGTTCTCCCACTTAAAAAGATGAGGCCTGTAATTTTAATCATAGGTACACTTCAACTATGACAGACAAAAGGAGAAAAAAGAATCTAGAAAATCACATTGTAGAATTTTTAATGAATTCATTTGCAAAATATGGTGGAAAATAAGTATTAGATTCTTATTAGATAAGAATTAGATGCAAACCCCATAATTGAGAAATGTACATATTCAGAGATATAGAGATATAGTGTTTTCCTGTCCTCTCTGAGGTCACCAAATTAAACACACTTGTCATACCTGTCCCTTAAGTGTCCACAGACCATTCCCACCTTCTCACAAGTAGACTTTTTGTATCAAATCCCCATTTTGTGGATTTAGGAGTTCGCCATATGAAATACTTTGTTCTCTCTATGTGTCTCTTTCTGCATGGTCAGGGGGAGAGAGTCTCCTCCAGGAATTTACGACTTGAGATAACAGAACCTGGGTGTAGGAGAGCGAGAGAGAGGGGATGCCACGATCTATACCTAGAAAGGGCCACATCTTGACAAAAGCCTTCTTCACTCATGCTGCCAAACATACCCTCGTAACACTGACTATCCTACCGATCCTTGACTTTGGCGATGTCATTTACAAATAGCCTCCAACACTCTACTCAGCAAATTGGATGCAATCTATCACAGTGCCATTCATTTTGTCACCAAAGCCCCATATACTACCCACTACTGCGACCTGTATGCTCTTGTTGGCTGGTCCTTGCTAAATATTCCTCGCCAAACCCACTGGCTCCAGGTCATCTATAAGTCTTTGCAAGGTAAAGCTCCGCCTTATCTCAGCTCACTGGTCACCATAGCAACACCCACCCGTAGCACACGCTCCAGCAGGTATATTTCACTGGTCATCCCAAAAGCCAACACATACTTTGGCCACCTTTCCTTCCAGTTCTCTGCTGCCAATGACTGGAACGAATTACAAAAATCACTGAAGTTGTAGACTTATATCTCCCTCACTAACTTTAAGCATCAGCTGTCAGAGCAGCTTACTGATCTCTGCAGCTGTACACAGGCCATCTGTAAATAGCCCATCCAACTACCTACCTCATCCCCATATGTTTTTGTTTTTCTGCTCCTTTGCACACCAGTATTTCTACTTGCACATCATCATCTGCACATCTATCACGCCAGTGTTAATGCTAAATTGTAATTATTTTGCCACTGTGGCCTATCTATTGCCTTACCTCCCTAATCTTACTACATTTGCACACACTGTATATACATTTTTCTATTGTGTTATTGACTGGACGTTTGTTTGTCCCATTATCTTGGCCAGATCGCAGTTGTAAATGAGAACTTGTTCTCAACTGGCCTACCTGGTTAAATAAAGGTGAAAATAAAGAATTTAAAAAACACATGGTCTTAACTGAATTGCAGACAATTCCGGAAAAAGATGTGATGTAAGAAATGTGACATTGATTTTCCAATAAGGCTAGCTTTAGGCCAGAGCTGGCTTTAAAAGGTTGCAGTGGTGCAGAGAATAACAATTACCCCATATTTGAATAATTATGTGACATCAAGTTAATTACCATGAACATGGAAGAGAATCTTAATATCCCTCTGTAGCACAGACATGTGAAAGGGAGCTCTTTAAAAGTGTGTTTCCCCCCTTACATGCTTTGCTGTATTTGTAAAAAATAAATCAAGTTAAATGTAAAGACACCTAGTGGAAAATTACTGGATGGGTTGGTGTCATTGCATTTAGAACTTAAGTTGTCTCCTACTGTAGCAATAACGAAATCTATATCGAGATATTAAAAGATGGAGACATGGGAGGATGTTGGCGGTATCGAGTTAGAGATGACAGAGTGAGAGAGTTGAGAGGAAAGACAGTTGTGAGTTAGGGTGGAGGGAGGGAGTAGGGGAAAGGAACAGTCCAGGTAAGAGAAGTGAAAAATGACATGCTCCTCAATCTCTTTCAATCGCCCAATCAATAGCCTTGCTTTTATCGAGCGAGCAGTCTATAAAACTCGGCCAATATCTCTCCATTTAAAATATGACCTTCAAAGTTGTCAAAGGGAACTTATAATGTGATACTGTCACCGTATGACTTGTTCTTGCAGAAACCGGAGCGGTGTATGAAGTCAATCTAGTGGCCTATAACGGGAACGGCGAGAGCGGTTGCTCCAAGAGGCTGGTGTCACTGACAGAAGAGGGCACCAACGCCAAAACCGGCGGTGAGTGTCCAAATAATATTAGAGTCAAGTCAGTATTGAATAATAAACTATATTTTCTAGACAAGTATTCGTTTTTTGGTGATCTTCTGTCCTTTTTGCTTCAAGTGCATTTTTCCGTGACTCTTAGTTCGTTTTTTTTGGCATTGCCTTATGATCTAATATGTCTTTCTGTATGTTACTGTGTATTGTACTGGCTAATGAGTGTATGGATGTGCACATCATGTGGTTCTTGGTTGCAGGTGGGGAGAACCAGTGTAACTGTATACAGGATGGCGAGGGCTCGATGGGCGGTATCGTGGTTGGCATTCATATTAGCATGGCCTGCATCATCTTCTGTGTGCTCTTCCTCATGTTTGGATACCGTCGCAGGTAAGTAGGGGCCCTACCTGTTGGGAACCACTAGGTGTTGCTTTGCTTCTAGTACTGTACTTTCAGATTGGATTTTTAAGGCCAGGTAAACTTTAGATATATCCTGATCACCCATCATTAATCATGGCAGAGTGAGATTATGTACGTTAACTTTGGTATATTACATGTTAGTTGTATTCGTAAAGTCGTGTGTTGTTTTTAGAGTGGACTTGTGTGTGTGTAATATTGAAACATGTATTAATGTCCCCAGTCTGTTCTGCAGTAAAGGGACTCAGGACAGCTGGTCTGTGCCAAGGGGGGAGGACCGGGGACACCTGGGACAAAACGGGATCCCCAAAGAGGGGGTCACTCGTCCGGCAGAAGTCGCCCTCAAGTTAGTGCCTCAGGTAGGAGGACCGGTGCACTGACACATTGACAGACTAACCTGACTCATTCACTAAACTGAAAACACCAAGCTAACCTCTCACATAATGTGGCCATTAGTTTTGTTCATCCATGGCTCCATCGGCTGTTTTCATCCCTGTAACAGACAGGAGGTGACTGAATAGATGTCCCGGTCTTATAATTGAATCATAGATGACATTTAGAGCTGCATGATATGGGTTGCCAGGACACGGCATTGACGTCACAGTAGTTTGGCTTCCAGGGATAACTTAGTTTCTAAAACAAAGTTGACACCTTCAGGACATCTCAAGTCGCCAATATCTCAGGATGAAGTGATTTATCATGCTCACAATCCCGTCTCTCTGTTGTCACAAGCTCATCCAACTATTCGATCTGAGATCTATATCTCATCCGTCTGTGATATCTGACCCCATGGGTTACAAGCCTCAGGACTCGAGTCAATCAAACCTGGATTTGTTACCACTGAATGAGACATTTTTACCACTTCAAGCAAAAATGATTTTACTTCAAAGTGTTCTAGAGACTATGGTGTGTTTTTCTAAAGGGCTTTAAATGTTTTATTTGATTGAATTGTCAGAGCTGTGTTGAACAACATCGATGTTACTATGTCCAGGGGTAGAAATGATGAACAAGATGATTGGTCAACAACAACGCAGATGTAATCATCAGTGGACAAAAGGAGAGATAAGATCGAAGTTGCCAAATTATAGACTCTGACACTCCGTCTTTTGTCTCTTTTTCTTTTCCAGAGTCGTGACTCCACATCTCAGGGAGGGGCTCTGGTGCGTCCAGCCCAATGCCAGGTCCTCATCGAGCAGCACTTGTCTGGTCTGCCTGGGACGGGCACTGGCTAACACTCGCCAATAACCCCCTAAACCCCTCTTTACCAACAATTACCCCCCCTCCACCCCAAAGGTTTGCCTGTTGATGGTTCCTCCACCCCACCTGCCCAACCAAAGCACCCCCCCCTCCTGCCACCCTAGAGTCCTGCGATGCCAGGGGTCCGCCATTGTTCTATCAGTCGCCAAAAAAACGTTCTGCTGCTAACGAACAAAAGCTCAAAGTAGCTGAGTGACATAATGCTCCATGTTTCCACTGAACTCTCTCGCCTTCCCTCCCTTCTCTTAAACCAAAGTCTAACGCCTTTATGTTCGGTGTACATGTGAATGCAGAACGCTAGCCTTGAGAAATGCCTCCACCGACAGATTCCATCCTATTATGTTGGGCTTTCGTATGTTACCGAGGGGAGCATCTATAACCAAAATGTTCTCTTTCAATGGCGTCCCCTTGGTAACAGTACATGCACTTGCACTGTGCTTATCGCTAGGATCTCTATATATGTTCCAGTCCACTTAGGACATGTTTGAACTAAGTGTACTAAATCCCACTGAGAATTCCTGAAAACTTCCTGTTAGAGGGAACAGTACATTTTTGTTTGCCTTTGATTAGCCTTAGCTCTGCAATACGTAACAGACGCAAATGACAAAGCGGCCTTGTTAATAGCCTTATGGAGGTATGAGTCTCATTGAGTTGATTGTCTTTATCACCGTACTAGCCTTGAGACAGGTTGAGGTCCGGAGGAACCATAAAAGGCAACCCCCCCCTTTAACAAACCACTCAAACCAAATTCTGCCTCCAAAGATAGCTACCTCAGTCTGATGTGATTGTCTGAGTCACAGTTGAGGCTAACTTTAGCCTGCTGGATGCTGCTAGAGCAAGCCTACCTCAGAACTCAAAAATAAATCCTGTATCCTTAATACCCCCCCCCCTCACTCTTTGTGCCGATGCCAGTGTCCCGTGCCAGCCATTGCCACTGCCCCACGTCAGGGTACCCACCTGGATGACTACCATGGGAAGCCAAACCTTGGTAGTATCTGAGTGTCACCGTCCCCCATCTCCTGTTCACCCTGCACTTGCCTTAGCCAAGTCTTCTTCGTTCTTTGTCACAAGCACAAGCCTTTGTCCTTCAAAGCCTGAGGTGGTCCAACAGGTTTGGTGATTTTCCTTCAAGATGCAGGGATGACTTTTTATAAAGTGTTTGGTGAACATACATGCGACAACTCCTCCTATGTTGCACAAATGTCCATCTCCAATGATGTATTTGTGATTGGATGGTACCTTATGGAAAACATGGACATGAAAGAATGTATCTATGATCCTTTGCCCTGTTTAGAAAGGAAATGAGATATGCTCAGGCCTGTTTCATAGTCCTCCTCCTCCAAAAAAAGAACTGGTCATCCTTAGAAAAGATTAAACATTTACATTACATTTAAGTCATTTAGCAGACGCTCTTATCCAGAGCGACTTACAAATTGGAAATTAAAGTCACTTGCTTGTTTTGTCCACACAAACGAGATGGAATTCCCCAAAGCCAAACAGGTGATTGTTCTAGGCCATGCTGATTGGTTGACTCTCCAGATGCCAAATCAGTTGCCATGGGAACTTGCGGGTGCTGTGAGTTGATGGCTGAAAATATTGTTTCCAGAGAGATTAATGGAGATACTAACCTGGAACGCACGGACACTGCACTAGTTTCCACTGTAGAACACCTCGTCAGCCTATCCCAAAAAGTTTTCATATGAAAACCAAGCTGAATGATGTCCAAAGATGTACAATTTGTAATTTGTTATCGTTTTTTCCTTCATAACCTTCTTTTAAGAGAAACGACGCCGTTGTTTTCAGATTTTCGTTGTTCCTGTTTTAAGGGGTAGCCAGTATGAAATGCTTTAACTGAACCTAAGCCAAAAACATTATTTTTGATTTAATTGCCATTATATGATACCTGAATTAGCATTGTTTAAGTCCTTTTGTATGGCTTTCTTGGCTTGCCCCTTTTGACATGGAACTGTCACATTTTGTTGAATATAACTTTAAATGTTTAAAGAGTAACCAAATGAAAATGGGATATATTTTCGAGGAGATGTTCTTTGTTGATGCAAAAAAAAGTAGTATTTGTTTTCTCTTTCTAATACTAGCGTTGAAATTGCCAAATACCTAGCTGTCTTATGGAAAATACTATTGTGATCAAATACGTCTGACTTTTTATGACACTTCCTCATGACCAAAGCACAGGATCATCCGCGTATGTGTGTTCTCTGTGACAGTTTGTGAACCTTGAGGTCAAAAGATGCCAACACAAACCATCTAAAACAGCTTTAAATTGTTATTAACAGAAGATGGCCGGATAAACCAAAGAACATAACTATTTTAGGGCTCACACTTGGTTGTATTAAACATGTAACTGAAATGTTATTAAAGTCTTTACCAGGCTATCTTTGTACAAAATAAAAACAGTTGAATAGGCCCACATAGGTGGTTTCTTAATAAAGCTCTACAGTCCTCAAGGTTCATGTCAAACCCCTAAGGAGTGTTAAAGGTTTAAGCAGAAACACTGCAGTAAAAAGTCTGACAAAGTCTTTTACTCCCATCCTCATTTCTTATTTTATAAACGAAAGGGGTGAAACGAATGTGATACCAAAAGAAAAAAAGTGTTGTGATATGGAAGATTTTTTTTGTGTGTGAAGTCATGTAGTGGTAAAGCTAGATGTATCATTTTTTTTTAAACAAACTGCTGGTTCTTTTTTTAGAACTTGATTTCTACTACTTTTTTTATTCTACTCAACATTTTATTCTTACTGCTGTGGACAGAAAAAGTTGCCAAAACTGAGACTTTATGTGAATTTAAAAAAAAAATGTAATTGTTATTAATAATGTTAATATTATTGCTGTTTTATTTGACCCTTACCCCTTATTTCCAAATGTGTTTGTTTGTAGAAATATAAGGATGATGTGCAAATGTTTTTAGAAATGAGAGAAAAACATGAACACGTGTTGGGTCTTGGGCAAGAAGGTGGGATTTTGTTGAGAAGACACCTTAATGATAAGTTGTACCCAAACAGAGCATTAAATAATATTCATGCTTTTCCTGGCATCAAAGCCTTAAAGTGATACCCATCTGCCCACAAGGCCCATCAGATAGTAACATTTGAAAACAAATGTAGGGAACTAGAAACTGATTGCTAGAACCAATGAGAAAAAAATGCTTTAATCTTTGTTTTTTTTGCTTTCTGAAACCCTGTTGAGTATATAATATGAAACTGAAATCCCTAAAGCTTTAAACTGTTTAGAGACGAGGATGTGTTCTTGTCTCAGGGCCATAAAAGAAAGAAATAAAGAAATTAAGTGAGACTGGCATATGTTCGAAAGCTGTAGCTGTAGACGGAGACCAAGCTGTCTAATTTTCTCCATGTGTTTGTATTGATCATTTCACAGGCAGCGTGTTACAAAAAAAACGTAGTATATTACAGATGTATTTATTTAATTATTTCAAGACACAGAATTACATATATGAACTGAAGTATGCCGTGCTTCTGTCACCTTATTCACACAGAAGTTGAATTCATTGAGCGGTCTGGCCCATTATCTCGCTACCTTGTAACATAGAACAAGTTGGACATCTTGGTGACACAATGTTTTCTTGAGACTATTTAACACATAACACTCTAGAGAGAACCCATACACAAGTTTCACAGACTACTCACTCAGAGAGAGATCTGACAGTGCCTGCTTTAGCCTCATTGGCATTCTGGTCATCCATAGTGGATGAAGAAAAGACAGTGTTCCAGGAGCTCCATTGCCACAGGCCTGATCAATTTTAAGAGACATAAGAGTCTGTCAACTCTTTTCAGTCTTCATTGCTCATTCATGCTAAGACTGCTGAATGCAGCCATTTTTCCTCTTCCCCCCTGATAGGTTACAACTGAACTAAAATCTTGCTACCCGTTGCTACTTATGAGATCCTCTTTTCTCAACATTAAACTCATACATTTAAATACCAACCTTTGTAATTATCACAGGGGATAATACAGCTTGGTCTCTACATATGTTGATGTATATGTTTAAAAGGCCTTTAAAATGTCTAACTTCACTTTTTGCTCTCTTCTTCCGTGCTCAGATTCCAATGCACCTAAACCAAATTAAACAAAGACATTTAACTAGAGACTAACTTGTTCAGTCATTTTCTTTGCCTTTTTCATGTGGCTGCAATTCTACACATTTTGCCATGGGGAGTAGAGAGTGTTGTCATTTTAAAGCAATTTTGCTGCAATTTTACACATTTTGCCATGGGGCGGAGAGAAGATTTTGCAATTTTACAACTAATTTCATGCAATTCTACACATTTTGCCGTAGGGTGGAGAGAAATGTTTGTTTTTATGATATGATATCTGAGTGGAACTGACTTACAAAGTCAATGTGGGTTCTTGTGTATTCTACTATTCTATCTTGCAACAGTAAGTTGAGACACCGACTGAGGGCCTTCAAAAAGGGTGGCACGGCACATGGTCCACCAGTTAGCCATCCCTGGGCTAATATAACAAATGTACCATTTTAACCCCACCATATCAACACAATTATGTTCCAATTTTCAAGTTTCAAGCATTTGGTACTTCGACTTTCAGCCAAGCTTTTCCATATGATTGATTTGATTAGTAGCCTATCAAAATGGGAGAAACCACCCAGATGGCCTGCTGGTCAGGGTGCATTTGATTGTTTGTGCTCAAAAAAACAGTGCTCACCCCTTAGGAAAAACAAGACCAAAGCTATTTTCATTTGTTTATAAGTTCATTGCCTTTTTTCCTCAAGAGAGACCGATGGAGAGCATGAATGTTGTGTCTAGTCAAACTATCAAAGATTTGAAATGACTTTCGAGTTACCCTAATCATACTTTGCTACTAATTAAGCTACATAATAAGTAACAACAGTACTGCACAAACCTAGGTGAGCAAATTAAGTTCTATTTTTACTTAAATGACAAAGGCCAGTAGGTCAATAAGTAAACTGAATAAACGCAAGTGATACCTACTAAGAGCAGTGTTCTAGTTTTAATTTTGATATCCATTATTCCCACGCACCTGAAACAGCCCGACTCCGATGTGAAAATACTTTTCCAAATTTGAAATGTCTAACCTTTTTCAATGCCGAAGTAAAAGTGTTCTGATCTCTTTGAGATGCGGTCTCTCCTTCACTGCAGCCGAGATGAGTAAGATATTTAAACGTGTTTACCCTCGCAAGGCTGCAGGCCCAGACGGCATCCCCAGCCGCGCCCTCAGAGCATGCGCAGACCAGCTGGCCGGTGTGTTTACGGACATATTCAATCAATCCCTATACCAGTCTGCTGTTCCCACATGCTTCAAGAGGGCCACCATTGTTCCTGTTCCCAAGAAAGCTAAGGTAACTGAGCTAAACGACTACCGCCCCGTAGCACTCACTTCCGTCATCATGAAGTGCTTTGAGAGACTAGTCAAGGACCATATCACCTCCACCCTACCTGACACCCTAGACTCACTCCAATTTGCTTACCACCCAAATAGGTCCACAGACGATGCAATCTCAACCACACTGCACACTGCCCTAACCCACCTGGACAAGAGGAATACCTATGTGAGAATGCTGTTCATCGACTACAGCTCGGCATTCAACACCATAGTACCCTCCGAGCTCGTCATCAAGCTCGAGACCCTGGGTCTCGACCCCGCCCTGTGCAACTGGGTACTGGACTTCCTGACGGGCCGCCCCCAGGTGGTGAGGGTAGGCAACAACATCTCCTCCCCGCTGATCCTCAACACGGGGGGCCCCACAAGGGTGCGTTCTGAGCCCTCTCCTGTACTCCCTGTTCACCCACGACTGCGTGGCCACGCACGCCTCCAACTCAATCATCAAGTTTGCGGACGACACAACAGTGGTAGGCTTGATTACCAACAACGACGAGACGGCCTACAGGGAGGAGGTGAGGGCCCTCGGAGTGTGTTCTCAGGAAAATAACCTCACACTCAACGTCAACAAAACTAAGGAGATGATTGTGGACTTCAGGAAACAGCAGAGGGAACACCCCCCTATCCACATCGATGGAACAGTAGTGGAGAGGGTAGCTAGTTTTAAGTTCCTCGGCATACACATCACAGACAAACTGAATTGGTCCACTCACACTGACAGCGTCGTGAAGAAGGCGCAGCAGCGCCTCTTCAACCTCAGGAGGCTGAAGAAATTCGGCTTGTCACCAAAAGCACTCACAAACTTCTACAGATGCACAATCGAGAGCATCCTGGCGGGCTGTATCACCGCCTGGTACGGCAACTGCTCCGCCCTCAACCGTAATGCTCTCCAGAGGGTAGTGAGGACTGCACAACGCATCACCGGGGGCAAACTACCTGCCCTCCAGGACACCTACACCACCCAATGTTACAGGAAGGTCATAAAGATCATCAAGGACATCAACCACCCGAACCACTGCCTGTTCACCCCGCTATCATCCAGAAGGCGAGGTCAGTACAGGTGCATCAAAGCTGGGAAATAGGAGAAACGAAATTAATCAAGCCTAAAAAGCAGCAAGCAACCGACCGAGAGACTGAAAAACAGCTTCTATCTCAAGGCCATCAGACTGTTAAACAGCCACCACTAACATTGAGTGGCTGCTGCCAACACACTGTCATTGACACTGACCCAACTCCAGCCATTTTAATAATGGGAATTGATGGGAAATGATGTAAATATATCACTAGCCACTTTAAACAATGCTACCTTATATAATGTTACTTACCCTACATTATTCATCTCATATGCATATGTATATACTGTACTCTACATCATCGACTGCATCCTTATGTAATACATGTATCACTAGCCACTTTAACTATGCCACTTTGTTTACTTTGTCTACACACTCATCTCATATGTATATACTGTACTCGATACCATCTACTGTATGCTGCTCTGTACCATCACTCATTCATATATCCTTATGTACATATTCCTTATCCCCTTACACTGTGTATAAGACAGTAGTTTTGGAATTGTTAGTTAGATTACTTGTTGGTTATCACTGTATTGTCGGAACTAGAAGCACAAGAATTTCGCTACACTCGCATTAACATCTGCTAACCATGTGTATGTGACAAATAAAATTAGATTTGATTTGATTTGATTTGATCAGCCAACTGGAAATAAAGTTTGCTTAATGCACCTGACACATTTATAGCACCCAAATCACTTGCATGAGCTAAGCGCTGGATGTGGATGACGTAGGCCTACTCATAGCTAGCAGAAGGTTGGACGTTGTTATTCTCGGTCGGAAACGGAGACCACGCAGGCCCACTGCCAGGCCCGCAACTCAGGTGCTTTAGTGCCTGTCTGTGTGAGACTTGTTGGAAATTAGGCTGTGAAATAGTGTTGTGCTGTTCCAGATTGTCCTAAAACCATATCCAACACAATCTCCTATGTATCCCGTAGGCTCATTGTATCAGCTTTTTAATTATATATTTTCAATTATGCCTATTTGTTGAGTGCTTCTAAATACAGATTTGTTGAAACACAAGCCACACATTTTACAGTGGTATTTTTATAAATAGCCTAAGTCATCTCAATAATAAAGTGTAAAATAAAGTGGTTGTTATGCAGGTGAGTGAGGACCCAAAAGCGGTTTAACAGAAACAGAGTCATTTAATGTCCAAACACAGGGAATACATATTTCCTCTTCAGATGTATCGATAGACAAAAATAGACAACCCGCAGAGAGGGCGACAAAAGAAATCATATAGTCCTCTGATCTATACAGGAGAGTCCCCTTCTAGCAGTAGAGGAGAATAGCAGGGTTAGCGGCAACAGACTGCTGGTCTCTCCGGGTAGGCGCGGGTTGTAGAGGACAGAGGTACCTGATCACACGTAGCATCTGATGAAGAGGCAGATTACGACAGGACGGGACAAGGGTGAAGCAAACGAGAATCTGACAAAGACAGAAGCAGAAACAGAGAGAGAAATAGAGACCTAATCAGAGGGAAAAAGGGAACAGGTGGGAGAGAGTAAACGAGGTAGTTTAGAGGAGATGAGGAACAGCTGGGGGAAGGAAAGGAAGAGAAGGTACGTACCTAATACGACCAGCAGGGGGAAACGAAGTGAAGAGAAAGAACAGGAACAAGACATAACATGACAATACATGACAGTGGTAGCCTATGATTCATGTGAAACATTTTACTGACACATTAGTAGCTCCTAATTGCATGAGGAATTGTGTTTTGTGCCCAAGATAAACATTGCGGAGAAGTCATTACCTAGCACATTCCACTGCCTCCCATTTATTGGGAATGATAAAATATTTAATTTCCTTGGCTCACTTGATCATATTTGTCCTCATAGATCAGAATCCTGCCTTTGTGTTATAGCGTCTGACATGGTAAGAGTCATACAGTGCATTTCACCAGACAAAGCTAGACGGGCGTAGATAGATAGTGAGTCACTCTCAAGCTTATTTGAGCAGGGGCATGTTTGCATGGAGGTTAAGATGTTATCAAATGATGATGCATTTTTTTTTTTTACGTATTCGGTCTAGGCCCCTTTTGTCTTAATTTCCGCCTGAATGATGTGCCCAAAGTAAACTGCCTGTTGCTCAGGCCCTGAAGCCAGGATATGCATATAATTATTTGAAGTTTGTAGAAATGTTAAAATAATGTAGGAGACTATAACACAATAAATATGGTAGGAGAAAATCCAAAGAAAAAACTACCGGAAATGTTTTATTTTTGAGGGACCATCCTCTTAGAATGGCAAGTATAAGGTCATACTGACAATTAGCTCCCTGGATGCAATTCCTATGGCTTCCACAATGTGTCAGCAGTCTATGTTCAAGGTTTCAAGCTGGTAACTTCAAAAAAGAATAAGAAATGTCCGTTTTAATACAGGGACACAGTCTTGGAAATTCATGTTTGCGCGCGCCATGAAGACAGGACGCACCTGCTAAAATTGGTTTCCTATTGAACATACTTCTTTCCGGAATAAATATTATAGTTTGATTACATAGCCATTTTACTTCCGGGTTGGAGCGAGTGGTCGCATCGGCACTTCGCTCCGCAGGTAGTATAACTTTTTCATTACATTTCATTACATTTCATTATAACACAACGGTTTGATTTGTCTAATCTTAGCAATTTCTTCTTAGCTAGCTACATAGCCGTCTTTGTATCAAAGATAATTGCGTAATTATCGTATTTCGTCGTCCTAACGTAGTCTTCACTGCTCTGCCCAGCAGCTAGCCAGCTAGCAAACGTCCACCGATTAGCTGCACTGTAGAAACTATTACACTCAACTGAACGACTTGATTAGTGTAGTGTTAGCTAGCTACATAGCTGTCTTTGATGTCTTCGTATCCAAGATAATTGTGTAGTTTAGAGTGTGTAGTCTTAGAGTGATTATCTTAATTTACCAAGGTTAGCTAGCCAGCTATTTGTCGTCCTTAATGTAGGAGACTCTGCTAGCTAGCCAACAGCTAGCCAACGTCTTCTGAATAGAACTCAACAACCCGGTCGCATTCACAGGTAGTATCACATTTTCATTTCATTTCATTACAGTACAACGGTTTGATTTGTTTGATCGTAGCTAGCTACATAGCTAGCTACATAGCCGTCTTTGTATCAAAGATAATTGTGTAGTCTAGAGCGATTTTCTAGGGTAGCTAGCCAGCTATTGTCGTTCTTTTAACGCAACGTAACGTAATCAACACTGCTAGCTAGCCAGCTATCCCCCGAATAGCAGCACTGTCGAAACTATTACACTCAACGGAACGACTTGATTAGTGTAGTGTCAACAACGCAGCAACTGCCAGCTAGCCTACAAAGTCAACAACGCAGCCACTGCCAGCTAGCCTACTTCAGCAGTACTGTATCATTTTAATCATTTTAGTCAATAAGATTCTTGCTACGTAAGCTTAACTTTCTGAACATTCGAGACGTGTAGTCCACTTGTCATTCCAATCTCCTTTGCATTAGCGTAGCCTCTTCTGTAGCCTGTCAACTATGTGTCTGTCTATCCCTGTTCTCTCCTCTCTGCACAGACCATACAAACGCTCCACACCGCGTGGCCGCGGCCACCCTAATCTGGTGGTCCCAGCGCGCACGACCCACGTGGAGTTCCAGGTCTCCGGTAGCCTCTGGAACTGCCGATCTGCGGCCAACAAGGCAGAGTTCATCTCAGCCTATGCCTCCGTCCAGTCCCTCGACTTCTTGGCACTGACGGAAACATGGATCACCACAGACAACACTGCTACTCCTACTGCTCTCTCTTCGTCCGCCCACGTGTTCTCGCACACCCCGAGAGTTTCTGGTCAGCGGGGTGGTGGCACCGGGATCCTCATCTCTCCCAAGTGGTCATTCTCTCTTTCTCCCCTTACCCATCTGTCTATCGCCTCCTTTAAATTCCATGCTGTCACAGTTACCAGCCCTTTCAAGCTTAACATCCTTATCATTTATCGCCCTCCAGGTTCCCTCGGATAGTTCATCAATGAGCTTGATGCCTTGATAAGCTCCTTTCCTGAGGACGGCTCACCTCTCACAGTTCTGGGCGACTTTAACCTCCCCACGTCTACCTTTGACTCATTCCTCTCTGCCTCCTTCTTTCCACTCCTCTCCTCTTTTGACCTCACCCTCTCACCTTCCCCCCCTACTCACAAGGCAGGCAATACGCTCGATCTCATCTTTACTAGATGCTGTTCTTCCACTAACCTCATTGCAACTCCCCTCCAAGTCTCCGACCACTACCTTGTATCCTTTTCCCTCTCGCTCTCATCCAACACCTCCCACACTGCCCCTACTCGGATGGTATCGCGCCGTCCCAACCTTCGCTCTCTCTCCCCCGCTACTCTCTCCTCTTCCATCCTATCATCTCTTCCCTCTGCTCAAACCTTCTCCAACCTATCTCCTGATTCTGCCTCCTCAACCCTCCTCTCCTCCCTCTCTGCATCCTTTGACTCTCTCTGTCCCCTATCCTCCAGACCGGCTCGGTCCTCCCCTCCCGCTCCGTGGCTCGACGACTCATTGCGAGCTCACAGAACAGGGCTCCGGGCAGCCGAGCGGAAATGGAGGAAAACTCGCCTCCCTGCGGACCTGGCATCCTTTCACTCCCTCCTCTCTACATTTTCCTCCTCTGTCTCTGCTGCTAAAGCCACTTTCTACCACTCTAAATTCCAGGCATCTGCCTCTAACCCTAGGAAGCTCTTTGCCACCTTCTCCTCCCTCCTGAATCCTCCTCCCCCCCTCCTCCCTCTCTGCAGATGACTTCGTCAACCATTTTGAAAAGAAGGTCGACGACATCCGATCCTCGTTTGCTAAGTCAAACGACACTGCTGGTTCTGCTCACACTGCCCTACCCTGTGCTCTGACCTCTTTCTCCCCTCTCTCTCCAGATGAAATCTCGCGTCTTGTGACGGCCGGCCGCCCAACAACCTGCCCGCTTGACCCTATCCCCTCCTCTCTTCTCCAGACCATTTCCAGAGACCTTCTCCCTTACCTCACCTCGCTCATCAACTCATCCCTGACCGCTGGCTACGTCCCTTCCGTCTTCAAGAGAGCGAGAGTTGCACCCCTTCTGAAAAAACCTACACTCGATCCCTCCGATGTCAACAACTACAGACCAGTATCCCTTCTTTCTTTTCTCTCCAAAACATTTGAACGTGCCGTCCTTGGCCAGCTCTCCCGCTATCTCTCTCTGAATGGCCTTCTTGATCCAAATCAGTCAGGTTTCAAGACTAGTCATTCAACTGAGACTGCTCTCCTCTGTATCACGGAGGCGCTCCGCACTGCTAAAGCTAACTCTCCTCTGCTCTCATCCTTCTAGACCTATCGGCTGCCTTCGATACTGTGAACCATCAGATCCTCCTCTCCACCCTCTCCGAGTTGGGCATCTCCGGCGCGGCCCACGCTTGGATTGCGTCCTACCTGACAGGTCGCTCCTACCAGGTGGCGTGGCGAAAATCTGTCTCCTCACCACGCGCTCTCACCACTGGTGTCCCCCAGGGCTCTGTTCTAGGCCCTCTCCTATTCTCGCTATACACCAAGTCACTTGGCTCTGTCATAAACTCACATGGTCTCTCCTATCATTGCTATGCAGACGACACACAATTAATCTTCTCCTTTCCCCCTTCTGATGACCAGGTGGCGAATCGCATCTCTGCATGTCTGGCAGACATATCAGTGTGGATGACGGATCACCACCTCAAGCTGAACCTCGGCAAGACGGAGCTGCTCTTCCTCCCGGGGAAGGACTGCCCGTTCCATGATCTCGCCATCACAGTTGACAACTCCATTGTGTCCTCCTCCCAGAGCGCTAAGAACCTTGGCATGATCCTGGACAACACCCTGTCGTTCTCAACTAACATCAAGGCGGTGGCCCGTTCCTGTAGGTTCATGCTCTACAACATCCGCAGAGTACGACCCTGCCTCACACAGGAAGCGGCGCAGGTCCTAATCCAGGCACTTGTCATCTCCCGTCTGGATTACTGCAACTCGCTGTTGGCTGGGCTCCCTGCCTGTGCCATTAAACCCCTACAACTCATCCAGAACGCCGCAGCCCGTTTGGTGTTCAACCTTCCCAAGTTCTCTCACGTCACCCCGCTCCTCCGCTCTCTCCACTGGCTTCCAGTTGAAGCTCGCATCCGCTACAAGACCATGGTGCTTGCCTACGGAGCTGTGAGGGGAACGGCACCTCAGTACCTCCAGGCTCTGATCAGGCCCTACAACCAAACAAGGGCACTGCGTTCATCCACCTCTGGCCTGCTCGCCTCCCTACCACTGAGGAAGTACAGTTCCCGCTCCGCCCAGTCAAAACTGTTCGCTGCTCTGGCCCCCCCAATGGTGGAACAAACTCCCTCACGACGCCAGGACAGCGGAGTCAATCACCACCTTCCGGAGACACCTGAAACCCCACCTCTTTAAAGGAATACCTAGGATAGGATAAGTAATCCCTCTCACCCCCCTTTAAGATTTAGATGCACTATTGTAAAGTGACTGTTCCACTGGATGTCATAAGGTGAATGCACCAATTTGTAAGTCGCTCTGGATAAGAGCGTCTGCTAAATGACTTAAATGTAAATGTAAATGTAATTTTAGGGTATCTGAGGAGTAAATAGAAAAGTATTTTGACTTGTTGAAACAAAGTTTAGGGGTAGATTTTTGGATTCCTTTCTCTGCATGTTGAACGAGTGGATTACTCAACTCGATGGCGCCAACTAAACAGACTTTTTGGGATATAAAGAAGGATTTTATCTAACAAAACGACACTACGTGTTATAGCTGGGACATTTTGGATGACAAATCAGAGGAAAATGTTCAAAAAGTAAGTGACTATTTAATGGCTATTTGTGAATTTATGAAACCGGTGAAAAAAATATTTTGAAGTGGGGCGCCGTCCTGAAACAATCGCATGGCATGTTTTCACTGTAAAAGCTTCTGTAAATCGGACAGTGCTGTAACGTCATTCTTCGTTTGTTAAAAGAGAGTAGGACCGAAATGCAGCGTGGTGGTTACTCATGTCTTTAATGAAACAAATGACGATACATGAAATAACTTATAAATACAAAAAACAACAAACGGAACGTGAAACCTAATACAGCCTATCTGGTGAACACTACACAGAGACAGGAACAATCACCCAGGAAATACACAGTGAAACCCCGGCTACCTAAATACGGTTCCCAATCAGAGACAACGAGAATCACCTGACTCTGATTGAGAACCGCCTCAGGCATCCAAGCCTAAACTAGACACACCCCTAATCAACCACAATCCCAATGCCTACAAAAAAACAATACGACAACACAATAAACCCATGTCACACCCTGGCCTGAACAAATATATAATGAAAACACAAAATACAATGACCAAGGCATGACAAGTGCAGTTAGATTAACAAGAATATAAGATTTCAACCGATATAAAACACATATGTTTCCTAAATGTTTAATAGCCATAATTTTTATGATTATTTATTTCTCTCGCAGAGTCATAATTAATCCTCTGGGGCTGTGTACATTTATTTTCATTACACTTGAAAACATCTACCTTCTGTATTCTATGCATTCCTTTGAGATGATTAAAAGTTAGACTGTGTAAAGTGCAAATGAACTTTGTGAATGATCACAAACAGCAAGCAGTGTGAGAGCAGTACATTTGATAGATTGGTGTTGCGGTGAGCTGAGGATGTAATTTCATAGGGCCACCAGTCATGCTTGGTTTATTTCCATCCATTCCCTGCATCCCTCTAAGTGCATAGCCCATGGGCTGTGGATCCAGGGACATCATTTCTAAACATTTTTAGAATTGATTGTAAATTTTACATTTAGCATACGCCAACATCCACACCAATATTGTGATTTGCAAAGCATGAACTTGTCATGAAAGTTTGTCAATTATGTTTTAAATGCAAAGTGACACCTGTTTGATTTAGACATCTTTATTCATGTCTACAAGCAGTAGAAGTTTAATTTCCTTTCCTGGTAAAAATCTGTGTGAGACCAGAAAGGTAAGTTTACTTTCTGCCAGTGACACCTATACAGCCACTCTACACCGGTTGAAATGGTTGGCCCCTAATTTACTTTCAGTTCACAGCTGATAGTTAAACTCATATCAAAAGAGTAAGTGTGTCCAAACATTTGACTTGTATTGTATGTATGACAAAAGTAGTGCACTGGGTCTTTGTTACTCCTATGAAGTCTCTAGCAAGGACAGGAGAAAACGGGCCATCTACAAACTACCAAGTACTAGCTATTACTCCAGCTCTCTGCACTTTACGTCAAAGCGCTTTGAGTGCCTACAGTGTCATAAAACCAACAAAACGCTAACTACAATTTCAGCTAAACTATTTCTGAGAATACCTGCAGATTTGTTAGTGTTGACAGTTCACTCTTACAGCACTCAGGAGTTTGTCTGTCCAAGAGTTCAAGGAGAAACGAGTCATGAGTCTGACATCATTGTGAGTGAAAGTTCTTTATCTGTGCACTATTATGTCCATTTCATGTCTCCTGTCCTTGAGAATAGTGTCAATCTGATGCCAGTTCATTCATGGTACAGTGCCTTCAGAAAGTTTTCACCCCCTTGACTTTTTCCACATTTTGTTGTGTTACGGTTGGAATTTAAAATTGATTACGTTTACATTTTTTGACACTGGTCTACACACTATACCACATAATGTCAAAGTTGAATTATTCCAATTTTTCCCAAAAGATTGTGGTGGCTGCATCATGTTATGTGTATACTTGTAATAGTTAAGGACTGGGGAATTTTTCAGGATCAAAAATAAATGGAATGGATCTAAGCACAGGTGAAATCCAAGAGTAAAATCTGGTTCAGTCTCCTTTCCACCAGACACTGGGAGATTAATTCACCTTTCAGCAGGACAATAACCTAAAACACAAGGCCAAATACGGACGCTTATAAGAATCCCACTATGCCCTCAGACGAACCATCAAACAGGCAAAGTGTCAATACGGGACTAAGATTGAATTCTACTACACCGGCTCTGACGTTCGTCGGATATGGCAGGGCTTGCAAACTATTACGGACTGCAAAGGGAAACCCAGCCGCGAGCTGGCCAGTGACATGAGCCAACCAGATGAGCTAAATGACTTTAATGCTCTCTTCGAGGCAAGCAACAATGAAGCATGCCTGAGAGCACCAGCTGTTCTGGATCACTGTGTGATCACTATCGCCGTAGCCAATGTGAGCAGGACCTTTAAACTGGTCATTCACAAGGCCGCGGGGCCATAGGGATTACCAAGACGTGTACTCAGAGCATTCGCAGACCAACTGGCAAGTGTCTTTACTGACATTTTCAACCTCTCCCTGACCGAGTTTGTAATACCTACATGTTTCAAGCAAACCTCCATATTCTCTGTAACCAAGAAAGTGAAGGTAACTTTCCTAAATGACCACCGTCCAATAACACTCACGTCGGTAGCCATGGAGTGCTTTGAAAGGCTGGTCATGACTCACATCAACACCATCATTCTGGAAAACCTAGACCCACTCCAATTCGTAAACCGCCCAAACAGATCCACAGATGACGCAATCTCAATCGCACTCCACACTGCCATGCTGATCCTCAACACTGGGGACACTCAGGGGTGCGTGCTCAGTCAACTCCTGTACTCCCTGTTCACCCAAGACTGCTTGGCCAAGCATGACTCCAACACCATCATTAAGTTTGCTGATGACACAACAGTGGTAGGCCTTATCACCGACAATGACGATACAGCCTACACGGAGGAGGTCAGAGACCTGGCAGTGTGGTGCCAGGACAGCAACCTCCCCCTCCTGAAAAGGGCACGAGAACACATTTTCCCCCTCAGGAGACTGAAAAGATTTGTCATGGGTCCCTAAAACGTTCTACAGCTGCACCAGCGAGAGCATGCTGACCGGTTGCATCACTGCCTAGTATGGCAACTGCTCGGCATCCGACCATAAGGCGCTACAGAGGGTGCTTCTACACCTGCATTGTTTGATATTTGGGGTTTTAGTCTGAGTTTCTGTACTTCACTTTGTGACATCAGCTGATGTAAGAAGGGCTTTATAAATACCTTTGATTGATTGATAGTGCGTACAGTCCAGTACACCACCAGGGCCAAGGTTCCTACCATCCAAGACCTATATACTAGGCGGTGTCAGAGGAAGGCCCCAAAAATTGTCAAAGAGTCCAGTAACCCAAGTCATAGACTGTTCTCTCTGCTACCGCAAGCCAAACGGTACCGGAGTGCTAAGACTAGGCCATAAGACTGCTGAACAATTAATCAAATGGCCCACTGGACTATTTACATTACCCCCCCCCCCTCCCTCTTGATTTTACTGCTGCTACTGGCTGTTTATTATCTATGCATAGTCACTTTACACCTACCTACTGTATGTACAGTCACTGTGGGGACGACGTTGTCGATGCACTTATTGATGAAGTCGTGTGAGTACGTACGCTTTGGTGCAGCTGTTATACTACATGCTATATATATATTGTGTATTACGGGTATTGTCCTGCGTCGTTCAACGAGGTTTACCCTCGCTCTTTTGTTTGGTACAGCCCAGTGTTTTTGTATACTTGTTTTGGGAGTATTAAAAAACCCTATTTTGTGATCCTGCGCTTGTCTCCAATTCCTTTATAACAACGTGACTGATTTAGTTTTTGCTTGGAAGCAGTGTCGTGATGTTGTATTGGCTAATGTGAAGACTTGCTCATCGAATGATTACAAGTTTCTAATTACGTGATTAACTGAATCAAGCAATTATTAACTGATTAACCTGGGGCACCATGGGAAAACTAGTTTTTATTGAGTTTCTATTTCCCAAATTAACTGACAGAATATCAGAATATCGATTTTACAACAGCCGCTAATTAACCAGTTGCCTCTGTCAGTCTCATAATCTGAACGTCGTATAGCCCTTGAATCTGCACGGACCCGGGTCCCACTAATAAATTTGTACCACACCAATCTTAATTGAATATTTATTTACTTAATAGCTAAAATGATGATAAAAGATACTCATAGACAAAACACATTATAGGCTATTGATTAGAACTTAGTATAACGGGCCAACACACTATGGCGCGTGTTACTCACAATGGGAATTTCAAAAGAGAGAGAAAAAGAGGTACACAAGAGAAATATACATTTGGGTGAATTTGTCAGCTATGCTATTCTAACCTTGCCTCAAACTGCCGCTCTTATGGGTCGGAATATAATGATGTAATTACGTGGGGGGTGATCTCTGGGGATTCACTGCGTGGACGTTGTTCGATGACGCACTTCTCCTGCGCACTTCTCCTGCGCACCTCGTTGCTCGTCTTCCCGGTATCCGTGTCCCTTTTGGCTTAGGAGTCTGTTCCCTCCCCCCTTTTCTCTGGAAGGGGTCTTCTGAGGACAGACAGTTCTGTAGCTCAGAGCTCACAGCATAGGAATGAAACCCTTTAGATACCATGATTCGATGGGAGATGGAGGCTAGGTGGTTCGACTTGAATTCACCAGCTTAGACACAGCTACTCATCTGAAGCTTGAGTAGAAAAGGACTTCTTTGTCCTCAAACTTGCATTGCGTTCTGGGTTGGTTGACTTTTTCAGATTCTGCTGCAGCTGGGGTCATGTAGTCCTGTCGTAAATTCTATACTCACAGGTTTTATACCCTTGGGTCAGAAGTGGGCGTAACCGCCTTTAGGGTTTTTCTCAAATCCCATTTTAGACAACTTAACATTAACTTAACTTAACTAAACTTAATTCAACTTAACTTCCTCAAAACATTCTCTTTGATTTGGATATTTTCCATACAACGTGCAATGTATAAACATCAGACATATACTAGGAAAACCCTTCACATTACAATATTTTCGTAATAACGTCATCTATTAACCTTTAATAACAGAACAAAAATGACATACATTTTCCTAGTCCATCTATCGTCATGGCCACCATTGTGGCTGACGGAAACCATTGTTCCAAAGTCCCTTTATTTCATGTTTAATGTTCTGAGGCTAATTCTCCATAGTAACGGGACAAAGGAATTTGTCTGTGGCCTGAGATTTACCAGGGCCGTGAGGGGCCATAACCCCCCCCGCATAATCAGAACCCTAGATCTCTCCTCCTCTGTTGGGGTTGAGAGATAATCTGTAGGGTTGTGGTCTCCTGTAACTGACTGTCCTGACCTGATCAAGACAGTCATGACAGCAGGAATCAAGAGGATAGAATTATGGTCAGATTTTCCAAATGGAGGGCGGGGGAGATCTTTGTATGCATCTCTGTGTGTGGAATAAAGGTGGTCTAGGATTATTTATTTTTTTGGTTGCACATGTGAAATGCTGGTAAATAGTTGGTAAAACTGATTTAAGTTTGCCTGCATTGGCCACTAGGAGCGCCACTTCTGGGTGAGCATTTTCTTCTTTGCTTATGGCCTTATAGAGTTGGTTCAGAGAGGTCTTAGTACCAGTTTCGTTCTGTGGTGGTAAATATACGGCTACAAATAATATATATGAGAACTCTCTTGGTAGATAGTGTGGCCTACAGCTTATCAGGTACTCTACCTCAGGCGAGCATTACCTCGAGACTTCTTTAATATTAGACATCGCAACCAGCTGTTATGGACAAATAGACACACACCCCCATCCCTTGTCTTACCAGAGGTAGCGTCTCTGTTCTGCCGGTACATGGAAAATCCCCCTAGATCTATATTGTCCGTTCAGCCACGCCTGGGTGAAACATAACATGTTCCAGTTTTTAATGTCCCATTGTTAGGATAATCTTAATCGTAGGTCATCAATTTTATTTTCCAAAGATTGCACGTTAGCAAGAAGACAGATGACAGTGGGAGTTTACTCGCTTGCCTACGGATTCTCAGAAGGCTGCCAGATCTGCGGGCCCTTTTCCTGTGTCTTTTCTTCAAGCAAAAGGCGTGGATCTGGGTCTGTTCCAGTGAAAGCAGGATATCCTTCTCGTCGGACTCGATAAAGGAAAAAGTTTATTCCAGTACCCGGTGAGTAATCGCTGTTCTGATGTCCAGAAGTAGCAGCAACATTATGTACACAATAAGTAAAAAAATGAATTACACAAAACGCAAAAAAAATAACATAATAGCACTATTGGTTGGTAGAATGTAAAATGTAAAATGTTCTTCAGCAACATCTTTCCGGAGAGACAGAGCTTGAGAGGATCTGCAGAGAAGAATAGGAGAAACTCCCCAAATACAGGTGTGCCAAGCGTGTAGTGTCATTCCCAAGAAAATTCAAGACTGTAATCGCTGACAAATGTGCTTCAACAAAGTACTGAGTGAAGGGCCTGAAGACTTATGTAAATGTGATATTTCAGTTATTTATTTTATTTTATAAATTAGCAAAAATTCTAAAATCCTATTTTCTGCTTTGTCATTATGCTGTATTATGTGTAGATTGATAAGGGGGAAAACTATTCAATGAATTTTAGAATAAGACTTTATTAACCTATCAAAATATGGAAAAGGTCAAGCGGTCTGAATGCTTTCCAAGGTCACTGTATATATATGTTTGTTATAACTGTCCTTCCACTTTGACATTAGAGTATTTTGTACACGTCGTTGACGAACAACAATTAAATGCATTTTTAGGCTTTTATCTTCTGATCTCTCAGTCCCTTGCCTAACCCCATCAATCCATCCTCTGCTCAAGGAAACAAAAAGAGGAGGGGGGAGAGGTGTCTCTGCTGCCGCAGTGCTGCAGTATGGAGCAGACGCAGCAGCACATCTATTGGCTGTGGCAGCCGGAGGTATGGAAGCTACATTAGCGCCACATGTCTCCATGTTTTTTTTTGCTAGTACAGCACTTTCCTGCCTCATCTTTCCTTTTGCCAAAGCACTGTATACCACTCTTAACGAGACATTATGTTTAAGGCATAAAGCCCATATTTCAGGTTGAATTTGTTAACAAAATACAATACAACACCTCCAAGATGACAATTTAAACATATTTTTCACATTGCTAGAGTGGAAGCCTTCTCAAAGCCCTTCAAGTCCCATATAAATTATTCATAAGCAAATATCTTGACGTGGCAAAAAAGGTTTTGCAAAAGGATATGAAAAAAATTGTCACAGCACCAGATGTAGAGAACATCAGCGACAGTGCAATGGGTGTTTATGTACTAAGCTTGTCCTTATCAGGGATATTAAAGTCACACAAAAATTTAGATTGGGGTGTTTAATCACAGATTACAATGTTGGGGGAGAGAACTGAGCAACAGCTTTCTGTCAAATTTTTATGCCACCTCATGTAAAGCATGCCACCGTCATCAACCTGGAACTTCTTTACAATAAGTCCTACTTATTTCATGGGAGGAGAGCTGCAAAAATGAACTGAGGTGAGCTTCCCAATAGCCTCATAGCAAAAGTGCTGCTTATTTTTTTTCGACAACCCATGAATAACCAATGGATAGTGGAGTAGGTCTGGAAGCTACAAGGCTTTTGGTAAGCCTACAAGTTATGAGTGGTTAGCAAACAAAAGTAAAAAATGTTGTTTAAAGTAATGGTCATGTCTTTTTTACAGCAGGCAGTGGAAGGAAAAATTTGCACAGACGTTTCAATCTATCACCTCCCTCCGTGTTTTGAAGTCAGTTGTGTGAGAATAAGGAATTTCTAAATTTGCGCACACGTTTCAACTACTAGAAGCCAATCAAAAGTGAGATGAACCCTATATGCCTCACGATTTAGGTCCAAATGAAGATTTTAGTGTGACAGCCACTGTGACTTATCTGTTGCCTACCATTCAGAGAGTAATATAAGTACAAAATGATAGTGTCTGGCAGTCACAGTAGCTCAATAATCTGACACACACAATACTGTACACAATAAAATGAATCAAAAAGTCCAAAAAGGTACTCTATACTGTATTCTTTTGTGAAACGTTGCACGATTAACACTCATATTCATTCAGAGGATGTTTCGTGTGTGTCAACCTACCTTTCACTCCATCAAAAAGGACAGATGTGCCTGGCTAATTGTTGTATTTCTTCTCTGAAGGCTAGGTGTACTTCAGGCACTGCTGAGTTTGCCTCGCATCATGGGTTATCTGATTGATTGGTTGTTTCTCCTGTCTCCACCACCAGGTTACCCATGCGATGATGATGTTTTCATTCTTATTTGGAATGATGAAAAAACATTATGAAATGAATAGTGAAAATTACAGCCACCCCAGTCATGAACTCTGTTAAATTAGAAACGGAAATCGGTACACAATGTAGACACAGGACACACGTTTTAATGTTTAAATGCGCTGAACCGTGATCGGAATGTGAAATGATAGTCTTATAAAAGCTGCTTATAAATGTCAAGTGTAGAGAAGCCTTCCTGTGTCCTGTTCCTCTTAACATACTCGAAATGATAGTCTTATGAAAGCTGCTTATAAATGTCAAGTGTTGAGAAGCCTTCCTGTGTCCTGTTCCTCTTAACATACTCGAAATGATAGTCTTATAAAAGCTGCTTATAAATGTCAAGTGTAGAGAAGCCTTCCTGTGTCCTGTTCCTCTTAACATACTCAACTATCTTGCATCGCTTGTACTGAGGCTGGGACTCAATCAAAACCGCATTGTTGGCGAGTGCACTGCAATGCACCTTAAAATGGTCATTTCCCTGACATTCGCAGAAATCGAATTCATTGTAAATACCTGCGGAAGTCAGCTAAAGCATAAATTACCTTAATGTTAAATGTCAAGTGCAGCACGCTTCAACAATGCTCCTTGGATTGAATCCCGTCCCAAATCTCTGACACTGAAGCCAGTTCTCAAGAGTACACAAAGCCTTGAGTGTCAACCTCTTTCACTGCTGCTGCACCGAATCTTCTTATTACTGATTGCGACAATCATATAAATAATTGATGACTCACTCACACAGTTTCATTTCCTATGCATTTTTAACAGGATGCAATAGTGAACAGTAGCATTAAATAACATTTTGGCAAAACATTGGTTCAGTGCAGCTCAAGGACTCGTTTGCGTTTGGTGAAATTAGGAGACGTCATTGTACTTGGCATTTGAAGGCCTGAAGATTACATGTTAAAGCATGAATAGGCCTCATAACTGGGAAATGAATGACTATTGAGCAACATCCATGACTTCTCAGTCCTCAAATCCTTCAACATAAATCATGAAGATAAATCATGGGAATACCACCTTGTCCATGGATCTTCTTAATGTGGCAACAAGGTTATACTATCTTAGAAATATTAATGTACTAATATCAACAAAAACATTTTTCTTATTCAGTTTATCTGAAAATATGTCACTGAGAACATACAGTAGATTTTAAATCATGGCTTTCATTCAGTTTGTGTGACTCCACAGAAAGTATTTTGGTTCCATTTTGATCACACAAAACAGAACTGAACTGTGGAAACTACTGAAATGTCACTACACAACTGTAACAATTTTGATAATAGATACAGAAGCATTTCTAACCACTAATTGTCAAGCTGTATTAAAATAGTGGGAAACTTTCCTTGCTTATTATTATTTTCTTAGAACGGGTCCAGTATTGTAACCTAGGGTCATAACGCACATGCCACCTTATACACCACTTTGTTTAGGCATTTAGCCATGACATGTTTGCCTACCCTGCTTCACCGGTTGAGGCAATCTCAATTGTCTTTCTCCTCTCTGTCATTAATCTGAGGTCTTAAGATAAAACCTGGACTGAAGATAGGATCAAGCCTGAATCAGAGATTAGGCACAGCCCTATTGAATCTGGCAGTTATTGTTGAGAGCGTGGGCAGGGAAAGAAACACAGCCACAACGGAAGACAGTGAGGTACACAGTCTACGATAACCTGCAGTTATTTATAGTGGCTGTGCATTCACTGTCAGTCCATTCGGCATCTGAGCTCTGACACATTCTGTAGATAAGGTGGTGGCTCCACCACACGGGGGAGGGGGGGGGGGGGGTTGGAGGGATTATAGAGGAAGCTTGTGATCCTCCAGTGTGGGAGCTGTCGTACAGTACAGTGAGTTATTCAGTCACAAAGCACGCCTGCAGGTGTGGATAATAAACCCGTTTGGGGAGAAAGCATAGCAGGGACTGTAAGAGATCACAGTAAGGAAGATCTTGAAAGAGGTCATCATGATTCTTTTGGAAATGTATACATCTTTCCTTCCTTCATCACATGGCAAACCTCGTTGACAGTTCACATAACAGTCAAGCTAATAAGTGGTGATATGGTAATGGGTGGCAATAATGCATTTTTTAGCACTGTGACAGAATGAGGGCATCATTAATGGTCTTACGTGCGGAAGTAGGCTATAAACTGTTCCAATCAACAGGTTGATTTGATCATTACGGATGCCCTCAGAGGTGTCCTTGCACATCTCAACTTTTCAATATTTCATTACAGTACTTCACCTCCTCTCCTCTGTCAATTCCCACTGTATATTTAAATGCTGCTGCAAGTAGAAGATGAACACACTCAGATGTGCAGAATAAGGAAAAGTAGATTGTACGCTGTATACAGCTTCTGTAAAGTGTCGTCTCGTCTTGGCCCTTACCCCCTGCCTGCTTCTTTGATTCAGAAGAGGACTGGCCACCCCACATAGCCTGGTTCCTCTCTAGGTTTCTTCCTAGGTTTTGGCCTTGATTACCTCAAGGAAACACATTAAGTATTCATGGATTGTTTATGTATATGAACAGGACTGTAGTGACCTGTGTCAAGCCTTGAAACAAGCTGTCCACTGTAACCCTTTGTAAATAATCGTTATAGAATCTCTGATGTTTGAGCTTTCTCCTCAATGAATGTACAGTAGGGCAAAAAAGTATTTAGTCAGCCACCAATTGTGCAAGTTCTCCCACTTAAAGATGAGGCCTGTAATTTATGCCTGTATATATGATAATTTTGACCCCCACGGGATGAGATCTTGTGTGGAGCCCCAGATCGAGGGAGATTATCAGTGGTCTTGTATGTCTTCCATTTCCTAATAATTGCTCCCACAGTTAATTTCTTCAAACAAGCTGCTTACCTATTGCAGATTCAGTCTTCCCAGCCTGGTGCAGGTCTACAATTTTGTTTCTGGTGTCCTTTAACAGCTCTTTGGTCTTGGCCATAGTGGAGTTTGGAGTGTGACTGTTTGAGGTTGTGGACAGGTGTCTTTTATACTGATAACAAGTTCAAACAGGTGCCATTAATACAGGTAACGAGTGGAGGACAGAGGAGCCTCTTAAAGAAGTTACAGGTCTGTGAGAGCCAGTCATCTTGCTAGTTTGTAGGTGACCAAATACTTATTTTCCACCATAATTTGCAAATACATTCATTAAAAATCCTCCAGTGTGATTTTCTGGATTTTTTTTCTCATTTTGTCTGTCATAGCTGAAGTGTACCTATGATGAAAATTACAGGCCTCTCTTACCTTTTTAAGTGGGAGAATTTTCACAATTGGTGGCTGACTAAATACTTTTTTGCCCCACTGTATGTATTTATCAAGTTTGTTGTAGACAAGCAAGAATGTCTCCCTCTTTTTCATTGCTGGGCAGCTTGAGGCATCTCTGGGGAAAAGGAAATGTCATCTCAGACATTGCCTGACTAAAGCATGCTTCAATAACGGTTTGATCAATGATGGCAACCTAGAGGTGGGATCTTTTGCGTTTATTGGCGGCTCTCACCGTCTGTGCCCTGTAACGGCAAAGTGCAGACCTCACCCTCCTGCCCAGGTGCGCTCACAACGTTGGACAAACGCAGGCGGAGGGAACGCTGGACTCGGCAAGCTGGGATGAGAACTCTTACACCCAGCTTCAAAAACAACTTTAATTCAATCAGATTATTCTTGAATCAATGGCACAGTATGTCAATTTTCACTAACTGAATGTTAGGTCAGGCAGGTTTTAGAATTTATCTTCCTCTCATGTTTGTAAGATACTTGATTCCAACTGTCATCAAATTGCTTGAGTAAATTCAGCTCAAAGCAATACCAGTCACTCTCATAGTTTGAATTCTTGGACATGAATGCTCAGGAGAGTATAAAAAATACAGCCGGTGCAAAAATACTTTCACCCCCGAAAAACAAACTATTCCCAATAAAATGATCAAATAGTGATACATTTAGCTGAATGTAGATTTTGCTGAAATAATATAATATTTCAAGCACAGAGAGAATCTAAATGGGCATGTACTGAGTGAGTTTCATCACTCTAGCTTGTTTCTGTTTGGAGTAATTCAAGGTGTTACAATAGCTCCCGTTTACAATTGACCAGTCTCCCCTACTCCTCTCGTTAGTTTTGTTGTAAGTAATGCAATGTAAATCAATGCTACGCTGCCACTTTGCGAGTGATATAGAATGTCAGACAGAATTATTCAGGCTGTGTGGAGATCCAATTATCTGCAGATGGGTTTGGTGTCTGTCACCAGCAAACAGCGGGCATTAATATATCGGCCGAAAAAAAGACCAGCCAACATTTGTGATATTTGAATTCTCCAGTCAGTGAACCTGACAGCCCCTTTTCAAGCTGTCAAAGACAATGAGACATGTCATAACAAAGCACAGCTATTTTTGCACAATATTTTTCTAGTTGTGATGCTACTCTACACCCTGGTTGAAACAGTCGGATTGGGTATTGATCACCAACTAAACAGACTTGCTTTAAATAAGCATGCTGTTATTTTTTTGGTTTAAACTTTCTTTTAGCTGTTCAGCCAATTAGTTCGTCGAGACTAGATGACGCATAGATGTAAAAGTTCAACTTTCCATAGCAACTCTATGACAAATTTAAAAGAACAGAAGAGAAGAGTGGCATAGAATATCAACATAGCCTTGCTACTCTACTATTATTTACCATTAAAAGACTGGGGATTTATTGTCATGGTAATAGGGAGGGGGTGTGAACAGGTCAATTCTAACGGGCTGACATTGAACTAGCGACATTGGTCTGACCATATTACTAATGTCCCTAATCCTAAAGAGAGTAGACGGCAGGTAAACTGTTCATCAAAGTGATAATGAGCATCAGGGATTCTACAATGAGGGAGAAAAAATATAGATATATAAAGTGTCAAATGGGTTACATTGGGAAAGATCTGAAGAGTACGACAGGTGAAGAGCTCGCTAGAGGCACGATGATTAAGAAGGTGGATGAAAGGATAGCTGGAACAACAACAGGTAGGGGGAATGGTCTGATAAAAATGCTGGTGAAGCAGTTTGTCAATCATATTTGGCCTGTTAAACTCTTCTGCTTCAACCTCTGTTTCAATGGCGACCCACAGGACTCTGGGACTCTTCCCCTTCATGGTTTGATGTGTGGCACATTGAAATGATGCCTTTCAAATCATGCATTCCAGTGGCATGTTTTTGGGTTAACAATAAGAGATGTGTTCACCGATGACATCTTTGACCACATAGCTAAATCTGTGGCTTAGCTGTCAGACTGACCCTATCCCATTCTAAGAAATTGATTTTCTCCTAGATTGGGGGTAAGGTGGTGGGGGCTTTGCTATACATGAACAGGCCATGGTGTCAGACAGATGAGGTTTGCCAGTGGCAGTAACCCGTACATTCAGGATGTGATGGAATCATCCCAGCTTAAATGACCTTGGATCACAGGATTTCCCATGGAGGGACATGGCTTTGGAGCTACTGTTACCTACAGTATATACATCTGGGACATGCTTGCTTCGGTGCGTTAATTTTAAAGTCTAATTTATACCATAAGCAAGTACACATATGCAAGAATACAATTAACAACACAAAATGGCTCCAGTTGTTGGCAGGGACAAACGAGGTGGATGCCCTCCACCCTCCTTTACCGTATTTCTGTCAAGAACATAAACAGGCTTTCTTCACTAAAAGTGAAGTGAAAGCCTGGGACAAAGGCTCCTAGAAGAGTAGTACACTTTCTCCTGCAAGTGGTTTTCCACAAGTGTCCTGTAAATGTTGTGGAACGTTTTAAGTTTGTTTTGTTATCTGTTGTGCTACAGTGCCTTGCAAAAGTATTCACCCCTTGGCATGTTTCCTATTTTGTTGCATTGCAATCTGTAATTTAAATATATTTTTATTTAGATTTAATGTAATGGACATACACAAAATAGTTCAAAATGGTGAAGTGAAAAAAAAACGAAATAACTTTATACGGAACGGTTCTGTATTTCACTGAAAGAATAAACGTCTTGTTTTCGAGATGATAGTTTTTGGATTTGATCATATTAATGACCTAAGGCTCGTATTCCTGTGTGTTATTATGTTATAATTAAGTCTATGATTTGATAGAGCAGTCTGACTGAGTGGTGGTAGGCACCAGCAGGCTCGTAAGCATTCATTCAAACAGCACTTCCGTGTGTTTTGCCAGCAGCTCTTTAGTGTGCTTCAAGCATTGGGCTGTGTATGACTTCAAGCCCATGAACTCCCGAAATTAGGCTGGTGTTACCGATGTGAAATAGCTAGCTAGTTAGCGGGGTACACGCTAAAAGTGTTTCAAACGTCACTCACTCTGAGACTTGGGAGTTGTTATTCCCCTTGGTCTGCATGGGTAACGCTGCTTCGATGGTGGCTGTTGTCGATGTGTTCCTGGTTCGAGCCCAGGTAGGGGCGAGAAGAGGGACGGAAGCTATACTGTTACACTGGCAATACTTCAGTGCCTATAAGAACATCCAATAGTCAAAGGTACAGTGGGGAGAACAAGTATTTGATACACTGCCGATTTCACAGGTTTTCCTACTTACAAAGCATGTAGAGTTCTGTCATTTTTATCATAGGTACACTTCAACTGTGAGAGACGGAATCTAAAACAAAAATCCAGAAAATCACATTGTATAATTTTTAAGTAAATAATTTATTGCATGACATAAGTATTTGATACATCAGAAAAGCAGAACTTAATATCTGGTACAGAAACCTTTGTTTGCAATTACAGAGATCATACGTTTCCTGTAGTTCTTGACCAGGTTTGCACACACTGCAGCAGGGATTTTGGTCCACTCCTCCATACAGACCTTCTCCAGATCCTTCAGTTTTCGGGGATGTCGCTGGGCAATACGGACTTTCAGCTCCCTCCAAAGGTGTTCTATTGGGTTCAGGTCTGGAGACTGGCTAAGCCAATCCAGGACCTTGAGATGCTTCTTATGGAGCCACACCTTAGTTGCCCTGGCTGTGTGTTTCAGGTCGTTGTTATGATGGAAGACCCAGCCACGACCCATCTTCAGGTCTGTGAGAGCCGGAATTCTTACTGGGTGGTAGGTGATCAAATACGTATGTCATGCATTATAATGCAAATTAATTACTTAAAAATCATGTGAAAATGTGTTTTTCTGGATTTTTGTTTTAGATTCTGTCTCTCACAGTTTAAGTGTACATATGATAAAAATTACAGACCTCTACATGCTTTGTAAGTAGGAAACCTGCAAAATCAGCAGTATCAAATATTTGTTTTCCCCACTGTATATGAAATACAAATGGTATAGAGAGAAATAGTCCTATATTTCCTATAAGAACTACAACCTAAAACTTCTTACCTGGGAATATTGAAGACTCGTGTTAAAAGGAACCACCAGCTTTCATGTTCTCATGTTCTGAGCTTGGAACTTCAACGTTAGCTTGCTTACATGGCACATATTGCACTTTTAGTTTCTTCTCCAAAACTTTATGTTTGCATTATTTAAACCAAATTGAACATGTTTCATTATTTATTTGAGGCTAAATTGATTTTATTGATGTATTGTATTAAGTTAAAATAAGTGTTCATTCAGTATTGTTGTAATTGTCATTATTACAAATAAATAAGTTTAAAATATATATTTTTAAATTGGACGATTAATTGGTATCGGCTTTTTATTGGTCCTCCAATAAATCGGTATCCGGCGTTGAAAAAATATATATTTTAATTCCAGGTTGTACGGCAGAAAATAGGAAAAATAGGGGTGAATCTTTTCACAAGCCACTCTACAACCATATGTGTGCGTGGTACAATGTAAATGAGGTCTAAGTGACCAGCCCCCACCAGCCTTCTAATTAAAGAGAGAAGGAATTCTCTGACCACTGCTTTTATTGTCTATCCATTGACATCATGTACAGAGATCATGTGTTAGGGCCACTCTCCCTCAGTCGAAGTAGTCCAAGTTATCCTGGGTGGGAATTCCTCTCTCCAAGATTATAACACATTCCCTTTAAATGTCAGATTTGATGAGCAGGGGCATTGTCACATAGCCGAGACATGGGACACATTCTATCGTTTGTCTAAAAGTCACCCAGAAACCGTGGGAAAGGGCTTAACTACTATGTTCACAAGGTAATTCTAGTGTTGTTGTCACCTTCAGTTTACCTGGCTTCCTGAGGAAGGCAAGATTTAGAGCTTCTGAAATGGCATTTTTTGCGTGTTTTTTAAATGTTAATTTGGGTATTCATCTCATTCTATATATTTTTGGAAAGAAAAAGCTAGAGATATATTGAATGATCAATATCACATTATTAAACGTACAAAAAATTAAACGTTACAACTCATAAGAATTTGTAATGGTACCCTCTGTATATAGCCTCACTATTGTTATTTTACTGCTGTTCTTTAAAATGATTTGTTACTTTTATTTCTTATTTCTAGTTTTTTTAAACTGCATTGTTTGTTGAGGGCTTGTAAGTAAGCATTTCACTGTAAGGTTCAAACACCTGTTGTATTCGGCACATGTGACAAATACAATTTGACTTGATTTAATGTCTTCTTCATGACAGTTGAGTGTAACATTGTGGAACTGGATGCAGATATACAGAACATGCATCATTAATTGCTTTGTCAATGTCAACCTGAATGGAATGCACTGGATGCATTTGGGGGTGTGGGGGGTGTAACCGGTCCAGTGAGGACAGAGTGTGATGAAAAAATGTCTTTGATCTAAGATTTGTTAGTCCTTTGGCTGTGAATTAGTTTTATATTCTAAAAAGGTAGAGCTCCCTTGCGTACTGTATTGATTTCCCTCTCTTACTCCAAATTGTTTTCAAAAGTTATTATACTGTTAGTGAAGGTGGGAGTGTGCTAACAGATGGAGACTAAGGACCTTGTACGTTTTTGTGCTCCTGAATTGAACGGCCATCCTGTATTTCTCAGATCAGATGAAAGCAGGTGTTTAAAAACCTATTAAATGAAACTAAATGTAAATCTAAAATGCAATCTACGTAATCCAACAAAGTAATTATTTACTCTATCATGAGAGGGCCATAAACAAAACTAGTTATACTGCCTACTCCAAGAAAGGTTCAAATCTTAACTTTCTGGTAAAAATAATTATAAATTACTGAGATGTAGTCATTTGAGGATACAGTACACAGTACAAATAATAAAAATATGATTCAACAAACTGTAGGAATCAGTATAATCAATTTATAAAATGACTATCTATAAGATATCACATTCCTTATAACTTTAAAATACATATTTGTATATTTATTGTTAGAGAAAATGTGCATATTTTCTAAAGGTCTCTCTTGATCAAAAAGTCTACCCCTATCGCTGAGAATGTCTCACAGAGCTCTAGCTTGGCTTCCTGAACTCGTCAGGAATTGTCACGAATCCCGCCGAAGATGGTGCCTCTTTCTGTTCGGGCGGCGCTCCCCTTTTCTGTTTCATTTAGTTGCACCTGTTTCTTGTTTGGGTTTTGGTTTTGGGCTATTTAAACCCGGTAGGCCCGCTGGCTTTTGTGCTGGCTTGTTTTTCTGTATTTGGTGTGTGTATGTTTTGTGGATTTTATTTCCCGAACCGTTTCGTCCTGTTTGTCTTGGACTGGGTCTTTTAGTGCCCGTGTGTGTGGCATTGACCGACACTCTGTTGCTTTGGGAATAAATATATATCCACTTATCAAACTACCCTGCTCTCTGTGCCTGACTCCTCCACCCACTACTTCTAGAAGTCCTGACAGGAACTCTCCTTTCATATTAATCCTCCTATGTGTTCCGGTCGAATTGGACCGATTTAAATGTTCATTTAATCTGATTGTCATAAGGTTCCATGACATTGTCCACACAGGGCATCTGAACACACAAAATACATTTACAATATTTTCATTACATTTTGGGGGTTTTATTAAAATTTTGTACACGTTTATTTTATTATTTTTTTCACCTTTATTTAATCAGGTAGGCCAGTTGAGAACAAGTTCTCATTTACAACTGCGACCTGGCCAAGATAAAGCAAAGCAGTGCGACACAAACAACACAGAGTTACACATGGAATAAACAAACGTACAGTCAATAACACAATATTTAAAATATATATATACAGTGTGTGCCAATGAGGTGAGATTAGGGAGGTAAGAAAATAAATAGGCCATAGTGGCGAAGTAATTACAATTTAGCAATTGACACTGGAGTGAGATGTGCAGAAGATGTATGTGGAAGTAGAGATACTGGGGTGCAAAGGAAAAAAAGAACAACAACAACATGTGGACGAGGTAGTTGGATGGGCTATTTACAGATGGGCTGTGTACAGGTGCAATGATCTGTGAGCTGCTCTGACACCTGATGCTTAAAGTTAGTGAGGAAGATATGAGTCTCCAGCTTCAGTGATTTTTGCAATTCGTTCCAGTGATTGTGAGCAGAGAACTGAAAGGCGGCCACAGGAGGAATTGCCTTTGGGAGGGACCAGTGAAATATAACTGCTGGAGCGCATGCTACTATGGTGACCAGTGAGCTGAGATAAGGTGGAGTTTTACCTAGCAAAGACTTATAGATGACCTGGAGCCAGTGGGTTTGGCGACGAATATGAAGCGAGGGCCAGCCAACGAGAGCATACAGGTCGCAGTGGTGGGTAGTATATGGGTCTTTGGTGACAAAGCAGATGGCACTGTGATAGACTGCATCCAATTCTCTGAGTAGAGTGTTGCAGGCTATTTTGTAAATGACATCGCCGAAGTCAAGGATCGGTAGTATAGTAAGTTTTACAGGGATGTGTTTGACAACATGAGTGAAGGATGCTTTTTTGCGAAATAGGAAGCCGATGTTAGATTTAATTTTGTATTGGAGATGCTTAATGTGAGTCTGGAAGGAGAGTTTACAGTCTAACCAGACACTTAGGTATTTGTCCACATATTTTAAGTCCGAACCATCCAGAGTAGTGATGCTGGATGGGCGGGCAGGTGCGGGCAGCAATCGGTTGAAGAGCATGCATTTAGTTTTACTTGCATTAAAGAGCAGTTGGAGACCACGGAAGGAGAGTAATATGGCATTGAAGCTCGTCTGGAGGTTGGTTGACACAGTGTCCAAAGAAGGGTCAGAAGTATACAGAATGGTGTCGTCTGCTGCGTAGAGGTGGATCAGAAATTCACCTGCAGCAAGAGCGACATCATTGATGTATACAGAGAAGAGAGTCGGCCCGAGAATTGAACCCTGTGACAGCCCCAGAGTTTCCAGATTTTGAAACTCCTTCAGAACATCAGCTATCTGGATTTGGATGAAGGAGAAATGTGGGATACTTGGGCAAGTTGCCATGGGGGGTCCAGGGCTGTTGACCGGGGTAGAGGTAGCCAGGGGGAAAGCATGGCCAGCTGTAGAAAAATGCTTATTTAAATTCGTAGTAACAGTGTTTCCCAGCAGTGTTTCCTAGCAGTTGGGAGGAGGTGCTCTTATTCTCCATGGACTTTACAGTGTCCCAGAACTTTTAGGAGTTTGTGCTACAGGATACAAATTTCTGTTAGGAAAGCAAAGGCTAGATTCTTCAAACTGCCTGTGTATATTGGTTCCTAACTTCCCTGAAAAGTTGCATATCGCGGGGGCTATTCGATGCTAATGCTGTAAGCCACAGGATGTTTTTGTGCTTGTTAAGGGCAGTCTGTAGTGAACCAAGGGCTATATCTGTTCCTGGTTCTACATTTTTTGAAAGGGGAATCTATATTTAAGATGGTGATGAAAGCACTTTTAAATAATAACCAGGCATCCTCCACTGACAGAATGAGGTCAATATCCTTCCAGGATACCCGGGCCAGGTCGATTAGAAAGGCCTGTTTGCTGAATTGTTTTAGGGAGCATTTGACAGTGATGAGGGTGGTCGTTCGACCGCAGACCCATTAAGGATGCAGGCAATGATGCAGTGATTGCTGAGATCATGGTGGAAGACAGCATAGGTGTATTTAGATATCAGGTTGGTCAGATATCTGCCCATGTTTACGTATTTTGGGGTTGTACCTGGCAGGTTCATTGATAATTTGTGTGAGATTGAGGGCCTCTAGTTTAGATTTAGGATGGCTGGGGTGTTAAGCATGTCCCAGTTTAGGTCACTAACAGTACAAGCTCTGAAGATAGATGGGGGAAATACATTTACATATGGTGTCCAGGGCACCAGCTCCGGGCTGAAGGTGGTCTATAACAAGTGGCAACGGTGAGAGACTTGTTTCTGGAAAGGTCGATTTTTAGAAGTAGAAGCTCGAATTGTTTGGGCATAGACCTGGATAGTAGGACAGAACTCTGAAGGCTATCTCTGCAGTAGATTACAACTTCACCCCCTTTGGCAGTTCTATCTTGAAGGACAATGTTAGTTAGGGATGGAAATTTCAGGATTTTGGGTGGCCTTCCCAAGCCAGGATACATATACGGCTAGGATATCCGGGTTGGCAGAGTGTGCTAAAGCAGTGAATAAAACAAACTTAGGGAGGAGGCTTCTAATGTTAACATGCATGAAACCAAGGCTTTTACTGTTACAGTAGTAAACAAATGAGAGCGCCTGTGAAATGGGAGTGGAGCTAGGCGCTGCAGGTCCTGGATTAACCATTACATCACCAGAGGAACAGAGGAGGAGTAGGATAAGGGTACAGCTAAAGGCTATAAGAACTGGTCGTCTAGTGGACGGAAGACTCTGTTGTAGCCCCTTCCGACGGTTGCGCCGGCAGACCAGTCGTGATGGATCGGCAGGGCTCAGTGTAGGCAGTAAAAGGGTCTAGGCCAATTTCAAAATAGGTATTGTAGCCCAAGGGGTGGCTGATGGACCTCTTCAGCTAGCCGGGCTAACTGGTTCTTGCTCCGGGACAAAGACATTAGCCAGGAGTAGTCACTCGGATAGGAGCTAGCTAGCTGCGCTGATCCAGGTGAAAGGTTCAGAGCTTGCGGTAGGAATCCGGAGATATGGAGATTTGGTGGAGAAAAAGCAGTCCGGGATGCTATGGGTTGTGTATAAACATTCTCGTAGTTTTGCCACCTCAAAATGGGACTCACCAACTGGATTCGGTCTTATGTAGCAAAATCTGAAGTGATGTTTTTTACATTGGATAAAAGTAGAGACAGTGCATTTGAGGACCAATGGGAAAGTAATTCTGCTTTGAAAGTTGATCAACTTGTAAACTTAATTTTGAGAAAATCGCCTTTGAATGTTTTGGTATCTAGAGCTCTTCTTTGTCTACACCCATTCAGCATCATTCACACCCTCTTAAGCTTTAGCCCCACCCACCTCGATTCGCTCTCGGAGCGCACACTTGACGCTCTGGCTGATGATTTGTTTACCTCTGAATAACGTGAAAACAACAATTTCATTACATTTTTTTGCAGATGTTTACTGTCAACGGCCATATTCAACGAGTGTTGTACACACGTCAAGTAATGTTAGCTAACAAGCCAGTCAGCTAACGTCAGCTAACGTTAGTTAATCAACAATGAACAAAGTGCCAACACTGCCTAACATTAGGCTCTAACTAGAAAAGCAAACAGCTCTGGGAAAAGAATAATAACGTCCGCTAGGGAGCCAGCAAACATTAGCTAGCTGGCTAACAGTACACTTTAGCTTAAGACATATAGCTATTTAACATATAACCCCATTCCCTACAATTTTGCGCAACCGCAGCATTCAAATGAGGCTGCAATGAAAACTAAATGGATCTGTAGCGACTGTGTTGCATCAAAATCTGGGGTGTGAGCTAAGTTTAAATTCAGCGTTGACTGACATGGTAATGGACTAATAGTATTCGAGAAAATATGGAAAAACTGACCCCTCTGACGCGGTACGTTACAACGTGTCATGACATAACGTACGGCACGCATTTGCAACAAATGTTGTACCGTACAGCCTCTTTCCACCAGGGGTAGCACTTCTCTATATTAAAAACAAGAAAGGGGCAGGGTAAGGAGTAAGGGGGATACCTAGTCAATTGTACAACTGAATGCATACATTTTTTGCATCATCACAGCAAGCCATCAGGACTCTCAAAAGCTGCGACAGCTGCTGTTTACTTCTGAAGATAATTTTAGCGCCGCCCTAAAAAACAGATTCAAATTCAACACAAACCTTCAAATAGGTATGTAATGACACATTATCTAAACTCTTTATAGTGGTTTATTTACATTTTAGAGGTGATGCATTGGACAGATCGGGTGAAAAAAAGCCGTTTCCTCACACGACATATCTCCCCGTTTCACTTTCACGCAGTAGGTTTTGCTTCCCCACCCGCCATTTTTGAAAGGAGCAGACGGAGCTCATTGCCTTCTTCAATCATTCAGAGACGGGCATCATGAAGGTCTTGTCCTTGATTTTGATGGAAAGGGGAGAAATTGTGCTTTACAATGGTATTGATATTACAGTTGATCTGAAAGTATTACGTTTTTTGGCGCTAAAATAAGGTCAATTGTACGGACCAGCCCAATGTACAAAAGTGAGTTAGTTACCATTAAACAATTAAACCTAGCTAGGTTAACAATGTTTAAGATCACATACACGTCACACATAACATAAGCTAATGAGCCAGCCAGCTAACGTTAAACAACAATGAACAAAGTTAAACAACAAAGTGGAAACTTTTCATTAGCTAGCTAACATTAGACTCTAACTAGAAAAGCAAACGGCACTGGGAAACAAATAACATAAGCTAGGGAGCCAGCCAGCTAATGTTAGCTAGCTAACAGAACACTTTAGCATGAAATGAAACCCCTTTCTGTCAAAAGTAGAAACATGTAATATATGAAAATGCAGCTAGCTAACGCCAGACTATTTTACCTGCATACATCAACATGCATCATGGACGCCTCTCCCTGTCAGGAATGCCATGCCACGGTTGACCTTAGTTTGAAAATGTAATCCGGAGACAGGTGTTTTCTCCATCTATCATACTCTAATTCCACTGATTTCAAAACTTGATCCTCCAGAAAATTAAGAGCAACACTTATGCAGCTCCACTACACAATACATTCTTTAAAAAATCTGCGTTCGACAGGATTACCAACACAGACTGACGAGCTCAAATAGAAAGACGCCCTCAACATGGCAAACCAATCCGAAATCCTCTCTCGGCATGTCCAGCCCACTCCTTATCTCAGCCAATCATTGCTATTGGGATGGTTGCTCACTTTTTCTGTGGCTTAACCAACAAGGCTCGTAATTAACAATTGTATTCGTAATTACAGATTGCATACAAGTTTGTTATTAAGGCACATGAAAGTTCACATGTTCCAGTAGGCATTTCTGCCCCAAAAAACTCATTTTGATAAAAAAATGTTCTTATTTTCAAACAACTCTCCTGTGAAGTCTTGACTTGCGACATATGCCTAGTTTCCTGAATCTGGTTTACAAATGTCAGTCCCCCTCCTTGTTGGATAAGTGGCCCATACGCTTCTATACTCATAATCTGCCTGTCTTTGTTAATGTTCCATACAACTTCCTTACTACACTATTTTATTTAACTAGGCAAGTCAGTTAAATTATTATTTACAATGACACCCTAGGAACAGTGGGTTAACTGTTCAGGGGCAGAACAACATACTTTTTTTTTTACCTGGTCAAGGGGTTCTGGTCTAGCAATCGTTCAGTTACTGGTCCGACGCTCTAAACCACTAGGCTACCTGCCACCCCAAATCTATAATACAGATCTAAGCACCACTTTTCATTTTAAGTTAACGGCATCAAGAGACAATCCCTCAGTAAACGTTAACTTGTGTTTGTTCTCCTATTTCACAAGGCTTTTGATACCCTTTTGGATCCCCGTCTGTAAATAAGGATTTCATCTATACACTAGAAGGTACTATTGTAAGCAATGGTTTTACAGAGCCAGTTCAGTTCTCTGAGAAACAGGGAACCTGAGGTGTTAAGAGGTCTAGAAATAGAAATTCAGCACCTCCAGCTGAGAGAGAGCAAGGCTTCTGAGCTTTAAGGGGCTAAGTGCCTCTGTGCTCCTACAGAGCACCTGGCTCAACACAGCTGGACCCTGCCAAACCATGAATGGAACAGCTCAATGTCACAACAAGCAGGAAACTGGTCAACAGGTCAATCCCACAAGAAGGCAGGAAACTGAACACAGCTCGATATTTAAAGCCAGAAACTGAATTTAGCTTGATCTTACAGTCGTACAAAGCCATGAACTGAACAGGGCTCAATGTCACAAGACAGAAAATTGAACAAAGCTCAATGTTCCAACAAGACAGGAAGCTTAACATAACTTGATTTTCAAAACCAGAAAGTAAGCACAGCTCAATGTCACAGCAAGAAAGGAACAGAGCTGATGAAAAATAATGTGGCACAACACGTCCTGAGAGTCTTCGAGAGATGAAGAGAATATAAAATAAGAATGGCTGAGATTGAGACTTAATGTGAACTCAGTGCGCCCACAATGACATCTCAGTCACTCTGAGGCGTGTATCTGCAAATGCAATTGCCACTTATTCGTTTCCTGGGCCACTTTCACTTGTGTCACGTCTCTCATAAATCCAACATTGCTCCATTTTGCCCAGCCGCTGTTCCCCCAAGGAATATTTCCCCCATTACTATTCAACGTTGCTCAATGACAGTACACTATCTCAGCTGAGAGTATGGAACTATTACCCCCTGCAAATGACCAACAAAATGTGAAACGACTCGCAGAGCCTTAAAGGGTAGGTTAGTCTTTGATCACACATTTTCTAGCAGGACCAGCTGGTAAAGGAGTGTACTCCTTTTTTCACGAATACCTTTTTTAATATATATTTTTTATACATAACAGTAACTGTATAAAAGGGGGTAAATATGGGTTGCTTATTAAAGGTGTAACCTGAGACAGATGGTAAAAATCTGTGTTCACACAGGCAAACCAATTCTGATATTTTCCCCAATTATTTGCAAAAGAACTGATCTGATTGGTCAAAAGAGCAATTGGTGGAAAAAGATCACAGCTGCATTTTATTGATGGCAATAAAAGGACACTCTAAAAATGTGCAGTTTTGTCACACGACACAATGTCACAGATGTCTCAAGTTTCAAGGGAGCGTTCAATTGGCATGCTGACTGCAGGAATGTCCACCAGAGCTGAATGCACAGGAATACCATGACGTGATCCTGAGGCCCGTTGTCGTGCCATTCATCCACCGTCATCACTTCATGTTTCAGCATGATAATGCACAGCCCCATGTCGCAAGGATTTGTACACAATCCCTGGAAGACAAAAATGTCCTGGACTGTATACGCACCAGACAAAGAGCATGTTTGGGATGCTCTGGATCAACGTGTATAACTTCGTGTTCCAGTTCCCACAAATATCCAGCATCTTCACACAGACATTGAAGAGGAGTGGGACAGCATTCCACAGGCTGCTATCAACAGCCTGATCAACTCTATGTGAAGGAGGCTATGTATGTGAGAGGTTATAGACCTACAGTCTGTGTCCAGTTTTCAGTTTCCATTTAACCCATTTGAACAGTAAGCTACTGTACAGTTTCCTTGATGTGCTATAGGACTATTGGAAGTCCCCATCTTGTTGAATTTGTATAGCCCTCACAATCATCACACATAACATAGCTGGCACTGCCATCATCCTCTTTTACCAGTTCACCAAATCTCTTCCAAACATTACTTTTATGGCACTCCCTTTTCCTTATTTTCAACTCTCCATTTCGCAACTTTTCTCTTATTGTATATAACTTCGACATTGTCCTTTCTGCCTCTGTGGATTGAAGTTAACTTTTTCTGCCCGTTCCCAAAATAATTTGGTGATTGGCGTGTAGGTTATTCGGCATGCATACAGTTAGGCCCTGAAGATTATGCTTATGCACGAATACCAGATAGCCTAAAATAATGAAAGAAAAACCTCAATGTAGCCTATAGATATATATGGCACAAGAACGTCTATGCTTCATCAGGTTTTATTTTTGTGCGTTATATCTGTATGTAAGTCGCTCTGGATAAGAGCGTCTGCTAAATGACTTAAATGTAAATGTAAATGTATGGATTCTTTTAAGGTCATGTTTTTCTCTGTATTCAACCTGCCTGCCACCCACCAACCCTTTATCCTAACCTGGTCTCAGAGCATTTAATATTACTCTGTATGTAAATCTGAGATACTCCATTTAGTATGATATGTTACATTTCGTAGGATTACATAAGACAGATGGTTACTTAAGGTAAATATGAAAGTAGGGTGGTTGGTCAGGGTTGATGGGTAGCCATATAACGCAAACATCTAGCAACCCACCGTCTAGCAAATCTCATCACGGACAACTTCAGCATTTTAGATAATTAGCAACTTTTCAACTACTTTCCCTAACCCTAAATAGAATTTGGCAATGTGTTTTTTTGTGTGATAATCCTGCACATACAGTTCCTTCAGAAAGTATTCATAGCCCTGGACTTTTCCACATTTTCTTGTGTTACAGCCTGAATTGAAAATGGATTACATATGGATTTTGTGTCACTGGCCTACAAACAATACCCCATAATGTCAAAGTTGAATTTTGTTTTTAGAAATGTTTGTTTTGGCAAGCGTAAATTAGTTCATGAGTTTAGCAACTCTGTGTGCATTAAAAGTGTTTAACAGGATTTTTGAATGACTACCTCATCTCTATACCCCATACATACAATTAATTATATGTAGGGTCCCTCAGTCGACCAGTGAATTTCAAACACAGATTCAACCACAAAGACCAGGGAGGTTTTCCAATGCCTCGCAAAGAATGGCACCTATTGGTAGATGGGTGAAAATAAAACAAAGCAGACACTGAATACCCTTTTGAACATGGTGAAGTTATCCAAACTTATACTTTGGATGGTGAATAAATACACTCAGTCACTACAAAGATACAGGCGTCCTTCCTAACTCAGTTGCCAGAGAGGAAGGAAACCGCTCAGGGATTTCACTATGAAAACACTTTAAAAAGAGTCATGTTTGAAAACTGAGGATGGATCAACAATAATAAAATAAATGACAAATATTCCAAAACATGCATCCTGTTTGCAATAAGGCACTAAAGTTATGTTATGGGTATACTTGTCATCGGCAAGGACTAGGGACTATTTTGTTTTATAAAAGAAACGGAATAGAGCTAAGCACAGGCAAAATCCTAGAGGAAAACCTGGTTCAGTCTGCTTTCCAACAGACACTGGGAGACAAATATACCTTTCAGCAGGACAATAACCTTAAACACAAGGCCTAATATACAATGAATGTTCCTGAGGGGTCTAGTTACAGTTTTGACTTAAATTGGCTTGACAATCTATGGCAAGTCTTCAATTGCTGTCTAGCAATGATCAACAACCAAATTTAGAGCGCTTGGAGAACTTTAAAAATAAAGTTCAAAAAAAGCTCTTAGAGACTTACCCAGAAAGACTCACAGCTGTAATCACTGCCAAAGTTGATTATAACAAGTATTGACTCAGGGGTGTGAATACTTATGTAAATTAGATATTTCTGTATTTAATTTTCAATACATTTGCCAACATTTCTAAAAACATGTTTTCAAATTGTTATTATGGGCTATTGTGTGTAGATGGCTGAGAGAAAAATATACTCATCAAAAAACGAAACGTTCCTTTTTCAGGACCTTGTCTTTCAAAGGTAATCCAAATAACTTCACAGATCTTCATTGTAAAGGGTTTTAAAACAATGTTTCCCATGCTTGTTCAATGAACCATAAACAATTAATGAACATGCACCTGTGGAATCGTTGTTATGACACTAACAGCATTCAGACGGTAGGCAATTAAGGTCACATTCATGAAAACTTAGAATACTAAAGAGGATACTAATGAGGCCTTTCTACTGAAAAACACCAAAAGAAAGATGCCCAGGGTCCCTGCTCCTCTGCGTGAACGTGCCTTAGGCATGCCGCAAGGAGGCATGAGGACTGCAGATGTTGCCAGGGCAATGAATTGCAATGTCTGTACTGTGATAAGCCTAAGAAAGCGCTACAGGGACACAGGACGGACAGCTGATCATCCTCGAAGTGGCAGACCACTTGTAACAACACCTGCACAGGATCGGTACATCCGAACATCACACCTGCAGGACAGGTACAGGATGGCAACAACTGCCCGAGTTACACTAGGAAAGTACAATCCCTCCATCAGTGCTCAGACTGTCTGCAATAAGCTGAGAGAGGCTGGACTGAGGGCTTGTAAAGCCTGTTGTAAGGCTGGTCCTAACCAGACATCACCAGCAACAACGTCACCTATGGGCAGGAACCCACCGTCAGTGGACCAGACAGGACTGGCAATAAGTGCTCTTCACTGATGAGTCATGGTTTTGTCCCACCAGGGTTGACCCCTGGACAAGGCAGTTAACCCACTGTTCCCTGGTAGCCTTTCATTCTAAATAAGAATGTGTTCTTTACCTACTTGCCTAGTTAAATAAAGGTTAAATAATAAAAACATCACTTTGGATCTAAGCAATTACAATTAATACCTGACCATTAATGCCGTGTTCAGACAGGCAGTCCAATACTGATGATTTTTCAATTAATTTGTGTTTTGACCAATCACATCAGATCTTTTTCAAGAGCTTTTGTGATTGGTCAAAAGACAAATTTGTGAATAAAAGATCAGAATTGACTGTCTAAATGCAGCCTAAAATACAGTGGAACATTTTAGCCGTGCATGGCATGATGACAATAGTTGAATAAATCAGATGAGTAAAACAGAGACGATTAGGCTGAGAACAACACAAGACATTGAGAAGACACAAATACCTGTACATCCATTTATGACCAGTTGCCTACTCACTGGAGTTTGATTTTCTGGGGCTACCGGATAACGTCACTGGCTCCATGGAGACCTAAATTGTGAATGTCTTCCCTTTGACTAAAGCGGTAAACATTTATTAGAAACAGTGTATCACAACACATTTTCTGTCTTTATATTATTAGCATCCCCATTAGCTGTTGCAAAAGCAGCAGCTACTCTTTATGGCGACCACACAAAACATGAAACATGACATAATACAGAACATTAATACACAAGAATAGCTCAAGGACAGAACTACATCAATGTAAAAAATAAATGAAGCCTGTGGACAGACTTACTCGGGAATTAGTAGTAATGAGTGTTTGGTTCAACAATGCATGTCAAGTGTGCCCAGTTCATCTTGATGTAATTCCAGTGAGATGATCCATTGGACAGAAATTCAAGAGAAGTCTTCCACCTCTTTAAGGAATACTTAGGATAGGATAAAGTAATCCTTCTCACCCCCCCTCCCCCCCTTAAAATATTTAGATGCACTATTGTAAAGTGGCTGTTCCACTGGATGTCATAAGGTGAATGCACCAATTTGTAAGTCGCTCTGGATTAGAGCGTCTGCTAAATGACTTAAATGTAAATGTAAATGTAAGTCCAGAAGTTCTGTCCTCCCTGGCCAAAGTCCCAAAGTATGTGGTCCAAAATATTTGATAATAAATATGATCTTCCTTGCGTACATAAGAGTTGTTTGGTTCGTGTCAGAAGCAGAGCGGTTTTCTAGGAAGTCTGCACTGTTCTGTAAATATGATCGCATGTACTGCAAACAGGGTCTTCACTGCAATCTCAAAGTGCAATGTAATTCAGTGAAGATAAGGACTATTAATCGAAGGTACAAGTTAACTAGATATTCTCCCAGAGACTGGTTGAAAGAAAGTGTTTGAGTCTTTTGTGTAAGACACTGGAGGTCTTTACATTCATAGTGGAACTGGCGAGATTCCCTCAGTAATACGGGTAATGTTCTCAAATCCTTTCTTAAATTATCCCAGCTTTGTGTAGCTGTATGTGACACAGGAAATAGGGCCAGTTTTCCTGGTCCAGATTAAGCACACACCAAGACTAAAAAGCTTTTTCAATGGAGTCTCCATTGTCCACGCGTTTGATTAAGTCGTCTTAGGTCTCTATTCAATCTGTATCGCTGAAGCGTTACAGATTCCGCAATAGAAATGTAAAGGTCATTTCCGATTGTGCTGACATATGTAGCGTTTACCGTGAATGCTAATGCGGGAACCATACCTTTAAATTTCAATCACATTGTAATGTTGAATTTCAGCGATACAGATTGAATAGAACCCTTAATTTGGGTCTGGGAAGTGGGCACTAAAGAGTTCAGGGAGTAAAATAATCTGTATACCACACACTGTAAAAAAATATACAATTTAACCATTTGATTAATCAGCATTATTCTGTTAGTTGAGTGGACTTCAAAAATACAACAATTTGACCTAATGTTTAAGTGTGTTTACTCAACAATCTCTGCTTGAAGTGAAATCAGCTGAATTTGTAAAAGCTTGTTGAGAAACTCAAACCGATGCCATCATTATCATATTTCCCAGCATGCTCTCCTGTGGGTTAATTTGCAGAATTGTTTGTTTTAATAACTGTGTTTTTGCATGTACTTTTGATTGGTTGATTCATCTTATGCTACACAAACATAAATAACATACATTTTTCGAAACTTATCCAATCTGTTAGTAGTTGGACTTTTCTGAGATAGTTTATATGATTTAGGTAGTCTCAATAATAAATCTTCCCTACCCTGCAGTCATTCTGAATGCAGGTTGCGTGTGATTAAAAGTTTCAGTTGTTGGATATCCTCACTCTGTCTGGATTCCAATAGGGATTACACATCACTGCAAGCCAGCATAATGTGATTTGTAGGTTTGATGTGGCCTGTAAATTAGGAGTTTCAGACTTCTGTGTTAGGGTCTAATTAGGCCCTCAGAGAAAGGCCTTATGATTTATGTAATGTATTGTCATAAAGAGTTGAATTTTAAAGATAACATATTCACTTAGACACTCACTTGGTGAAGGCTACTGTACTGAAAACCATTGAACACAACAACCATGTTTCTGTCGCTAACAAAGACAGCCATGGGTGGTAATTACAATTCACTCGAAAGGCTGGGAAATATGAACATTTCTCTGGGAAATATGCAAATAGAGTAGAATATATTCTCAAGTTAAATTATATGTTCACTCAACCAAAAATTCAAAGTCGAGTGAACAAATTTTGAGCAACCTCACAATCCTGTTGCAGCTGGTTGTCTTACAATTGTAGGTTGAATCAACTTCAATGCTATTTTGTTGAGAAAACTCACAATCCCAGTGCAGCTGGTTGTCTTATAATTGTAGGTCGAATCAACAATTGTATTTTTTTTACAATGCAGTTAAACAAGAGGCCCACCGATATCTACCCCAGGTTTCCACTTGGCTGGTCGCCACTGGGGTTATCAGACTCTGCCTCACCGCTTGCCCTGACCCTCCGACACGCCAGGCGGTCCAGGGACCTTGGGGAGATGCTCTGCGATCGGCAGCGGCAGCAGCAGTGGACCACATCAGCCAGATCGGCCCGGAAGGAGGGCGTGAAAAAGCCGTATATCACTGGGTCGCAGCATGTGTTGAGGTTACCGAAGACGAAAAGGGCGTGGTGGACATACTCGGGCGTCTCCTGAAGCATGGCCGGCTGGAACCAGTACCAGATACCCAGGAGGTAGTAGGGCGTCCAGCAGATCACGAAGGAAGCCACGATCACGATGGTCATCTTCAGGGTCTTCATTCGGGCCTTGGGGATCATGTCTGTGCCACTTCGTCTCAGGCATGGCGCCCCACCTGGAGTGAATTCAGACATACACAGTTTGTGAGGAGAAATGGAATAGTACTATGTAAATTGAAGGTTGTGATGCCCTGAGTCTTCCTGACCATGTGACCCGACCAGGACCTGCCTCTGTTTGATTGATTCATTTGTCCTAGATGTACAAAAATATGAGATTTTTCTGATCAGACAGTAACACATTTTGGCCCTAAATATGACAAGTATGTGTTGTCAAAATGTTCAATAGTCAAATATATCACATGGGAGCAAAGCAGGAAGTGTGCAGTCTCTTCACCTTTTACACTAACACACACACACACACAAACACACAAACACACAAACACACACACACACACCTTTGCCTTTGTGCATCTGACGGCTGATCTCGATGAGGATGCGGGTGTAGCAGAAGCTCATTACTAACAGGGGGAACACATAAAGCGTGACAAAGTGGAACATGTTGTAGACCGTCTCTTGCCAGCGATGGTGGAAGCTTCCATGCGTCACACACTGAGTGAATTCCACTCCCTCTGCTTTGATTGCTCGAAAGATGAACAGCTATGAGAGAAAGAGAGACAAAGGGGCAGTGAGAAATCATGATAAAGGTATATCAATCAATCAATAAAATGTATCATCTCGAGCCCTTTTGACTCTAACAGTTGTCGCAAAGGTCTTTAAAGTAAACTGGACCTATGCATACTAAAGCACAGTGGCAAGGAAAATCTCCCTAGAGGGAAGAAACCTAGAGACAAATGAGATTCAGGGCTCAATTCAATCAAGATAGAGTGATTGAAATTTAAAGGCAATGTTTCTGCATCCTTGGAGACTGCATTCACAGTAAACGCTGCCTATGCTGGCTCAATCAGAAATTACTTTAAAATTTCAATAGCGCTATAGCGCTGAACTGCTGCGATACGGATTGAATCAAGCCCTCAAGAGGGTGGTGCCCATTCTCTGGCTGTACTGGGTAGAGGATATGTAGCACCCATCAGAAATAAAGGAAGAGTAATTCTGTCTGTAATAAAGCCCCTTTGTGGGGAAAAACTAATTTTGATTGGCTGGGCCTGGCTCCTCCGTGCATGGGCCTGGCTCCCAAGTGGGTGGGCCTGTGCCCTCCCAGGCCCACCCATCGCTGCGCCCATGCCCAGTTATGTGAAATCCATAAATTAGCCTAATTAATGTATTTAAATGAACTGATTTCCTTATATGAACTGTAACTCAGTAACATTTTGGCGTTTATATTTTTGTTCAGTCAGTGGAGTGAATAAAAGTATAAGTACAAAGGAATGACGCACATGCAGCAGCCTTTTAATGACCTAATCACAAATCTATTACAAAATCAAACTATTCTAATCTGTTAGAATGATGATTCCTTTCAATACAGTTTCTGCACCAGAGGTGATATGATATAGTAGTGTTATGATACACTACATGAATGAAAGCTTGTGGACACCTGCTCGTTGAACATCTCATCCAAAATCAGGGGTATTACTAAGGAGTTGGTCCCCCCATTGCTGCTGCAGAAACACAGCCTTCACTCTTCTGGGAAGGATTTTCACAAGATGTTGGAAAATTTCTGTGGGGACTTGGTTCCATTCAGCCACAAGAGCTATAGTGAGAATGTACACTGATGTTATGCGATTAGGCTTGGCTCGCAGTCGGCGTTCCAATTCATCCCAAAGGTTTTCGATGGGGTTGAAGTCAGGGCTCTGTGCAACTTCTTCCACACTGATCTCGACAAACCATTTCTGTATGGACCTCACTTTGTGCACGGGGGCATTGTGATGCTGAAACAGGAAAGGGTCTTCCCCAAACTTTTGCCACAAAGTTGGAAGCACAGGATTGTCTAGAATGTCATTGTATAGTGTAGTGTTAAGGTTTCCCTTCACTGGAACTAAGGGGCCTAGCCCGAACCATGAAAAACAGTCCCAGACTATTATTCCACCTCCATCAAACATTATAGTTGGCATTATGCATTATGGCAAGTTGTGTTCTCCTCCACCAATTCTCAGTAATTAATTTGATTAATGACAGACTGTCATACACTGTTTTCCACTTCCTCCAGCACTAGTACACACATTGTCACACCCTGATCTGTTTCACCTGTCTTCTGCTTGTCTCGATCCTCCACCAGGTGGCTCCTATTTTTCCCCATTATCCCCTGTGTATTTATACCCGCGTTTTCGGTTTGTTCGTTGCCTGACTCGGACCAGCTCTACAACACTCTCCCTCCAAGGAGCCACCATTGGAAGACATGAGGAGTTACTTCATAACCTTGTGGAGAGAAACGAACCTGCCGGGCGTTTCTCTCCCAGTGCTCCCTAATCTTCGAGCTATAGTCCTCTACGTTTCCTTCGGATCGTTTGAAGATAGCGTATCTTATAATGCTGATGTCTGGGAGGGGGCTCGCATAGGCTACGGCAGTGTGGGAGCAGCAATCCACCGTTTGTCTTAGTCTGGTGGATTTCATGGAGGAGGTAAAGAAGGTGTTCGATTTTCCGGTATCCGGGAGTGAGGCGGCTCAGAAGCTACTTTGGCTGCGTCAAGATTCCCGTAGTGTGGCAGACTACGCGGTAGATTTTCACACGTTGGCCATCGACAGTGCCTGGAACCTGGAGTCCCTGTTCGAAACCTTCCTTCACGGACTATCGGAGGGAATTAAAGATGAGCTCGCAGCCCGGGAGCTGCCCATGGACATCGGCTCCATCATAGCCTTGACCATTATGATCAATGGGCGGTTACGGGAATGCAGCAGGGAGAGGTCTGTTCCTGGCCACACGCGCTTGTTCACGGGTTCCCCCTCGCCTCCGAAGAATCCCGGAAGTCCCCAATGCCTGCATTCCCTCGGGAATCATCGAGGACTGTCGACTCATCTTCACCGGAGCCCATGCAACTGAGCATGGCTAGATTGTCTCCTGAGGAATGTTTACGCAGACTGAGCTCCAAAAGTTGTATTGTGGTACTTCAGGACATTACATATCCACCTGTCCAATAAAATACCAGGCTCATCAGTACAGTAGGTATGAGTACGCTGGTGGGCCATACAGGGAGTCTCCCATCTCCCATTACTCATACTCCTCTCCATGCTATCCTGCTGTGGGGTGACCAGTCTAAATCTCTCCGGGTGCTCATGGACTCTGGGGCTGATGGGAGCTTTATGGATGCTACCCTGGTGTCGGAGCTGGGCCTCTCCACACAACCCCTCTCCATTCCCATGGAAGCCAGAGCTGGAGGGATGCTCTATTGGCAGGGTCACTGACAGTACTGTTCCCATCAGCCTGCGAGTGTCAGGTCACCACAGTGGGTGTGGTTCTGGCTTCAGGGTTCATTCATGCATCCGCCTCCCCGTTCTTCAGGAAAAGGCCCTGCGCCAGTGTATCGACTACCGGGGCCTTAATGACATCACAGTAAAAATACCTTACCCTCTACCACTCCTCTCCTCGGCTTTCGAGCCTCTCCAGGGGGCGACCATTTTCTCGAAGTTGGACCTTAGGAACACCTGGGAAGGAGACGAATGGAAGACAGCATTTAACACAGCTAGCAGGCACTATGAGTACCTGGTTATGCCATTCGGACTGACCAACGCTCCCGCAGTATTCCAGGCCCTGGTCAACAACATGCTCCGTGACATGTTGAACAGTTTCGTGTTAGTCTACCTCAAAACATATTTTCCCGTTCGGCTCAAGAGCATGTTCTCCACGTCCAACAAGTCCTCAAGCACCTCCTGGAGAACCAGTTGTTTGTTAAAGATGAGAAATGTGAATCTCTTTTCTGGGATACGTCATCGCTGCAGGGAACATTCAGATGGATCCTAACAAGATGAGAGCGATGGTGGAGTGGCCCCATCCCACATCGAGAGTGCAGCTTCAACATTTCCTGGGATTTGCACATTTCTACCGGCGCTTCATCGGGGGCTACAGCACGCTGGCTTCCTCCCTCTCTGCACTCACCTCACCCAAGATTTAGTTAATGTGGTCACAAGCTGCTGACTGGGCATTTTCGGATTCACTACAGCCTCCATCTTAATCCATCCGGACTCATCCCGTCAGCTTGTGCTGGAGGTTGACGCCTCGGACGTTGGAGTGGAGGCCGTCCTGTACCAGCTTTCTGCCCAGGACCAAAAGCTGCATCCCTGCCCTTTCCTGTCCCGTCGTCTTAATCCCGCTGAGAGGAACTATGACGTGGGAAATAGAGAACTTCATGCAGTCATGATGTCCCTGGAGGAGTGGAGACCCTGTCTAGAAGGGGCGGAACATCCATTCTTAGTGTGGACTGGCCATAAGAATCTGGAATATCTCTGCACTGCCAAGGGCCTCAACTCAGGCTCGTTGGGATATGTTGTTCACTCGTTAGCCAGGCCCCCTCACGGGTCCGTCTGGGAACGCTGCATCTTGCGAACCAAGTTCTCGATAACCCAGACGAGTGTAGCTGCCAGACAGGAGGTAGGGGGGATGGTCTCTGTGTCAGACAGTGTAGCTGCGGAGTTATGCAAGCGAGAAAGGGCATCAGGCTTCACATTCTTGGATCCAGAGTGGTAGGAGATGGTAAAATTAAAATGAGTGAACAACAGAGCCCAACGAGCCTGAGTAGAGGTTCCTGGCGTCTCCACGTTCGTCGCCGCCTGCACTGTGTGAGTGCAGAATAAGACTCTGCGGCAAGCTGTGGCAGGCCTCCTACAACCAATCCCTATTCCTCACCGCCCCTAGTCTCATATATCCCTGGACTTTGTCACTGGTTTCCCTCCATCTGATGGCAACATCACCATCCTTATGGTAGTGGATATGTTTTCCAAAGCCGCCTATTTCATTCCCCTTCCCAAGTTACTCTCAGCCAAGGAGACGGCCCAGCTATTGGTTCAGCATGTCTTCCGGATCCATGGACTTCTGGTTGACATGGTCTCTGATCGTGGTCCTCAGTTCTCGTCCCGATTCTGGAAGGCGTTCTGCACCCTCATTGGGTCATCGGCCAGCCTGTCCTCAAGGGTTTCATCCCCACTCTAACGGCCAGTCGGAGAGAGCTTATCTGGACCTGGAGACGATTCTTCGTTGCCTTGTCTCTGCCAACCCCACCACCTGGAATCAGCAACTTGTGTGGAGTACACCCGAAACACCCTTCCCTGCTCGGCCACTGGTCTCTCGCCCTTCGAGTTTTCCTTGGGTTTACCAGCCTCCGCTCTTCCCTGAGTAAGAGGAAGAAGTCAGCATACCCTCGCGGCCCAGATGTTCGTCCACCACTTTCGGCATGCCTGGAAGAGAGCCCGTCCACTCTTCAACCACCTCCATGTACGGGTGACAGGTGGACCACCACTGGACCCCGCTTCCCCGCTATCATTTCGGGCAGAGGGTATGGCTCTCCACTCAGGATCTGCCCCTCTGGGTTGAGTCCCGTAAACTTCCCCTGCTTTATCGGCCCTTTCCCAATCTCTAAAATACTTAGCCCCACTGCTGTCGGTCTTCTGGTCTTCTACCAGAGTGTTTACTGTTTCTCCTGTTCTCAAGTTCTTGTTTTCGAGTCTTCCCGGTTCTGACCTTTCTGCCTGTCCTGAGCCTGCATGCCATTCTATCCCTGGGTAATATCCTGAGGTGTGACACATCAATGTTAATTAGCATATTTTCTCTGGCTTTGTCAGCTCTTCAGACACCTCTATCAAACACACTAATCTCCTATAATTACACACAACACAATGGCACAGTGAACCAGATGACAATAACTTCCCTTCCCTTGTAACACATTCCATCATAATTTCCTCATATCTATAGCTATCATAGCAGGGAAAAGTTGGTGACATAATTTATCATTATGACATATGATTGTAAATTGGTTTCCTGGTTGTAGAAACGTCAGAGATATTACACCTAGGTAAATGTTTCTTTCTGGGCTAGTTTAAAAATAGTATACACCCATGACGTCGGAATAACTTCACTGCAACCAGTTTTGCCAGCTGGGATAGCTTCACTTCACTGTGGTATTTTTGACGCTGTTTTTGATGAGGATGTTTGCCAATGTTCTGCTGTATTGAAGTGCTAATTAAATCGGCCTGCAGTTCCCTCCCGCTGGGCACGTCATTTCAACGTCTACTTTGGATTTACATTTTGTAGAGTTGTCAACTAACATGAATTCAACAAAAAAAAAGACCATATCATTGGATTTAGGTTAAAAGTTGGGTGAAAAAAATACGAATCCAATCCGTTTCCCACATTGAGTCAACATCATCACATCTCTAAATGACGTGGAAACAACGTTTATTCAACCATGCTTTGTGCTGAATTCCTTTAACCGCTTGCCATCTCCACCAAGTCATTGGTCAATTAGTACGCATGAACATGGAAACACTCATAATGAGATGGCTTCAGTCGGCACATATCTACTTGATTATCATAATGTAAAGTGAGTGTGTGTGTGCCTGCGTGTGTGCGTGCGTAGGTGTTTAGTAAATCAGATGGACTCTTCACAGCCGCAGTCAACAGTGCTGTGTTTAGTCACCATAAGATGGGTTGCCGTAATTTCTTAACCAGGAACATACATTTGCTGTAGAATGACCATCCATGTCAAGCGTGTGGTTGGGAAAGGGGGCATATTGATCTGTCCACAACTCACCACCAAACCTCCTGTCTTAAGCTGTCTAACATCTGTCCCTTCTCCATGTTCGACTGGCTCCCCCGCCTTGTGTCTCTCCCTCTGTCCCTCTTCCTACAGCAGAAGTTCTGTGTTTTTCCCTTCTTCCTGTTCATTTGGAACACCAGTTACTGACTAGCACCTCAAAGGTCGCATCCACTTACAGCCAGAAAGGTCACCTCTACGAGACTCTGACATTAAGGGGATTGGATTTGTGGAAACTCTCTCTCTGTGACAGTAAAAACAAGGAGGGAACACTCAGCTTTCCTTCCCAGCATGGTTAGATTTCTATTTTTATCTTCGTGCAGTGTAAGGAGACCTTCAACTATGAACTGTAATTGATGGAGTGTCCAAAGTACTGTACGTCCGACTACAAATTGATCTGTGAGCATGGATTAAAATCTACTCCCACATTTTTTAAAATTCAAATCAAATTCAGTGCTTATTGGCATGAAATACAATAAATGATAAATTATTATAAATAAATTATTTGAATATGAGTAAAATTGCATAAATCCACATGCTTTGTTTCTAAAGACCAATTCACAATACATCTCATATTTTTGGATATACAGTACTTACATTTGAGTGAACACAATCTCTTTCTCCCTCCCTGCCTTCTCTCTCTTCCTACTTGTCAGGGTGGGTAAAGGCTTATGCCATTCACAGCCCTACTGTTTGGATTGAGGTGGGACTATTATCAATATACAGGTGACCTCCTGAGCCAATTTGACCATTTTATTTGATCATAGCAACACTTTGTTACCAAGCTGACAACTGCTTTAGCTGCTTCCATGTCTAAGCCATTCAACTCACATTACTAAAGCCATCAATAAAGAGCGTGTGTGCTTGTCCTATAGAATTCAAGTTGAATACACTGAATGCACTCTATTTTACTGAGAGATTATTTCCTAACAATGCACCACCCACCTACCCATAGGACTTAATTTGATTGGCAGATCACTGACAGTATGCTCTATTGTGTGAGGAATACAGTGAACAACTTAAGCTCGATTGCTGCCCTGTAGTCTTACTAGCCAAGAATCCAAACAGAATAGCGCTCCATTTCACTATTGCTCCAATATACTGATTCATTCTGGACCTGTTCCATTAGAAGGGCACTTGGACCGGCTAGAGAGTATTCCTCTAAGAAAATATAGGAATGTTTAGTCTACAACTCACGTGGACAAATGTTGCCCAACAAAATATTTTTGTTGGGCAACATTTGTGGATGGTGATCCTGTTATCGACCGATTTGTTATGCATAAACGTTACAGACATAGGCGCAAATGATTCATTGAATGCGTGCGTGCGCAAGGTGATTCAGTGAAGGGAAACCATAATGAAATGGAGTGATAATCAGTGTGGATAGCAGGCTAGTAACAGATATCTCAAGTGGACCACTGACTTCCTAACATAAGAGAGAAATACAAGACTTACTAAAGAATATCCATGTTGTTATGTTGTAGTCTGAGAACAATGTAGTGGCTACCATATGTACACCCACCTGTGGGGAGGCCAGGAGCAAGCTGAGGACCCAGGCAACCAGCAGCATCCTCTTGTTCCTGCGTCCGGCGTCCAGCGCATCCAGCGGATGCAGAATAGCATGGTGGCGATCCAGGCTGACCACCACCAGGATGAAGGCAGACGAGTGCATGGCAAACAGCTTGAGGAAGCACAGCAGCTTGCACATGGCATCACCGGCGTACCACTGTACGGTGACGTTCCACGCCGCATCCAGAGGCATCACCACGAACGTCATCACCAGGTCTGCAGAGGCCAGGCTGGCAATGAGTGGACGGAGATGGGCGGCCAGGCGGCGCCCGCGGCCCCGTGCCACGCTGAACAGCACAGAGAGGTTGGAGAAGGCAGCGAACACAAAGAGGACCATGGTGGCGGCCACGCGAACGCGGGCAGCGGCGGTGAAGGTGGGAGCCTCCCAGTCCATGAATGATGGAGGGAAGGAGGAGTTAAAAGAGGAGTTCACTACTGGGAACATTGGAGTCGCCGATGACATCCTGTCATCTGACATCCTAGGGGGAAGAAGGGAATAAAATCATTATCCTTATCGTCATCATATCCTCATCATCATAATAGTTTTCATTTGTAATGAGCTTTTCATAGGAAGAAATCACTGTACAAAGTGATTCACTTTACTTGATTTGGTTTATCTGAAAGGGACAATGCACATTAGTCAACATTTCTATAAATGTGCCAGATTTAGCCAGCCGGATCATTTTCAACTGCTCTAAGTGAAAACATTAATTAATGTAACATTGGCCCAACAAGGACAACATTCTCTTGGCACTAATAATTAATTTAGGATGATGAATATAGGAGCACAGGCACACTGCCAGCTTACTGTCTAAGTGCAGTTTCAGCCTCCTAAAGCTGATATATACGGTTTGGCAGCTGATAAATGGTTTGGCAGCTGATAACGGTTTGGCAGCTGATAAACAATTTTCCAGCTGATATACGGCTTGGCAGCTGATGAACAGTTTGGCAGCTGATAAACAGTTTGGCAGATGATATACAGTTTGCCAGCTGATATACGGCTTGGCAGCTGATGAACAGTTTGGCAGCTGATAAACAGTTTGGCAGATGATATACAGTTTGCCAGCTGATAAACATTTTGGCAGCAGATATACAGTTTAGCAGATGATATACATTTTAGCAGATGATATAAAGTTTGGCAGATGATATATAGGTTTGCCAGCTGATAAACTGTTTGGCAGCAGATATACAGTTTAGCAGATGATATACAGTTTAGCAGATGATATACAGTTTGGCAGATGAGAAACAGTTTGCCAACTGATAAACGGTTTGTCAGCAGATATACAGTTTAGCAGATGATATACAGTTTGGCAGATGAGAAACAGTTTGCCAACTGATAAACGGTTTGGCAGCAGATATACAGTTTAGCAGATGATATACAGTTTAGCAGAGGATATACAGTTTGGCAGATGATATACAGTTTGGCAGATGATATACAGTTTGCCAGCTGTTCAACGGTTTGGCAGCAGATATACAGCTTGCCAGTGTATTCCTTTGCAGCTGCAAAGGAAACTAATGATGGGTCCGTTATTTTGACCTCAGTAATATTCCTTAACACCTGTAGTATTTTAAATTATGAAAAAGCTTTATAGCTAAGGCAATATAGATAATCCAGTATAGATAATAGGTTATAGATGGGACACCAACTGCTAAGCTAATGGTGGATCATTTTTTTAAATCTTCAGTAATGTTCCATTTAACAACACCCATCTTAATTTCTGAATTAGGCAGGTTCAACAGGTCATACATACAGTACCAGTTTGGACACACCTACTTAGTCAAGGTTTTTCTTTATTTGTACTATTTTCTACGTTGTAGAATAATAGTGAAGACATCAAAACTATGAAATAACACATGAATTAACACTAGGAAATAACACATGGAATCATGTAGTAACCAAAAAACTGTTAAACAAATCATTGAATATTTATATTATTCAAAGTAGCCACCCTTTGCATTGATGGCAGCTTTGCACACTCTTGGCATTCTCTCAACCAGCTTCACCTGGAATGCTTTTCCAGCAGTCTTGAAGGAGTTCCCACATATGCTGAGCAGTTGCTGGCTGCTTTTCCTTTGCTCTGCGATACAACTCATACCAAACCATCTCAATTGGGTTGAGGTTGTGTCAGGATTTGGCCAGGGTTGTTCCGGTTTTTGGTCACTAGATGCCCCCATTGTGCCTTTTGACCTTTTGTTTTCCCTTGATCTCCATTATTATTTGCACCTGTGCCTCGTTTCCCCTGATTGTATTTAAACCCTTTGTTTTACTCAGTTCTTTGCTCTGTGTTTGTATGTTAGCACCCAGCCCTAGTACTCTGTGAGCTCTTGTTGATCCCGGTGGACTCTCTTGTGGAGTTCTGTTTTTTGTTCTTGTTTGTTTGTTTTTTGAGTATATTTTGAGTTTTTTTGGGCTGTGCCTTCCACCTTGTGGATTTGCCTTTTTGTCTTGGAGGATTGTCTTTGTTCTTGTGGAATTCCTTTTGAGGTTGTGGAGTTACATGTTTTCCTGAAGAACTTCACTTTTTACTTTTTACTTCATTAAATACACCGTCTCAAGTACTGCTGTGTCACCGTCTCAAGTACTGCTGTGTCTTCTGGGTTCTGCTGACTATTCGTGGCTCAGTTGGTTTAGTGACTGTTTCTCACTCCGGAGACCCGGGTTCGTAACCGGGTCCTGACAGAAACACAGAGCCAGAAATGAACCCAGAGGCAGCCAGTTCCCAGGACCTTGTTGCCATGCTGTCCCACCACCAGGAGACTGTCCAACGCCACGAAGCCGCCCTGGTTCAGCAAGAGGCCTTAATGGCTAGACATTCTCATCTTCTGTCAGAGATGCTGACTTCCATAAAGCAGATATCTGATTGACTTACCCCGGCAACAGTTCCCGTCCCAGTACCTCAGATTCACGTACCCATGGCAGTTAACCCTCTGGCTGAACCTCGTCTTCCACCTCCCCAACGGTTCTCAGGTGATCCAAGTGCTTGTAAAGGGTTTCTCACCCAATGTTCTCTCTCCTTCGAGCTGCAACCCTCGTCGTTCCCCACCGACCGGTCTAAGATCGCATATATCATCACCCTGCTGTCGGAAAAATCCCTGGCCTGTTTGAAGAAAAGAAGGATAAAAAGGGGAGCGGAGGACTTGGTGCCTTCTGAGAAATCGTAGGCGAGTGAGTCAACCCCCTGGGACGGGAATTGGATAACAAAATGGATGAGCTCCAATCAAGACAATCCTACCAACGGTACATTAAAAACTGTAATATCTTATGTTTCACCGAGTCGTGGCTGAATGACGACATGGATAACATACAGCTGGCAGGGTTTTCGGGCCTTCGGCAAAATAGAACAGCTGCCCCCGGTAAGACAAGTGGAGGTCTGTGTCTATTTGTAAATAACAGCTAGTGCACAAAATCTAATAGTAAGGGAGTCTCAAGGTTTTGCTCGTCTGAGGTAGAGTATCTCATAATAAACTGTAGACCACATTATTTACAAAGAGAGTTTTCATCTATATTTTTCGTAGCTGTCTATTTACCACCACAAACTGATGCTGGAACTAAAACAGCACTCAACGAGCTGTATAGGGCCATAAGCAAGTTGGAAAATACTCATCCAGAGGCTGAGCTCTTAGTGGCAGGGGACTTTAATGCAGGGAAACTTACATCTGTTTTACCTCATTTCAACTAGCATGTTAAATGTGCAACCTGAGGGAAAAAAACTCTAGACCACCTTTACTCCACACACAGAGACACATACAAAGCTCTCCCTCGCCCTCCATTTGGCACATCTGACCATAACTGTATCCTCCTGATTCCTGCTTACAAGCAAAAACTAAAACAGGAAGTACCAGTGACTCGCTCAATAAGGAAGTGGTCAGAGGACGCAGATGCTAAGCTACAGGGCTGTTTTTCTAGCACAGACTGGAATACGTTCTGGGATTCTTCCGAGGGCACAGAGGAGTTCACCACATCAGTCACTGGCTTCATCAATATGTGCATTGATGACGTCGTCCCCACAGTGACCGTACAATTGTAACCCAACCAGAACCCATGGATTACAGGCAACATCCGCACTGAGCTAAAGGCTAGAGCTGCCACTTTCAAGGAGCGGGACTCTAACCTGGACGCTGATAAGAAATCCCACTATGCCCGCCGACGAAACATCAAACAGGCAAAGCGTCAATACTAGACTGAGACTGAATCGTACTATACTGGCTCTGATGCTCGTCGGATGTGGCAGAGCTGGCAAACTATGACGGACTACAAAGGGAAGCAAAGCCACGAGCTGCCTAGTGACAAGAGCCTACCAGATGAGCTAAATAACTTCTATGCTCGCTTCGAGTCAAGCAACATTGAAGCAAGCATGAGAACATTAGCTGTTCCGGACGACTGTGTGATCACGCTATCTGTAGCCGATGTGAGTAAGACCTTTTAACCCGTCAACATTCACAAGGCCGAAGGGCTAGAGGCATTACCAAGACATGCACTCAGAGCAAAAGCTGACCAACTGGCAAGTGTCTTCACTGAGATTTTCAACCTGTCCCTGACCGAGTCTGTAATACCAACATGTTTCAATCAGATCACCATAGTCCCTGTGCCCAAGACCACCAAGGTAGCCTGCCTAAATGACTACTGATCCATAGCACTCACGTTTGTAAGCATGAAGTGGTTTGAAAGGCTGGTCGTGGCTCACATCAACACCATTATCCCAGAAGCCCTAGACCCACTCCAATTTGCATACCACCCCAACAGATCCACATATGATGCTATCTCTATTGCACTCCAAACTGCCCTTTCCCACCTGGACAAAAGGAACACCTACGTGAGAATGCTATTAATTGACTACAGCTCAGTGTTCAACACCATAGTGCCCTCAAAGCTTATCACTAAGCTAAGGACACTGGGACTAAACACCTCCCTCTGGAACTGGATCCTGGACTTCCTGACAGGCCGCCCCCAGGTGGTAAGGGTATGTAACAACAGTGTTCTTGGGCTGAGCGGGAGAAAACAAGGATGTCGTTGAGGTAGACAAAGATGAATCGGTTCAACATGTCATGGAGAACATCATTAGCCAGGGCCTCGAACACAACTGGAGCTATAGCAAGACTAAATGGCATGACCAGATATTCATAGTGACCGCTGGCCGTGTTGAAGGGAGTCTTCCACTTGTACCCTTCCTTATCCGCACAAGGTGGTAGGCATTCTGCAGGCTCAACTTGTAGAAAATGGTGGCCCCCTGGAGCGGCTCAAAGGCTGAGGCTATGAGTGGTAGCGGGTAGCGGTTCTTAAAAGTGATGTCATTGAGGCCCCGGTAGACAATGCACGGACGCAGGGTTTTGTCCTTCTCCACAAAGGAGAACCCTGTGCCGGCGGGGAGGCAGAAAGACAGATACACCCTGCAGCTACGGAGTTCTCGATGTAGGTCTCCATATCCTTGGTCTCCGGAACCGACAGAGAGTACAGTCATCCCCGAGGTGGTGCCTGCGGGAATGGCGGAGAGGTCTGGGGCAACTTCCAAGCCCACAGGAAGACGTCCCAGGGCAGTCTGTGCTACCTTTAGGCAATGGGCATGGCAGAATGGGCTACAGCCCATGATGGCACCAGCAGTACAGACAATGAGGGGATTGTGTTGCTGGAGCCAAGAGAATACCAAAACCACGGGAACCTGAGGAGACTAAATTAGCATGAATTGGATAGCCTCGTTGTGGTTCCTTGACACTCGTAGGTTGATGGGAGTGGTATTGTGGGTGACCCGGCCTATAGAATATCCGTCCAGTGCTCTAACATCCATGGGAATGGAGAGGGGCTGAGTGGGGAGGCCCAGCTAGGACACCAGTGTAGTGTCCATAAAACTCTCATTGGCCCCAGAGTTGATGAGTACCCAGAGAGATTTTGACTGGTTCCCCCACAGCAGGATGGCGAGTAAGAGGAAAGGAAAAGTTCTCCGTATGGCCCATCAGAGTACTAGCCCCTAACGGTGAGCCTGATCTTTTAGTGGGCAGGAGGACACAAAATGACCAGTAGTCTCGCGATACAGGAAACCCTTTTTGAGAAGCCTGTGTAAACGTTCGGCTGGAGACAGCCTAGCTCTGTCTAGTTGCATCGAGTAGCCTCGGGTTCGGGAATGGAGACATTGGGGACTTCTGGGATGCCTTGGAAGCGAGGTGGAATCCTCGGGCGGGTGAGTGGAATTGGACCCTAGCCTCCCATCGATCCAGATGGTCAAGGCGATGAGCGAGTCGAGATCCATTGGTAGTTCCCGGGCTGCTAGCTTGTCCTTAACTTCCTCTGATAATCCATGCAGGAACATGTTGAACAGCGATTCCGGGTTCCAGGCACTCAATTTCCAACATGCGGAAAACCACCGCATAGTCTGCCACACTGCGGGAATCTTGCTGAAGCTGGAGTAACTTCCAGGCAGCCTCTCCCCAATGGAGAATCGAAAACCTTCTTCACCTCCGCCACAAACTCTTCCAGACTGAGGCATTTGGCTGACTGTTGTTCCCACACTGCTGTAGCCCAGGCGAGGGCCCTCCCTGGCATCAGCGTGATGACGTACTCTATCTTTGAGGGGAAGGAGGAGGGCTGCAGCTCGAAGATGAGAACACTGAGCGAGAAACGCCAACATGTTTCCGACTCTCCAGCGAAACATTCTGGGGGAGGTAAGCAGGGTTCTCGGGAAACTGGGGTGGACGTGCTGCTAACAGCGTGGTTACTGAGGGGCTGGGAGGTTACCGTCGTGGTAGGCTGCCTGAGAAACAACCCGCGGAATTGCTCCAGCAGTGTGTTCAACGCGCGGTCATGGCATTCGGCCAAGGTCTGGAACCCCTCCATAAAACCACGAAGCATCTTCTTGTGCCTTCCAATGGTGGCTCCTTGGGAGGAGACAACATTGCAGAACGGACTGGGTCCGTCATGGCCAGTTCGTACTATCACAGCTCAGGAGAAGACCCAGATGCAGACAGTTTGAAGTAACAAAAGGCAGACAAACGACAGGTCAAGGGCAAGCAGAGGTCATTAATCCAGAGCAGAGTCCGAAAGGTACAAAACGGCAGGCCGGCTCAGGGTCAGGGAGGCAGAATGGTCAAAACCTAGAAAACAGGGACTGGGCGAAAAAACTGGAGTTTGACAATACGAACTGGCAACCGACAAACAGAGAACACAGATATAAATACACGGGGGATAATGGGGAAGATGGGAAACACCTGGAGGTGGGTGGAGACAAGCACAAAGACAGGTGAAACATATCAGGGTGTGACAGTAGGAACATTACAGCAGTCAGCACACTTAAAGCTGCTGGTTGTTTGTGCTACAGTATATTGGTTAATATAATGTAGGTTTATGCTCCCTGACAGAATGATTGAACCTGTATGTAACTTATTCCTTCTTAGAATAGAAAGAATGCATCACTCCAATTCATGTACTGTAATTCTAATGAATGAGTTCAATTGTAAGTGATTAACTAATTGGGGTTTAAAGACAACCCTCTATGGCTATTGAATACTAGCAAGACAATCATAGTATGAAAATAAAAGGGTTGTTCATAGTAGGCATGAAACTTGCTACATTGGGTCCAATAAGGAAATATTGCTTTGAAAGTGTCCACCTATACTATTATCATCTTTTAAAGGTACGAGACTAAATCATTTACTCACATTTTCGATAAATGATATAGCTGACTGCAAGGGAGAGTGGGTTGAGTTGAGCAATATGTGTAAGTTGAGCCATCATTGTTTTCTAGCAAATCATACACAAAATTAATAATTTGATCAAATATTTAGGAAGAGTTCATCATTTCATGGAATCAGTGAAATAAGAAACCACATTGAAACGCATGTTAGATCTAAAAATAACAGATTTTCACCAAGTCAAATTAATTTATTGTTTGCCTGTATCTTAACCAAAGTAGATAATTTTAAAATTGTTCTAGAAATCAGTTGGGGTCTCTAAAGCTTCAATATGAGATCCTAAACCAAGCATGGAAGTGCATCCTTGTAGCTGTGTGGGCTGAAACTTTCTAAATGTTTGGTTTGGGGTTAGTTGATCCAGTCGAATGGTTGAACCAAGGCAAGTTGAGCAAATTCAAGTGTTTTCTGTTGAGGTAACAACACAGCCTGGCCTATGGCCTAAGTGTTTAAGTGTTGTGCCTGTGTTTTAAAAAAATGCTTAAAATGCTTAAAAGGCAAAATAAAATGAATGTGATTGTGTTGAATTGTGTTTGGGAAATAAAGATCGACATGGTTTTAAAAAGGTAGTGGTAATATTTCATTCAGTACAGAAATCTGTAGGCGGCTGAACTTATCTGGGTATATCATATCTGGGTAAATTGTGCCAAGAGACCACTTTTTGTTGGACATGTTACTAAAATGATGTTACTCAAATGTGTATTTCAAGTCATTTAGACATGAGACAGACAATAAAGATGCATTATTTAATATAGGACCTTTCACGATAGGCTTTGGGAATTAGGTGTATCTTTTCTATACGCTGCGCTGCCGCTGTCCATGGTACTGTAGCTCCTCTGCTCAAGGCATGGATAATGTTCCTAAGGCTTTGACAGGCGGACAATTATATAGCAGATAAACATATATGTAGGCTAGAAATAAGTGATTATCAATGTCAACTCCTTAAGATTTCAAACTAAAAAATATATATATTTAGATGTGAGGAAATGCAACGCAAGAGGCAAAAATGACTTAAGGATTCTCTGATTATCAACACACATGCTTACCCGATTAGTTTGGCACAACACAATTGAACAATTAAATAATTCCAAATAAGTCCGATTAGTCGACTCAAATCCCACGAATTCACTCCTTCCAAATTCTGTCATACAAAAACAGTGAGTTGGGCTTTTTTTCTGAACTGTTTGACACAGTGCTTATGTTTCCATCTCCCAAAAACATGAAAAAAGCGTCCACTCTCAAGTGGTCGTGGTCAATGACGGCTCAATTCCTAGTCCTGACAAGTCTGCCACGATATTCCACAGTTGTCCAAACTGACTGTTGTCAAAATATCTCTTTAAGAAATATGAGTTCATGCATTTACAATATAGTGCACTTCCAAACAATGCACACTGTAGGGTAGGCTACTTACACCGAAAGAATAGAAGAGGGTGGGTGTGCATGGCACTGCGACAGAGACCAACCTGGCAGCATAGATAGGAGCTGTCCGTGCACCAAAGGCTGAAGCGCGACTTTTTAACCATCTCGCGCGAACGTGTTAAAGAACCTCCACATGTCAATCCATATATATCGAAATTCACTATAAAAACAACACATTAAATGAAGCATTCAATTCATATGCGATTAATATGGGATTAATATTAAACTTCCTTATCAGCAGCAGAGAAAAACGAAACTTAGTTGATTTATTCGGTAAGAAATGTTCAAATCTATTGCCAAAGATTGATAGACTCCAGTACAGTCCGCTATTCGAGATTTATCTCGCTGACACAGGCGCCTCCCCTCTTCCCATCCCATCCTCCTCGTCACGCACCAATGACATCTCAGGCAAAACTTCACGTCTGACCTATCAATATTTCACTGCATTGGAAACAGGACCGCCTGCGGTAGCCAAATCATCCTGAAAATTCATAATTCCATATGTCTTTGAGGCAATTATTCTATTTTAGGACTCTTTTTAAGACCCTTTTTGTGAAAAGAAAGACATTAATAATAATTTCGATCTAGAAAAATGTGTGAGTAGTCTTTTGGCACAGATCTAGGATCTGTTTTTACCCTTCACAAATTCCAACCACTACCATTAGTGTATAATTTTCCATACATTTTTTGAAAAGTGGAGTTGTCAGGAAGGGAGGAATGCGTCCCTTGAGAGGGCAAGAACAAGATGTATGTCAGGAGAAGTGTCGTATTATCATAAGGAGACGTATACTTGGAATATGGATGAGGAATGGAGGGAAAATGAGAGGCTGAGGAGGTAGAAGAGAGGGAGGGAGGAAGAGGGTGAACTTGAATAGGTTAAAAATGGTGGGAAAATGGGACATGGTTTGTTTTATAGAAGAATGGTAGAAAGTGTAAGTGGAGTGAGCTGTACACCGGATCTAAGACATGAGGAGAAACGGAAGTGTATGAGGGCGAAGTATCGGGGGGGTTAGGTGTAAGTTCTCGGAGCCTGAGACTTGCACCGAAGGTTAGGATTAAGATGAGTCTGTGATGGTTGGAGTGACATTTTTGGCAAAAGTGGACCCTTGCCTTTTGGCTGATCCATTTGTGGTTTCAGGGTGGGTGAAAACAGAATTACGTGATGTGGAATCGGTGAAGGTAACCAAAACTGGTCTTGTGATAATTGTTTGTGTTTCTGCTGGTCAGAGGGAGCAGGCACTCCGCGTCAAAGGAATGTGAGGAAGAGATGTGAATTGTTTTGCTCTCAAGAAAAGGGCACCATTGAAATGAGTGATTACTGGGGTAGCGGTCACAACTGAAGGGGAAGATTCCCGGTGTTTGTGTGTCACGCCTTGGTCATTATATTTTGTGTTTTTGGTATATGTTTGGGTAAGCCAGGGTGTGACATGGGTTTATATGTTGTGTTTCGTATTGGGGTTTGTAGTAATTGGGATTGTGTATGATTAGGGGTGTGTCTAGTTAGGCTTGGCGGCCTGGGGCGATTCTCAATCAGAGTCAGGTGCTTGTCGTTGTCTCTGATTGAGAACCATATTTAGACAGCCTGACTTTCGCGTTGTATTTTGTGGGTGTTTGTTCCTGTCTTAGTGTTGTAGTCACCAGATAGGCTGTAATAGGTTTCACGTTTCGTTTGTTGTTTTCATATACAGTTATTTCATGTACCGCGATTATTTTCATTAAAGTCATGAGTAACCTACACGCTGCATTTCGGTCTGACTCTCTTCATACAACAGACGAACGTCGTTACAGAAACACCCACCACTCACAGACCGAGCAGCGTGTGAACTGGCAGGAGTTAAAGGACAACGTTATGGACAGCAGAAGCATGGATTATACGACGTGGGAAGAAATCGACAGGTGGGCGGCCGACCCAGCGAGAGTGCAGGCGCCCGCCTGGGATTCCCTACAGCAATGCGAAGAGGGCTATAGACGTATGGAGTCGAAAAGGAAAGCACGGCTATACAGAGCGAAAACCGAAAGTAACGGGGGAAAGCGCAGAGAGAGAGTGGCTGAGTCAGGAGTCAGACCTGAGCCTACTCTCCCTGTTAATCGTGAAGAGCAGTTGCAGTGGGAAAGGCTGCACCATTTGGAGATTTGGACATGGGAGGAGGAATTAGACGGAAAAGGACCCTGGGCGCAACCGGGAGAATATCGCCGTCCCAAGGAGGAAATAGAAGCAGCTAAAGCGGAGAGGCGCAGGTATGAGGAGGCAGCACTGCGACGCGGTTGGAAACCGGAAAGTCACCCCCCAAAAAATATTGGGGAGGGGGCTAGAAGGGAGAATAGTTATGCCAGGTAGGAGACCTGCGCATACTCCCTGTGCTCACCGTTGGGCTAGAGAGACCGGGCAGGCACCGTGTTATGCTATGGAACGCACAGTGTTTCCAGTGCGGATGCAGAGCCCGGTGCGGCACATACCAGCTCTTCCTATTGGCCGGGCTAGAGTGGGCATCGAGCCAGGTAAGCTTGGGCAGGCTCGGTGCTCAAGAGCTCCAGTGCGCCTGCACGGTCCGGTCTATCCAGAGCCACCTCTACACTCCAGTCCTCCGGTAGCAGCTCCCCGCACCAGGCTTTCTGTGCGTGTCCTCGCGCCAGTACCACCAGTTCCAGCACCACGCACCAGGCCTCCAGTGCGCCTTGCCTGTTCAACGCAGCCAGCGCTTTTCTCCTCTCCTGCGCTGTTGGAGTCTCCCGCCTGTTTAGCACAGCCAGAGCCTTTCTCCTCTCTTGCGCTGCCGGAGTCTCCAGTCTGCCCAGCGCCGCCATTGCTCCCAGTCGGCCCAGCGCGGCCAGTGCTCCCAGTCTGCCCAGCGCGGCCAGTGCTCCCAGTCTGCCCAGCTCCGCCAGTGCTCCCAGTCTGCCCAGCTCCGCCAGTGCTCCCAGTCTGCCCAGCGCGGCCAGTGCTCCCAGTCTGCCCAGCGCCGCCAGTGCTCCCAGTCGGCCCAGCGCCGCCAGTCTGCCCAGCGCCGCCCGTCTGCCCAGCGTCGCCAGTCGGCCAGGATCCGCCAGAAGTGCCAGTCTGCCAGGATCCGCCAGAAGTGCCAGTCTGCCAAGATCCGCCAGATCGGCCAGACAACCTGAATCATCCAGTTCCACCAGCCAGCCAGGATTTACCGGAGCCTACTACCTGCCTGAGCTTCCTCTCAGTACTGGGCTTCCTCTCAGTACTGGGCTTCCTCTCAGTACTGGGCTCCCCCTCAGTACCGGGCTCCCCCTCAGTACCGGGCTTCCCCTCAGTACCGGGCTTCCCCTCAGTACCAGGCTGCTTCTGTCCCGGGCTGCCCCTCTGTCCCGGCTGCCCCTTTGTCCTGAGATGCCCCTCTGTCCTGAGCTGCCCCTCTGTCCTGAGCTGCCCCTCTGTCCCGAGCTGCCCCTCGGTCCCGAGCTGCCCCTCTGTCCCGAGCTGCCCCTCAGTTATGTGGGGATCAGGGTGAGGACTATTAGGCCATGGTCGGCGGAGAAGGTGGATTATCCCAGGACGCGAAGGGGAGGAACTAGGACATTTATGGAGTGGGGTCTATGTCCCGAGCCAGAACCGCCACCATGGACAGACGCCCACCCGGACCCTTCCTATGCTCTTGAGGTGCGTCCCGGAGTCCGCACCTTAGGGGGGGGGGGGTTTCTGTCACGCCTTGGTCATTATATTTTGTGTTTTTGGTATATGTTTGGGTAAGCCAGGGTGTGACATGGGTTTATATGTTGTGTTTCGTATTGGGGTTTGTAGTAATTGGGATTGTGTATGATTAGGGGTGTGTCTAGTTAGGCTTGGCGGCCTGGGGCGATTCTCAATCAGAGTCAGGTGCTTGTCGTTGTCTCTGATTGAGAACCGTATTTAGACAGCCTGACGTTCGCGTTGTATTTTGTGGGTGTTTGTTCCTGTCTTAGTGTTGTAGTCACCAGATAGGCTGTAATAGGTTTCACATTTCATTTGTTGTTTTCATATACAGTTATTTCATGTACCGCGATTATTTTCATTAAAGTCATGAGTAACCTACACGCTGCATTTCGGTCTGACTCTCTTCATACAACAGACGAACTTCGTTAAATTGTGATACTCGTTGTTTGGTTCAACGCAGACAGGGTGTCGTGAGTGGTGAAACAGAAGAGTCGTTGTCTGTTCTTTTGAGTTTTGATGTTGAGTCTTTGCCCGACGAAGTGATGTTAGGATATATAAGTTTCCCGTACAAGCTTTTCTGTCGAATACATTACGCTGTTAGGGGTGTCAAGTTTCTGGGCATGTAGCAGCAGTGTGTAGGAGGGAGATGCCTTATTGTGAGAAGTGTGCAGTAGGGCATGAGACAAAGGAATGTGTAGCATTGAGGAAAGTAGTGGTACGTTTTAATTGTAGGGGTACCTATGGAGCTTGGGATCAGAAATGTCCAGTGCGAGAGAGGCAGGTTGAGGTTTCCAGGGTTAGAGTATTGCAGAAGTTGTCGTATGCTGAGGCAGGGAAGAAAGTATAGAAGGATAGGTCAAAGGGGAGGGATCCTGAGAGGAGTGGTCTGAGTAGTAGATCTGTACCAGTATGGAGGGATAGGCCAACAAGTGATATATGCTTCAGTAAGATTGGATTTTTAGCATTTATAGCAATGGTTATCAACTGTACTGCAGGGGTAGAATTTAAGTCGCAGAAAATGGAGGTTGTGGTGGCAGCTACAGAGAAGTATTTGGGTGTACAAGGCTTGATGTCAGAAGAGTTACAGGGTGTGTTCAGTGGTGCTGTCCCATCTTTTCAGGCTGTTGGCCTGATGTAGGACCAGATAGATTTAAATAGTGGAGGAGGGTGGTGGGGTTTTAGTGAGTGTAGGGTTAGATGGTATTGTATTTGTTTATTTTCAAGTAAAGTATAAGGGAGTTATACTCCAGTCTAGTAGGCGGTGGTAATACAACATTCTTTGGATGCCAACTGCCATTAAACCTCATCGAAGAATAAGAAGAAGAACATGAGCTAACTAGAAACAGACAGGAAATATATTAATGGCATAATCATAACGAAAGTTATTTAAATTTATGAGGAGACATGCAACGCACAAACGCACAGATTTCATTTTCCTGATTAAAAAGCGATTTCCTCTTTCATTTTCCATCCGCCCTGTAGGTCATTAACAAAATGGCAACTGTGGACAAGACAGCCTGATCACTAGGAAATGCTGTCTTCTAAGTTCAAAGGTTGCTGATTAATAAAGGCCAATTATGCCACTTCCAGTGCGTCAAGTTCCCACAGTCAACGAGACTTTAGTCTGGGCATTTCTCAAAGGAATCTTTGGATGCATCCTACTTTCCTCTCTAGGCTACTCGCATTGTTTATCAGGGGACTTGACTGCTTTTGAAAATACAGTCAAAATGATTTCGTAGCCCTACACAGGTATAGTAGGCCTAGCCTATTGAATGATTTTGGAAGTTGGAAAAATATATATATTCTTTGTTTCTACTTAGATCTGATAGATTGGCACGACTAGTGTTTCCTGAGCGCATTAGTTGTTGTTTTTAGGGTTTGGGTTTAGGGTTTGACTAGAGCAGGTATTCCCAAACTTGTTAAAGCAAGGCCCCTGAACTCTCATGTATTTTCTGCATTATGCAATGATATGGGCAGAGACCATGTAACGCTTTTACAACATACAGAAGTGTGCTGGTTATCAAGGGCCAAAGTATTGACACGTTTTTTTTAAATTGAGAGACGAGCTTAAAGTTTTATTTACTGACCATAATTTTCACTTGTCTGACTGCTTGAATGATGATGAGTTTCTCACACGACTGGCCTATCTGGTTGATGTTTCTTCTCTCCTGAATGATCTGAATGTAGAATTACAGGGATTCCCCGCAACTATATTCAATGCGTGTGACAAAATTGAGGCTGTGATTAAGAAGTTGGAACTCTTCTCTGCTTGCATTAACAAGGGCAACACACAGGTCTTTCCATCGTTGTATGATTTTTTTGGGTTTGCAATTGAACTCAAGTTTATGGACAATGTCAAATGTGATATAGCGAAGCACCTGAGTGAGCTGGGTGTGCAATTACGCAGGTACTTTCCCGAAACAGATGACATAAACAACTGGATTTGTTATCCCTTTCATGCCCTGCCTCCAGTCGACTTACCGATATCTGAACAAAAGAGCCTCATCGAAATTTCAACAAGCGGTTCTGTGAAAATTTAATTTAATCAGAAGCGACTGCCAGATTTCTGGATAGGGCTGCACTCAGAGTATCCTGCCTTGGCAAATTGAGCTGTTAAGACACTAACGCCCTTTGCAACCACGTACCTATGTGAGAGGGGATTCTCGGCCCCACTAGCATGAAAAACTAAATACAGGCACAGACTGTGTGTGGAAAATGATTTAAGAATGAGACTCTCTCCAATACAACAAAACATTGCAGAGTTATGTGCATCCTTTCAAGAACACCCTTCTCATTAACCTGCTGTGAGTTATTCACAATTTTTGATGAACAAATAAGGTTTTATGTGTAATATGGCTAAATAAAGAGCAAAATTATTGATTATTATTATATTATTATTTGTGCCCTGGTCCTATAAGAGCTCTTTGTCACTTCCCACAAGCCGGGTTGTGACAAAAACACTCATTCTTATGTATAATAAATGTATCGTATAGTGTGTGCCGTGGCAGGCTTACAATGATGGCAAAAAAACAACATTTGAGAGTGAGCTGACCCTGGTGCTAGAGGGGGTACGCAGCTGGAGGTTGAATGTTTGAAGGGGTACGGGACTATAAAAAGTTTAAAAACCATTGGACTAGAGAATTAACTAAGTGAAAGGAGAATACTGACCTCTGCTGTTCATATTCATAAGGTGCAGCTGGGTGTGCTCTTTATTTTGCGAGGTTTCCAATCGTCACATAGTGGCACCAGGGCCCTGTTCAAACACCTCTTTCTTTTTTATAAGGAGTGGGGCAAGTCCAGCTCCTTGCACGTTTTTATTTACTGGATAGGAAAGAAGTAGAGAGCCATGAGGAGAGTGTGTTGAGATAGCAGTGGGCCTGCTGATTAAAATGAAAATGAATTCAAATCCACGATGCAGTGGTATATGTGCACTGTAGACAGCGGCTTCGACCACTAGGCCACACAAATACCTTTGAAAGTACATCCATCTTTCCTCCCTTCCTTGCGGTAATCACTGTCCTGGAAGTGGATAGGTGAACATGTATTTTACCATGTAAGATTGGCGGTTACCTTGGGGAAAGAAGGGTGCATTGTTACATTATTAATCAAACTGAGCCCACTAGGCACCAAGTTCGAGCGTTTCATTTATGCTTTTATTTTGAGCCCAAATGTCACATCTATAATGCTGGAATTGTCCTTATCTGTTCACACGTTATTACACCTACCCTTCACCTATTAACTTTATGAATGTGAGTACATTATTCTGACCAGATATCCTGTCTCCTACAATGCAATTTCATTTTCAGACCAGGCCTCAAATATGTTTAGACCATTTTCAAACATACGGTGCCTAGAGACAGTGCTCACTTGCACAATTGTTTCCCCTTAAATTAGAAAATTCATGAGACGTGTATTTCTTTTCAGCAATCCCTTTCTCCACACTCACAAATTCTCTTCATGTACAGTGGGGCAAAAAGTATTTAGTCAGCCACCAAGTTCTCCCACTTATTAAAAAGATGAGAGAGGCCTGTAATTTTCATCATTGTACACTTCAACTATGACAGACAAAATGAGAAAAGAAAATCCAGAAAATTACATTGTAGGATTTTTTATGAATTTATTTGCAAATTGTGGTGGAAAATAAGTATTTGGTCAATAACAAAAGTGTATACTTATTTTCCACCATAATTTGCAAATAAATTCATTAAAAATCCTACAATGTGATTCTCTGGATTTTTTCCCCTCATTTTGTCTGTCATAGTTGAAGTGTACCTATAATATATAAATTACAGGCCTTTCTTCTTTTTAAGTGCACTTGCACAATTGGTGGCTGACTAAATATGTTTTTGCCCTACAGTAAGTTATTTTTTATTCACAGTGGAATAGGGTAGAAAGCAATTGTTTCATTTTTGATGCAGACAGGGTTATGTAACCCTCATAAGCTCATAATGTATGCACCCTCTGTTTGTTTACATAACTTGTGTGTGTCAGACTACAGGTAGATCCTTGGTCCTATGCCCTGTGGTATTGATAGTGTGGGATCCTCTGTTTCACACAAACAATGATTTCATACTTTGGCATTCCTTGTGTTATGGAAAAGAAGAGCAGCAATATGTTTCCTAAACCATACTCCAGGATATTACAGAAGTTAGAGTATGGAATTATTTTGGAGTACATCGAAAAGGGTACAAGAATCCCCAGTGTTTCTTTAGGGGTTACTGAGAATTAAAGGGATAGTAGCTCAGGCTTCATTTATCTAATGGTTTGGTGTGAAGATGAGGAATGCAACCACTCTTAAATGCATAGACAGAGTAATGGATGCAAGGACTGACAATCCATGAGATCTATGATAGGGTAAGGCAGTTCTAAGCCCATAATGTATTTATTCCTTTTATTGCGTTCTTCAATAATCGATGGTCATATCATTCATTTAAATAAGCATTGAACAATAGGAAACATCCCAGATTGCTCCCTTTAATAATGTTAAACTGAATATATAGAATATCCAATATGAACCAAAGCACGTGGCCTTATTAGACAAGAATACTTTTAAATATACGTATGTGTATGTACTATTTATAAGTAACACTTTATTTCACAGCCCAGCTTTTTAACGGGTAGTTTCTTTGAAATCACCTGTAATAATAGTGCTTAGCTAATAATTACAAAGTAGCCTAATTAGGCTACACTTCGGTTTCTTTGAGATGCAATGACAATACAGGGTCGCTAGCTTGCTTGATATGTTGCATAAAGTGTGTATTATTGTTCTCTCTTCATATTAATGTGTGTTGCATAACAGTCTGAGGACATCCATATTCATATCCAAACATTATACAGCTGGCAATTAATGAGTTGGTCACATTGCTAAGGAGGAGCAGGCTGGAACAATCGTGGATACAGCTTCAACCGTCAATGTTGTTCTGGAAGCGGGCATCTTGTGAAAATCTCCCCGTGAAGCATTTGAACAAACACACCTACAATATGGAGGACAGGACCATCCACACCCTTACTGAATACAGGTTGAGCAACTCAAACTCAAAACTGATTAAAGGAATTTATGTAAAGGAATGCAATGCCAGAATACGGCCACTAGATGGAGAACTCCCCTTGAATCTTCTCTTTCATGTGTTCATCTATTTGAATCCCCAAACCCCGGAGTCACCAGCAATGGGTTGATACATTACATGTTTTTCTGATTGCTTAGGCACGATCTTTGAAACTTTAGGTTATTTTTACAAAACTGTACACACTAATCACAAAACCTTATGCCAAACCAGCAAAACATTATACAACTCTTGCAAAAGCAAACAATTCTTGCAAAACTTTTCAAACTCTTTTACAGAATTGTGTTTTTGCGTCAATACAGTACACACAAACCATCATTTGAATAAGCACAGGAAGCATCAACTACGCACTGACAGTATAAAGGAAAAACACTTGTGGCTTTTGCTTTTTCTGTGTGCAGGGCATAGGAGTTTGCAATAAAGTTTTGTCATACATGTAGTAAGCACACATACACACACTTATCCAAATGTGTAAAGTATGGATGTGTATTCTGAACAGAACACACTATCAATACAAATAAGGGGAAAAGTTCATTACATTTTTTCTCAACATTTTCTAACACTCCTCAAACAACAAAAGCGCAGTAGAAGAAAAAAAAAACAATTGTGAGAAAAAAAAGAAAAAAAAACAAATCTTGCCTTCGTTGTGGGTCTGGCCATAATACTTCATCCACATCACATGTGATGTTGTCTTGAGTTAGGCAGCATGGAAAGTATCGCCTGGAGTGCCATATCCAGGCCTAGTGTGACCCCTGATCTCCACAAGCTGTTACATCTGTTCCTACCATGCCCTCTACTTCTCATCTTGGACCTCCATAAATATGCCACCAATTCCCCAGTGCTCGCTCCCTCTCTCTCTGTGTGTATGTGATTGTGTGAGTGGAGACAGGTGTCCTGGAAGCGGAGCAGATTCCCACCAGCTGCAACCTGTTCCATAATCCAGAACCCTACAAATACTCAGCCCTGCCACTTCCACAATGCCAGATCGTAGCCTCTACTCAGTCAGTATCTCTAGTTGTTTGTTCCTGCATAGATTTTGTCATCCTGTTGTGCCTGCTTTCCCTAGCCTCATGCTGCTTTTTCTCCCCGCTACAGTACCATCTGTTCAGACTCTGGTACCTGTCTCCTCAGTCCTGCTTCCCTGCCCTGGATCCACGCTCTACTGCTTCTTTGGATTCCGCTCCAGACCTGCTTCCACGGTTCCAAATCTCCTTGCCCCCATCCTCAGTCCGGATTCCCTACTACCCACCTGATATTCCCCAGGACTGCACCCCATCTCCTCTCCCGCTTTTCAATAAACACATTGGTTACCTATCCTTGTCTCCTCGTCTGAGTCTGCATTTGGGTTCACCTGCTCTGCCCCATTGTATCACAAGCCTCCTCCATTAATTGTAGAAGGGGTATACGTTGGTGGGGCTGGCGATCATACACCTTCCAGTGCCATGCAGAGAATAATTATTCAATAGGATTCAAGAACGGAGATTATGGGGGGAGATTGAGTGCAATAAAAGGGGTTGACCTGTGAACCAATTGCGGACCACAGCAGCCCGGTGGAAACTAACATTGTCCCAGACGATAACGTACCTGGGCTGCTCTGGCCCCTGGTCATCAGGGATTAGTCTGTTGTGGAGGGTGTCCAGAAATGTGATAATGTGTGCAGTGTTGTATAGGCCTAGAATTACATGATGACTAATAGCCGCACACATTGTTATGTTGCCACCACGTTGTCCTGGGGCGTTGATGATGGCACGGTGTCCTACGATATTTCTGCTGTGGCCCCTTGTTTTTGCAAGGTTGAAACCTGCCTCGTCCACATATATTAGCTCATGATACACAGCATCTGCTTCCAGCTCCATGAGTCTCTGAAAGAGACAAGACAAAACAATGTAGCACGGTACGAAAAGACAGGGATCAGTCAATATGATGTAGCACCATACACTTCCAGATCCAGTGTAATCGATGTGAAATGGCTAGCAAGTTAGCGGTGGTGCGCGCTAATAGCGTTTCAATCGGTGACGTCACTCGCTTTGAGACCTTGAAGTAGTGGTTTCTCTTGCTCTGCAAGGGCCGCGGCTTTTGTGCCGCGATGGGTAACAATGTTTCGAGGGTGACTGTTGTTGATGATGTGTGCAGAGGGTCCCTGGTTAGGGGCGAGGAGAGAGACGGAAGCTCTACTGTTACACCAGCACCAATGATAAGATAATATAGCTTACCTGCACATATTCATATCTCAGTTGTTTTACACGGTCTGAGTTTCTTTCGAAAGATACTCTGTACAGCTGCTTCATCCTAATTCTATTGCATTTCAGTAGACGAGACAGTGCAGAGAGACTGTAGACGTTTTGGAATATGGTGTTATCTGCCATTATGTGGTCCTGCAGTTCTCTGAGTCTGATGCAGTTCTTTGCAATGACCATATTTACAATGTGGGTCTCCTGCTCAGGGGTGAACAGTCAACCGCTTCCACCAGATACTTGTTCTTTTGCAGTTTGGTAAAAACATTTGAATGGTTTTAGTGATAGTACCTTCTCATTATGAAAGCACAGTACCTATTACCATGCCAGTAAGACTACAGCACTTAGTTACTTACCGGTTCGCATTTCTGCAACAGTATAAAGGCTCAGATTTGGTTGAACCCGTTGCCCAGCCTCCCTCCTGCTCATCTCATGGTTGACAACATGGTCAACCACAGTTGCTCTGATTTCATCAGTTATTGTGTTCCTGACTCCCCTATCTCTTCCTTTTCCCTGTCCTCTCCTTCTCTTGTCACGCCCTGATCTGTTTCACCTGTTCCTGTGATTGTCTCCACTCCCTCCAGGTGTCGCTTATTTTCCCCAGTGTATTTATTCCTGTGTTTCCAGTCTCTCTGAACCAGTTCGTCTTGTATGTTTTCAAGTCAACCAGTGTGTTTTTCCTGTTGTCCTGATTTTTGCATTCTCCTTTTTATAGTCCTCCTGATTTTGACCCTTTCCTGTTTCTGGACTTTGTACCCGCCTGGACTCTGATCTGGTTTTGACCTTTTGCCTGTCCACAACCATTCTCTTGCCTACCCCTTTTGGATTAATAAACATTGTAAGACTCCAACCATCTGCCTCCTGTGTCTACATTTGGGTCTCGCCTTGTGCCTTGATAACGCTGTCCCACTTCATCTCTTCCTCCTCTTACTTCTTCACCATCTCGTCCACCTCGTCATCCTCTTCCTCCTCTAGTTCTCACCCCTCTTACTCTCTGGCCAATATTGGCCTCCATAGTTGTCCAAACCAAATGTTTACCTGTGGCCTATTATTTTTTTATTTAATTTCACCTTTTATTTAACCAGGTAGGCCAGTTGAGAACAAGTTCTCATTTACAACTGCGACCTGGCCAAGATAAAGCAAAGCAGTGCAACGCAAACAACAACACAGAGTTACACGTGGAATAAACAAACATACAGTCAATATAATACAATAGAAAAAGTCTATATACAGTGTGTGCAAATGAGGAAGGATAAGGGTGGTAAGGCAATGAATAGGCCATAGTGGTGAAATAATTACAATATATCAATTAAACACTGGAGTGATAGATGTGCTGAAGGTGAGTGTGCAAGTAAAGATACTGGGGTGCAAAGGAGCAAAATTACTAACAGTATGGGGATAAGGTAGTTGGATGGGTTATTTACAGATGGGCTATGTACAGGTGCAGTGATCTGTGAGCTGCTCTGACAGCTGGTGCTTAAAGCTAGTGAGGGAGATGAGTCTCCAGCTTCAGTGATTTAAAAAAAAGTGCAGTTTGTTCCAGTCATTGGCAGCAGAGAACTGGAAGGAAAGGTGGCCGAAAGAGGAATTGGCTTTGGGGGTGACCAGTGAAATATACCTGCTGGAGCGCGTGCTGCGGGTGGGTGCTGCTATGATGACCAGTGAGCTGAGATAAGGCAGAGCTTTACCTAGCAAAGACTTATAGATGACCTGGACCCAGTGTGTTTGGCGACGAATATGAAGCGAGGGCCTGGCAACGAGAGCATACAGGTCGCAGTGGTGGGTAGTATATGGGGCTTTGGTGAAAAAACGGATCGCACTGTGATAGACTGCATCCAATTTGCTGAGTAGCGTGTTGGAGGCTATTTTGTAAATGACATCGCCAAAGTCAAGGATCGGTATGATAGTCAGTTTTACGAGGGTATGTTTGGCAGCATGAGTGAAGGATGCTTTTTTGCAAAATAGGAAGCCGATGTTAGATTTAATTTTGTATTGGAGATGCTTAACGTGAGTCTGGAAGGAGAGTTTACAGTCTAGCCAGACACCTAGGTATTTGTAGTTGTACACATATTCTAAGTCAGAAACGTCCAGAGTAGTGATGTTCGACGGGTGGGCAGGTGTGGTCAGTGATCGATTGAAGAGCATGCATTTAGTTTTGCATTTAAGAGCAGTTGGAGGCCATGGAAGGAGAGTTGTATGGCATTGAAACTCGTCTGGAGGTTAGTTAACACAATGTCCAAAGAAGGGCCAGAAGTATACAGAATGGTGTCGTCTGCGTAGAGGTGGATCAGAAAATCACCAGCAGCAAGAGCGACATCATTGATATTTACAGAGAAAATAGTCGGCCCGAGGATAGAACCCTGTGGCACCCCTATAGAGACTGCCAGAGGTCCGGACAACAGGCCCTCCGATTTGACACACTGAACTCTGTCTGAGAAGTAGTTTTTATAGCGCTCAAGCTCTGATTTGTAAGTGAACTCCTTATCTAAAAGTGTTTTCACATGTGTCAATGTGGAAAGGCAATTGGCGAAATAGTGTAGCAATGCAGAGACCAATGTTTACAGCTTTGCTAGAAGTGTCTTATTAATTTGCAAACTGAGTGTAAAGCAGTGAGTTGCGTTTACAGTTTTGCAAAAAGTGTGTTATAAAATTACAAACTGAGTGTAAAGCTGAGAACGCATTGTTTGGCACACTTAGTAAATGCATTGGCTTTTCAAGTGTTAATGGTTTCAGAGAGAGTGCATCAATAATCACTGTCAGTGTTTAAGCATTATTATTTTTTAAATGTCATTGGTCTCTAGGCACTCCTGTAAATCTGAAAGCATCAGGTGGGTTTGAGGCAATATGGTAATTGCTTCACTTTGCCCTGGGTGGAATTATCAGCACAGTCCATACATTTATTCAATGATTTTAGACCTGCAGGAGAGCCTAGGGGTAAGCAGTTAAGATTTGATTTGGATGCCAGCAATCCAGAGGTTAACAGGTTACAGTATGAGGTTTCAAAGTGTCTCTCTATAACTGTGATTGGCTGTTATAGACTCTGCTCTTGGTGATGCATTTTCTTCTTTGATGCACCTTATGTCTAAACTTCTTTACAGTGAAATGATCTTGATTGGTGTTCTCAACTGGTGTTGATTAATTAAAGCCGGTGTCTGATGATTTAAAAATGTTTTGTAATTCTATGAATCTTGCCCAGTTGATTAACTCACCCACTCGCCCAAATCTTAAATGCCCAGATAAATCTACCCTGATTGATTTGATATTGACAAATGTTCCACATAATTATTCTGCGGTTGATGTTTTTTCAAAACCAAAAAATCGAATCAAATGTATTTGTCACATACACATGGTTAGCAGATGTTAATGCAAATGTAGCGAAATGCTTGTGCTTCTAGTTCCGACAATGCAGTAATACCCAACGAAAAATCTAACCTAACAATTCCAAAACTACTACCTTATACACACAAGTGTAAAGGGATAAAGAATATGTACATAAAGATATATGAATGAGTGATGGTACAGAACGGCATAGGCAAGATGCAGTATATGGTATCGAGTACAGTATATACATATGAGATGAGTAATGTAGGGTATGTAAACAAAAGTGGCATAATTTAAAGTGGCTAGTGATATAACCAACAAGTAATCTAACTAACAATAAGGGGATAAAGAATATGTACATAAGGATATATGAATGAGTGATGGTACAGGGCAGCATACAGTAGATGGTATCGAGTACAGTATATACATATGAGATGAGTATGTAGACAAAGTAAACAAAGTGGCATAGTTAAAGTGGCTAGTGATAAATGTATTACATAAGGATGCAGTCGATGATATAGAGTACAGTATATACGTATGCATATGAGATGAATAATGTAGGGTAGGTAACATTATATAAGGTAGCATTGTTTAAAGTGGCTAGTGATATATTTACATCATTTCCCATCAATTCCCATTATTAAAGTGGCTGGAGTTGGGTCAGTGTCAGTGACAGTGTGTTGGCAGCAGCCACTCAATGTTAGTGGTGGCTGTTTAACAGTCTGATGGCCTTGAGATAGAAGCTGTTTTTCAGTCTCTCGGTCCCAGCTTTGATGCACCTGTACTGACCTCGCCTTCTGGATGATAGCGGGGTGAACAGGCAGTGGCTCGGTGGTTGATATCCTTAATGATCTTTATGGCCTTCCTGTAACATCGGGTGGTGTAGGTGTCCTGGAGGGCAGGTAGTTTGCCCCCGGTGATGCGTTGTGCAGACCTCACTACCCTCTGGAGAGCCTTACGGTTGAGGGCAGAGCAGTTGCCGTACCAGGCGGTGATACAGCCCGACAGGATGCTCTCGATTGTGCATCTGTAGAAGTTTGTGAGTGCTTTTGGTGACAAGCCGAATTTCTTCAGCCTCCTGAGGTGGAAGAGGCGCTGCTGCGCCTTCTTCACGACGCTGTCAGTGTGAGTGGACCAATTCAGTTTGTCTGTGATGTGTATGCCGAGGAACTTAAAACTTGCTACCCTCTCCACTACTGTTCCATCGATGTGGATAGGGGGGTGTTCCCTCTGCTGCTTCCTGAAGTCCACAATCATCTCCATTGTTTTGTTGACGTTGAGTGTGAGGTTATTTTCCTGACAACACACTCCGAGGGCCCTCACCTCCTCCCTGTAGGCCGTCTCGTCGTTGTTGGTAATCAAGCATACCACTGTAGTGTCGTCTATAAACTTGATGATTGAGTTGGAGGCGTGCATGGCCACGCAGTCGTAGGTGAACAGGGAGTACAGGAGAGGGCTCAGAACGCACCCTTGTGGAGCGCCAGTGTTGAGGATCAACGGGGTGGAGATGTTGTTACCTACCCTCACCACCTGGGGGCGGCCCATCAGGAAGTCCAGTACCCAGTTGCACAGGGCGGGGTCGAGACCCAGGGTCTCGAGCTTGATGACGAGCTTGGAGGGTACTATGGTGTTGAATGCCGAGCTGTAGTCGATGAACAGCATTCTCACATAGGTATTCCTCTTGTCCAGATGGGCGGTAAGCAAATTGGAGTGGGTCTAGGGTGTCAGGTAAGGTGGAGGTGATATGGTCCTTGACTAGTCTCTCAAAGCACTTCATGATGATGGAAGTGAGTGCTACGGGGCGGTAGTCGTTTAGCTCAGTTACCTTAGCTTTCTTGGGAACAGGGACAATGGTGGCCCTCTTGAAGCATGTGGGAACAGCAGACTGTAATGATTTAAGTGACCATTGTGCTGTTGTTGCTGTTAGAAATACTAAGGTTCCTAAAACAAACCCACGTTTTATTCGTAAGAGAAATTTGAAGTGTTTTAATGAGCAGGCTTTCTTTCATGATTAGTTTTATTTTGACTGGAGTAAGATTGAGTTTATCCCTGATGTGGAAACTGCCTGGAAATTCTTTCATGATGGTTTTTCCCAAATAGTAAACAAACATGCCCCATTCCACAGGTTCAGGGTTAAAAGGCGGGATAATCCGTGGTTTTCTTCTGAGCTGTCTTGTATTATTCATGACCGTAATCTAGCCTGGGCTAAAGCAAGGAAGTCATGTTCTGATGCTGATTAGCTTATTTTTAGGCAGTTACGAAACAAGTGTTCTTTCATTCTCAGGAAGGCCAAGTCTGAATATGTTATGTCTGTTACCACTGAAACCTGAATGACCCTAGTAAGTTTTGGAAGGCTATTAAGTCTATGTCTGGTAATGTTAATGAATTACCGTCATGTGTTTTGAAGGACTCTGTTGCTGTATATGACAAAACTGAAATGCTGAATTGTTTCAATGAGCACTTTGTATCATCTGGTAGGCTGTTTGATTCAGTGTCCTCTGTCCCTGCACAACCCTGTGTGGATGAACCAGTGAGAGCTGGTCAGACGTTTAGCTTTTTGCCATTCTCAGTGCAGGTGGTACATAAAGCCCTGAAATCCTTAGATCAGAGAAAGCCTGCAGGTCCTGATCTTTTGAATCCCTGATTTTTAAATCTGGCAGCTGATTTCATAGCTGAACCACTTACATGTCTGTTCAATCTAACCCTGGAATGTAATGAAATTCAGAAAATCTGGAAATCAGCATTTGTCCTACCACTTTTAAAAGGGGGAGATCCAACTCTTTTAATTATAGGCCAATTTCAAAGCTGTCACCCCTGGTGAAAATAATTGAAACCCTTGCGAGTGAACAGCTAGTAGAGTTTTTATTTACTAACTCTATTTTATCAATGTACCAATTGGGCTTCAGGAAGAAGCATAGCACAATTACAGCAGCCATGAAGGTTTTAAATGATATCACTGAAGCCCTTGACAAAAAACAGCACTGTGTCTCACTTTTTATTGATCTCTCTAAGGCTTTTGATACAGTTGATTATGCTATACTAAGGCAGAGATTGCCGAGTGTAGGTCTTTCAGTGCATGCAGTTGCATAGTTTGCTAACTATCTGTCTGATAGAACTCAGTGCACTCAATTTGATGGGCTTATGTCTGTTAAATTGTCTTGTCATGTTTTGTCATTAATTATCATGTCTTGTCCCTGTGCTTCCCCTTCTATTCGTTTCCCTCTGCTGGTCTTATTAGGTTCTTTCCCTCTTTCTATCCCTCTCTCTCCCCCTCCCTCTCTCACTCTCTCGCTCTCTCTTCTCTCTATCGTTCCGTTCCTGCTCCCAGCTGTTCCTATTCCCCTAATCATCATTTAGTCTTCCCACACCTGTTCCCGATCCTTTTCCCTGATTAGAGTCCCTATTTCTCTCCTTGTTTTCCGTACCTGCCCTGTCGGATCCTCATCTATAATTCACCGTGCTGTGTCTATGTTTTGCCCTGTCGTGTCGTGTTTCCCTCAGATGCTGCGTGGTGAGCAGGTGTCTGAGTCTGCTAGGTTCAAGTGCCTTCCCGAGGCAACCTGCAGTTCTCGATCAAGTCTCCAGTCTGTTCTCGTCTTTACGAGTAGTATTATGCTTTTTGTTTTGTAAAGTTTCTTACTGGATTAAAAGACTCTGTTTTCGCCAAGTCGCTTTTGGGTCCTCATTCACCTGCATGACAGAAGGATCCGACCAAGGAATGGACCCAGCGACTACAGACGCTCGTAACACTGCCGTCGAGATCCAAGGAGCCATGCTCGGCAGACACGAGCAGGAATTGTCTGCTGCTCGCCATGCCGTGGAGAACCTGGCCGCTCAGGTTTCCGACCTCTCTGGACAGTTCCAGAGTCTTCGTCTCGTGCCACCTGTTACTTCCTGGCCTGCCGAGCCTCCAGACCCTAGGGTTAATAACCCACCTTGCTACTCCGGGCAGCCCACTGAGTGCCGCTCCTTTCTCACCCAGTGTGAGATTGTGTTCTCTCTCCAACCCAACACATACTCTAGAGAGAGAGCTCGGGTTGCTTACGTCATTTCACTCCTTACTGGCCGGGCCCGAGAGTGGGGCACAGCTATCTGGGAGGCAAGGGCTGATTGTTCTAACAATTACCAGAACTTTAAAGAGGAGATGATTCGGGTTTTTGACCGTTCAGTTTTTGGTGGGGAGGCTTCTAGGGCCCTGGCTTCCCTATGCCAAGGTGATCGATCCATATCGGATTACTCTATAGAGTTTCGTACTCTTGCTGCCTCTAGTGACTGGAACGAGCCGGCGCTGCTCGCTCGTTTTCTGGAGGGACTCCACACAGTGGTCAAAGTTGAGATTCTCTCTCGGGAGGTTCCTTCCAGTGTGGACTCTTTGATTGCTCTCGCCATCCGCATAGAACGACGGGTAGATCTTCGTCACCAGGCTCGTGGAAGAGAGCTCGCATCAACGGTGTTTCCCTGCTCCGCATCGCAACCATCTCCCTCCTCTGGCTCTGAGACTGAGCCCATGCAGCTGGGAGGGATTCGCATCTCGACTAAGGAGAGGGAACGGAGGATCACCAACCGCCTGTGCCTCTATTGCGGATTTGATGGACATTTTGTTAATTCATGTCCAGTAAGAGGCCAGAGCCCATCAGTAAGCGGAGGGCTACTGGTGAGCGCTACTACTCAGGTCTCTTCATCTAGATCCTGTACTACTATGTCGGTCCATCTACGCTGGACCGGTTCGGGTGCTACATGCAGTGCCTTGATTGACTCTGGGGCTGAGGGTTGTTTCATGGACGAAGCATGGGTTCGGAAACATAACATTCCTTTCAGACAGTTAGACAAGCCTACGCCCATGTTTGCCTTAGATGGTAGTCATCTTCCCAGTATCAGATTTGAGACACTACCTTTAACTCTCACAGTATCTGGTAACCACAGTGAGACTATTTCTTTTTTGATTTTTCGTTCACCTTTCACACCTGTTGTTTTGGGTCATCCCTGGCTAGTATGTCATAATCCTTCTATTAATTGGTCTTGTAATTCTATCCTATCCTGGAACGTATCTTGTCATGTGAAGTGCTTAATGTCTGCCATCCCTCCCATTTCTTCTGTCCCCACTTCTCAGGAGGAACCTGGCGATTTGACAGGAGTGCCGGAGGAATATCATGATCTGCGCACGGTCTTCAGTCGGTCCCGAGCCAACTCCCTTCCTCCTCACCGGTCGTATGATTGTAGTATTGATCTCCTTCCGGGGACCACTCCTCCTCGGGGTAGACTATACTCTCTGTCGGCTCCCGAACGTAAGGCTCTCCAGGATTATTTAGCTGTGTCTCTTGACGCCGGTACCATAGTGCCTTCTTCCTCTCCGGCCGGGGCGGGGTTCTTTTTTGTTAAGAAGAAGGACGGTACTCTGCGCCCCTGCGTGGATTATCGAGGGCTGAATGACATAACGGTTAAGAATCGTTATCCGCTTCCCCTTATGTCATCAGCCTTCGAGATTCTGCAGGGAGCCAGGTGCTTTACTAAGTTGGACCTTCGTAACGCTTACCATCTCGTGCGCATCAGAGAGGGGGACGAGTGGAAAACGGCGTTTAACACTCCGTTAGGGCATTTTGAGTACCGGGTTCTGCCGTTTGGTCTCGCCAATGCGCCAGCTGTTTTTCAGGCATTAGTTAATGATGTTCTGAGAGACATGCTGAACATCTTTGTTTTTGTCTATCTTGACGATATCCTGATTTTTTCACCGTCACTCGAGATTCATGTTCAGCACGTTCGACGTGTTCTACAGCGCCTTTTAGAGAATTGTCTCTACGTAAAGGCTGAGAAGTGCTCTTTTCATGTCTCCTCCGTTACTTTTCTCGGTTCCGTTATTTCCGCTGAAGGCATTCAGATGGATTCCGCTAAGGTCCAAGCTGTCAGTGATTGGCCCGTTCCAAGGTCACGTGTCGAGTTGCAGCGCTTTTTAGGTTTCGCTAATTTCTATCGGCGTTTCATTCGTAATTTCGGTCAAGTTGCTGCCCCTCTCACAGCTCTTACTTCTGTCAAGACGTGTTTTAAGTGGTCCGGTTCCGCCCAGGGAGCTTTTGATCTTCTAAAAGAACGTTTTACGTCCGCTCCTATCCTCGTTACTCCTGACGTCACTAGACAATTCATTGTCGAGGTTGACGCTTCAGAGGTAGGCGTGGGAGCCATTCTATCCCAGCGCTTCCAGTCTGACGATAAGGTTCATCCTTGCGCTTATTTTTCTCATCGCCTGTCGCCATCTGAGCGCAACTATGATGTGGGTAACCGTGAACTGCTCGCCATCCGCTTAGCCCTAGGCGAATGGCGACAGTGGTTGGAGGGGGCGACCGTTCCTTTTGTCGTTTGGACAGACCATAAGAACCTTGAGTACATCCGTTCTGCCAAACGACTTAATGCCCGTCAAGCTCGTTGGGCGTTGTTTTTCGCTCGTTTCGAGTTTGTGATTTCTTACCGTCCGGGTAGCAAGAACACCAAGCCTGATGCCTTATCCCGTCTGTTTAGTTCTTCTGTGGCTTCTACTGATCCCGAGGGGATTCTTCCTTATGGGCGTGTTGTCGGGTTGACAGTCTGGGGAATTGAAAGACAGGTTAAGCAAGCACTCACGCACACTGCGTCGCCGCGCGCTTGTCCTAGTAACCTCCTTTTCGTTCCTGTTTCCACTCGTCTGGCTGTTCTTCAGTGGGCTCACTCTGCCAAGTTAGCTGGTCATCCCGGTGTTCGAGGCACTCTTGCGTCTATTCGCCAGCGCTTTTGGTGGCCGACTCAGGAGCGTGACACGCGCCGTTTCGTGGCTGCTTGTTCGGACTGCGCGCAGACTAAGTCGGGTAACTCTCCTCCTGCCGGTCGTCTCAGACCGCTCCCCATTCCTTCTCGACCATGGTCTCACATCGCCCTAGACTTCATTACCGGTCTGCCTTTGTCTGCGGGGAAGACTGTGATTCTTACGGTTGTCGATAGGTTCTCTAAGGCGGCACATTTCATTCCCCTCGCTAAACTTCCTTCCGCTAAGGAGACGGCACAAATCATTATCGAGAATGTGTTCAGAATTCATGGCCTCCCGTTAGACGCCGTTTCAGACAGAGGCCCGCAATTCACGTCACAGTTTTGGAGGGAGTTCTGTCGTTTGATTGGTGCGTCCGTCAGTCTCTCTTCCGGGTTTCATCCCCAGTCTAACGGTCAAGCAGAGAGGGCCAATCAGACGATTGGTCGCATACTACGCAGCCTTTCTTTCAGAAACCCTGCGTCTTGGGCAGAACAGCTCCCCTGGGCAGAATACGCTCACAACTCGCTTCCTTCGTCTGCTACCGGGTTATCTCCGTTTCAGAGTAGTCTGGGTTACCAGCCTCCTCTGTTCTCATCCCAGCTTGCCGAGTCCAGCGTTCCCTCCGCTCAAGCGTTTGTCCAACGTTGTGAGCGCACCTGGAGGAGGGTGAGGTCTGTACTTTGCCGCTACAGGGCACAGACTGTGAGAGCCGCCAATAAACGCAGGATTAAGAGTCCAAGGTATTGTTGCGGCCAGAGAGTGTGGCTTTCCACTCGCAACCTTCCTCTTACGACAGCTTCTCGTAAGTTGACTCCGCGGTTCATTGGTCCGTTCCGTGTCTCCCAGGTCGTCAATCCTGTCGCTGTGCGACTGCTTCTTCCGCGACATCTTCGTCGCGTCCATCCTGTCTTCCATGTCTCCTGTGTCAAGCCCTTTCTTCGCACCCCCGTTCGTCTTCCCTCCCCCCTCCCGTCCTTGTCGAGAGCGCACCTATTTACAAGGTACATAAGATCATGGACATGCGTTCTCGGGGACGGGGTCACCAATACTTAGTGGATTGGGAGGGTTACGGTCCTGAGGAGAGGAGTTGGGTTCCGTCTCGGGACGTGCTGGACCGTTCACTCATTGATGATTTCCTCCGTTGCCGCCAGGATTCCTCCTCGAGTGCGCCAGGAGGCGCTCGGTGAGTGGGGGGTACTGTCATGTTTTGTCATTAATTATCATGTCTTGTCCCTGTGCTTCCCCTTCTATTCGTTTCCCTCTGCTGGTCTTATTAGGTTCTTTCCCTCTTTCTATCCCTCTCTCTCCCCCTCCCTCTCTCACTCTCTCGCTCTCTCTTCTCTCTATCGTTCCGTTCCTGCTCCCAGCTGTTCCTATTCCCCTAATCATCATTTAGTCTTCCCACACCTGTTCCCGATCCTTTTCCCTGATTAGAGTCCCTATTTCTCTCCTTGTTTTCCGTACCTGCCCTGTCGGATCCTCATCTATAATTCACCGTGCTGTGTCTATGTTTTGCCCTGTCGTGTCGTGTTTCCCTCAGATGCTGCGTGGTGAGCAGGTGTCTGAGTCTGCTAGGTTCAAGTGCCTTCCCGAGGCAACCTGCAGTTCTCGATCAAGTCTCCAGTCTGTTCTCGTCTTTACGAGTAGTATTATGCTTTTTGTTTTGTAAAGTTTCTTACTGGATTAAAAGACTCTGTTTTCGCCAAGTCGCTTTTGGGTCCTCATTCACCTGCATGACATGTCTGTCCTGAATGGTGTGCCCCAAGGCTCTGTACTTGGTCCTCTCCCATTCACTATTTATATGAATGATTTAGACAAAAATGTCCATAATGCGCCACTTCATTTTTATGCTGATGACACTGTTATTTACTGTTGTGCCTCATCTCTTACAAAAGCTTTCCAGAACTTGCAAACTGCTTTTTATACTGTTCAACATACCTTGTGTCAATTGAAACTAATGGTGTTTTCTAAAGCAAGAAATAGACCTCTGAACCTATCACCTATTACTACCTGTCAGGGCAAGGAGATTGAGGTTGTAACCTCATATAAATATCTTGGAATTTTAATTGATGACGGCCTCTCTTTTAAATTGCATATTCAACAACTTACAAAAAAAATTAAGATGAAATTGGGATTTTATTTTAGGAATAAGGCCTGTTTTTCTTTTGAAGCCAGAAGGAGGCTAATTTCAGCTACATTTATGCCTTTACTAGACTATGGGGATATTTTATATATGAATGCTTCCGCTTTGTGTTTGAGATCAATTGACACCCTTTACCATGGCACTTTGAGGTTTATTTTAAACTGCAAAACCCTTATGCAACACTGCACTTTGTATACCAGGGTTGGCTGGCCTTCTCTAGTCACTCGTACATTTACATTTACATTTAAGTCATTTAGCAGACGCTCTTATCCAGAGCGACTTACAAATTGGTGCATTCACCTTATGACATCCAGTGGAACAACCACTTTACAATAGTGCATCTAAATATTTTAAGGGGGGGGGTGAGAAGGATTACTTTATCCTATCCTAGGTATTCCTTAAAGAGGTGGGGTTTCAGGTGTCTCCGGAAGGTGGTGATTGACTCCGCTGTCCTGGCGTCGTGAGGGAGTTTGTTCCACCATTGGGGAGCCAGAGCAGCGAACAGTTTTGACTGAGCTGAGCGGGAACTGTACTTCCTCAGTCCACTCGTAGGCTCAGGCACTGGTATACTTTTATTTACAAAGCCATTTTGGGTTTACTGCCTTTTTATTTGAGCATTTTTATTGTTCAGAAATGTGGTGGGTACTCTCTTCGTTCGCTGGACTTTTCCTGCTAACTGTTCCAAATGTACAAACTGAATTTGGTAAAAGGGCTTTTATGTATTCTGTGCGATCGTCTTGGAACGCCTTACAAAATACTTTTAAACTGGAAGAACTTGTCCCGATTGGTATTTTTAAATCACTGATGAATGAACTTGAGACTGATTCCCTGACCTGTCAATGTTTTTAATTTGCTGTTTTTTTATTTTGTTATACTCTTGTGAATTCTATGGTTTTTACTAGATAACTTGTAGTTTTTCATGTTGTTTGTCTGTAATTTTTGTAATTACTTGGTGCTTCCTATCTTGGGCAGGACGCTCTTGAAAAAGAGATTTTAAATCTCAATGAGCCCTTCCTGGTTAAATAAAGGTTTAAAAAAAATGCTTTCAGGAACAATCGACAAGACAATTGGACTATTGTGTCAATGTGAGTTATATCTTCTCTTCAGTTAAAGTTTCTTTACTGTTTTATGTTCTCACATGGTGTGTCTGTCTGCTTGTCCACTGTATCTACTGTCTGGAACACCACTTGTTCCTCTCTAACATATGGCAGTCTTACCAAAGTGTTTGCTGCCTTATCCGTATTTTGTAGTATGGGTTTTTAATCAGGAGTTAAACCTCGTAATCTATTTAGAGTCCGTATTTAATGTGGGCCCCATGTTGACACACCAAATTTAGAGGGGGCCGGATTATAGAATGAATTTGGGCAACCGTAATGAAGTGTTTTTTGGGGGGGCAAAGCCTGGACGCGGGGCCAGTTGAAACCTACATACTCCATCAGATCTCCCTATGTGTGATTGTTTGTCCCTTTCTACCCTACTGTATGTCGACTAGAGGTTAATGTCAGATTAGGCCAAACAGCACATCTAATTGTGGTGTTAACATATTTCCATGTCAGCCGGGGCAATGTTTTTTCAAACAAGTGTTTTTGAGTGATGACAAAACCCCACTTTGATCTATAGAGACAGGGCCGCTGCCACAAAAATCTGTCCATCAATTAGATGTGAGAAAATGCCTATGAAGGGATAACAAAACAGGTATCTTTAACCCCATTATTTTAGACTTCCTGTCCCTTAGAGCAGGGGTGGGCAACTCCAGTCCTAGAGGGCATGATTTGTTGTCACACTTTTTCTCCATCCCTAGCAAACACAGCTGATTAATCAAATTGCATACTAAACTGAAGATCATGATCAGGTGATTGTTGAAGTCAGGTGTGTTAGCTGGGGTGTTAGCTGTGACACCTATCAGGCCCTCAAGAGGAGGGGAATTGACGTTATTGGTGGCCCAATGTAAGCATGCTTTTTACCTGCATGGTTAAGCAACTGCCAGACAACCATATGAGAGGCAGAATGTACCTGTACTGGCTGCAGTTCTCATCAGCAATCAATCCATCAACGTTTGCGATAGCACAGTTTTCTGTGCACAGTTTCTTTGCCATGCATGCTATTCGCTTAATAGCCAATTAACCAAACTATTTTACTGGAATGTCAGGGGAATCTCCAGTGCTGTAAACAAAGAATATGGCCGAGATTCAATGCATGGAGCTGCACTATAATTGACGTTAAAAAGTCATTTAAAAGGTTATTTAAAAGGAACAACTGTATTGCTCTCTTAGACTGAATCCTGGCCTATGTCTTCCGAATGGTTGGGAAGGGCAAGGGTTGTGTTCATTAGGCACCAAACTGCCTAATGCAGAAAACTGACTGAAAGAGGGACTTCCTGGACTTGTTCAATATGAATCGCGGATAACATTTTCCACTAATGAACATGACCCAGGTTACACTGCTGTGCATCACCCTCCCTCCGTATCTGCAGTGTTTTGAGCGGTCCCTCACCCATATAGCTGTAATTTCCTGTCATGTAATCAAAAAACACTTTTCAGAACCCTTAATCCCCACCTCCTTTGATGGAGAGCTTTGGTCACGCATCCTTTCATATGGGGTCAGGAAGTCACTCAGTGTCTCTGTTGGAAATACTTTGAAGAGGTGTTCTTCCTCCCTTTCATTGGAGGAGTCATTGATTTAACATGACTGTTATGTGTAAGTTCTGTGTAGCCATGTAAAACAATACTTCCCCTCTCTTCCTTTCCACACAAAAATGGCCAACCATTAGAGAACATGTTGTTGGATTTACAGTGGGCATGTTTGAAATGTATCTGTAATCTACTGTAGGAAATCACCACTGAATAATCACTACAGAGGAAGTAGTGTTCAAGTAGGTGCTTCACAAGGGGAATACTTTGACAAAATGTTGCAGGGAAATATGGAACTTTACAAAGGCCTTCGTTGAGCCAATAGTTGACAAATACAGTATTCAAAAGGTTCATATCTAAATCACACTGCTGGCTCAAGCAATGTGCATTAAGGCACTGAGATTAAATAATGCACGAGATAAGTCACACAGCATCCTCTCTCAAAGCAAGGTACAATGAATATAATGTAACATAATGCAGTTGGTGGACTACTGCAGTGTTGCGGTGCTGCAACCCTCCAGATGCCTTCTCTGTTTTCTGTTGATCTCTTGTCCAGTTGCAGCGCCCACCTTCACATGAATGATTTAGAGCAGGCACCGGAGAAGAACACTCTGGCTTGCACATTTTGTGCCCTGCATGGTCCTCTGATAGTACAGCTGCTCCATGGATGTTAACGAGACGTTCGGTGCAGGGGACTATGTCGCATTTCATTCCTACTAGTACATTTCATTCCTACTACTACATAATGTGTACCTACCATTGCAAAACCACTGCCTTGCGCACAATTAGCGCTTTACTCTAGAAGACAAAGCAGGCTACCGAAAAAAAAGGTTGACTTCTTGTGTTTGTGGGTTATTTTTGGGCAGCAGTGGTAGATCACTTCTGGGAAAGGTTCTGAATGTGTTTGAAACGTACAGTACAGTACTGCAGTTAGAAAGATGACCCGGTGGCTAGGGAATTTGGATAATGAAAACAAGGGAAGCGTTGTGTCTGAATTTAGAGTAGGGGACATAACCGGGAACTGACCCCTATCAAGGTGCACTTGACCCTGACAAACTGCAGAAAAGTCATGTTTATATTCTGTGATGATTTTCCCTGTAAATCTTAATTTTAGGATTCATAATTATTTGGTGATGAGAGTCCTAAAAGAGAGAAGTAATCGACATCAGCATCAGCAAAAAAACTTGCTTCTCACTGAGCGACAGATGCATTTCTCATATTTGGAGTCCGCTTTCAATATCAAGCAATACGTTGATGGCAGGGGTTAATTAGAAACACACACACACCATACACATGCACACAGACACACAAACACACACATTCTAAAAATGAAAAAGTGTCCACAGTCATCATATTCTGCCCATAAAGAGTGACAAAGCTCTTATTTTCACGGTACAATACTGTACATAGGGACTGAAGAACCCTGAGCAAGAGTCTGCTTGTTTTGGAGGCACTACCTCATCCCATTGAGTAACAGTCAGTTAGTGAACAAAGCTCCCTAACCAGGTTTTCTTGTCTACTCTTCCTGGGGTTAATCGAAAAGCAGGATAAGATGACTTCAAGATTTTAAATGCTGACCCTGTGGCCTTGCCATCATGATTATATCAGTGGTTGATAATGTGACGTTCTATTTTACATGACATGGCTAAGCCAGCTCGGGTTATAAGACCAACGTGACCCAGTTTAATATTTAATCGTGAATAATTAATTAAAAACAGTGTAATATAACGTTTATGGTAAATAACAAAAAAACTGATGTGAAACCCATAATTTACAGATGGTAAAGCCTAAAATTTGCATCACTTACATGAGTAGCATAGTGTTTGTGATTTTATACAATCGCCTGATAGGCCTATTGCACATATAGTATCATGGCCAAGTGCCAAGCGAGGGTTCCTTTGCACGTCATAGAGGGCTCAGTTACCGCTGTTGCCAAATGTAATGATATTTAACAGTGAAGATCAACACAATTGCGATTCATATCAAGAAAACTGTGGCTCTGCACGCCTGCATAGGGTTGCAGAGCTACGGGTAATATACCAATGTTTACCAGAATCTTCAGTAATATTGGTAATGAATAGAAAATGCATGGCAATCTATCGTCACGTTGGTCATTTATACTAATAACTTTTATCAAATGTATTCATATGGAGTATTCATGTTTTATATCTGTGTCCATATTGTCCACGAATTTCAAGAGATAATAGCCTAACTAATGAAAAACAATTGCATTATTTTAAATTGCTTCTGCAACTCATCCAACTATTGACTTTTTCGCTACTGCCACCAGTTGGACGCCAAAACATTGACAACAACTAGATATTGACATAATAAAATAAATACAAGTTTGTAAAAAAATATAAAGGATATTTAATGCTGAAGCCCTCATATTAAACAGCAATGGTATTTACTAAGTTGATGGTTTATATTTAGGATAATATTTTACAGCTTTGTCATTCAATTGTTTATTTAAAAATAATATTATTTCATTATTTTACATGTGATAAGACCAGAGAGAGGGCCCGAGATAATTACACCTGTAACAATCTGAAGTACCCAAAAAGGGCCACTAGATGTCCTGTGATGGATTAAATAAAATCTTTGAAAGATACCAAAATTCTGGTAGTTTACTGGTAAACGTCGAAGGTTCCAAGTAATATACCCTCACTTTGCAACGCTGTGCCTGCACGTTCATGTAAAAATATATGGGTATATTTGTCCAACATAAACATTACTCCAATTAACCATTAACTTGCCCCAAAGAAACACCAAGCTCCAGCTGTTGACACACATTTTGACACTTGAAGACAGGATAGTGGTTTTGATTAGATGGCTGCTTATTTTGTAGCCATTACAATAATATACAATGTCATACTAAAATGTAGCATTTGACTGTCATGTTTGTCATTCATTGTCATGTCTTGTCTCTGTGCTCCCCATGCTATTCGTTTCCCTCTGCTGGTCTTGTTTGGTTCTATCCTTCTCTCTCCCCCAATCCCTCTCTCACTCTAATTCATTGTATCACTATTCCAGTGTCAGTTTAGATACACTAAGTTCACTGCTCCCAGCTGTTCCTATTCCCCTAATCATCATTTAGTCTTTCCACACCTGTTCCCGATCCTTTCCCTACTGATTAGACTCCCATATTTATTCCTTTGTGATCCGTTCCTGTTCCGTCGGTTCCTTGTTTTGTATTCCATGCTGTAATTCTGTCTTCACCACGCGTCCTGGTGTCCCCAGTGCTTTTTTGGCCCTGATTGTGTATCACCCTGTCCTGTCGTGTTTTGTGCCTTCTTCAGAGACGCTGATCGTGTCCTTTCCCCCTTCTGAGACAGGTGTCTCAGTCTGAGACATATCAGTGTGGATGACGGATCACCACCTCAAGCTGAACCTGCAGTCTGTGAGCTGCTTCCTCCAGTTGTTTTCCCCATCTACTATCTAGAGGATTTCAGTTATTCGGTTTTGAGCATTAATAAACTCTGTTTCTGTTAAGTCGCGTTTGGGTCCTCCTTCACCTGCATAACATTGACAGAATATACAGTTCAAGTCAGAAGTTTACAAACACATAGGTCGGAGTCATTAAAACTAGTTTTTCAACCACTCCACAAACTTCTTGTTACCAAACTATAGTTTTGGCAAGTCAGTTAGGATATCTACTTTGTGCATGACACAAGTAATTTTTCCAACAATTGTTTACAGACAGATTATTTCACTTATAATTCATTGTATCACTATTCCAGTGGGTCAGAAGTTTAGATACACTAAGTTCACTGTGCCTTTAAACAGCTTGGAAAATTACAGAAAATGATGTCATGGCTTTAGAAGCTTCTGATAGGCTAATTGACATAACTTGAGTCAATCGGAGGTGTACCTGTGGATGTATTTCAAGGCCTACTTTCAAACTCAGTGCCATCATGGGAAAATCAAAAGAAATCAGCCAAGACCTCAGAAAAAAAGTTGGAGACCTCAAGTCGGGTTCATCTTTGGGAGAAATTTCCAAATGCCTGAAGGTACCACATTAATCTGTACAAACAATAGTACCCAAGTATAAACACCATGGGACCACACAGCCGTCATACCGTTCAGGAAGGAGACACTTTCTGTCTCCTAGAGTTGAACGTACTTTGGTGCAAAAAGTGCAAATCAATCCCAGAACAAATGACCTTGTGAAGATGCTGGAGGAAACAGGTACAAAAGTTTCTATATCCACAGTAAAACGAGTCCTGTATCGACATAACCTGAAAGGCCGCTCAGCAAGGAAGAAGCCACTGCTCCAAAACCGCCATAAAAAAGCCAGACTACGGTTTGCAACTGCACATGGGGACAAAGATTGTATTTTTGGAGAAATGTCCTCTGGTCTGATGATAGAACTGTTTGGCCATAATGACCATCATTATGTTTGGAGGAAAAAAGGGGAGGTTTGCAAGCCAAAGTACACCATCCCAACCGTGAAGCTTGGGGGTGGCAGCATCATGTTGTGGGGGTGCTTTGCTGCAGGAGGGACTGGTGCACTTCACAAAATAGATGGCATCATGAAGGAGGAAAATTATGTGGATATATTGAAGCAACATCTCAAGACATCAGTCAGGAAGTTAAAGCTTGATCGCAAATGGGTCTTCCAAATGGACAATGACCCCAAGCATACTTCCAAAATTGTGGCAAAATGACTTAGGGACAACAAAGTCAAGGTATTGGGGTGGTCATCACAAAGCCCTGACCTCAATCCGATATATTTTTTTTCGGCAGAACTGAAAAAGCGTGTGCGAGATAGGAAGCCTTTACAATCCTGTCTCAGTTACACCAGCTCTGTCAGGAGGAATGGGCCACAATTCCCCCAACTTATTGTGGGAAGCTTGCAGAAAGTCTCCCGAAATGTTTGATCCAAGTTAAACAATTTAAAGGCAATGCTACTAAATACTAATTGAGTATTTGTGATGAAAGAAAAAAAGCTGAAATAAATCATCCTCTCTATAATTCTGACATTTCACATTCTTAAAATAAAGTGGTGATCCTAACTGACCTAAGACAGACATTTTTTACTACGATTAAATGTCAGAAATTGTGAAAAACTGAGTTTAAATGTATTTGGCTAAGGCATATGTAAATATCTGACTTCAACTGTATGTGCAATGAAGGGGAATCTGAACTCGGTCACTGAGTTCATATGGAGCTGTCTATACATACAGTAGGCTAAGCTTTAAGTAAAACTTGCTCATGCACCGTGCGCTTTTTCCACGTTTTCCCCTGCAATATGGCTATAGCCTACTGTATAGGTAATGTTTATTATCACAGCCATGGTGGCCATCAATAAACTATGACTGAAGTCCTAGAATTTAGATTGTTACAGGCTAAGGCTATACAATGCTTACATAGTCTATGCATAACCACTGCAAACATTCTTTTTAATGAATAACAATATTGCTTGCCTTGTATGGACGACCTAAAGTGGAGTTCAACAATACTTGAGCCAAATCCCTGTTTTAACAATCCTATTTTAGTTCCAAAATTGCATATTGAAACATTTACATTCGACTGGGTTATAGTTTGTTAAGTAGGTCAGCAAGTGGAAGGCATTTTATTGTTCATAATCGATTATTTTGAGTATAGTTCTATTGTAGCCTAAATGATAGGCTACTGATGTTACATGGTCATATGTATGAATATGTATGTGCGAGCCCTATATGTAGAATATGTATATAGGCTATGTAGCCTATATTTGTTTTATACAGATCCTAAATTGTGTAAAAAAAATATACAATTTGAAAATAGATCAATTATATAACACCAAATTGTGTTATCTTATTTATGCTTTTGCGCATATGATTTACTGCCGTATCAAGCGGTTGATCTAGTGTTCTTGATAGAAAGGCGATACAACAAGTTAATTGAAATAAAATCTGTGGAAAAAATCCTAGGTTCAAGATGAGTCATAGAAACGGCATTGTTCCTCGGAGATTCAGTCGATGACCATCGCCGAAAGAAGAGGGAGTTCATATGGCTGTCCACTATCTGTCAATGTTGTAAGCTTGCCTGGTGCTGCCGACACGGCGCGCATAACAACCCATTTAGTTACCATCATTGCACTGCTTCTTGTCCCCTCCCCTCCAGACATAGACAACAACACACACCTTAATAATAGGGGCGCGCCTTCGACATAGCCGGCGACCAATAACCCGTCTGTCTGGACTGAGACCAAGGGGATGAGCGCTAGCCGAGGCCCAATCAGCGCTTTTGTGTTGCCTGCCGGTGCCGGGGACTGGTCGCGAGGAGCTACTGCAGCGCTTCAGGATCTGAAAGAGAACCCCGAGCTTGTGGAACCTGAGGGGAAAGTCGAGTCAGGTGAGTCCGAGGATATGGATAAGGCCTAACTGAGATGGAATATATTTTTTGAAATTGCGGCGGCAGGATTTGGATTCTTTCGGTTGGAGTAAACTCTCATTGGGTAGTAATAATCGCATCCAAGGTTATGGGGGGTGATATGGGGGTGATAGGAGTGTGTGTGTGTGTGTGTGTGGGGGGGGGGGGGGGGGGTGCTGCAAAGATAGACAATACAATAACATGGTTCATATATTGATGCAAGCTGATTTGCAAGCGACCAACAACCAACGGTTCAAAGTGACTAATCAAGTTCTGGGATCATTTGATACTACATGTCGCGCTTTGTCATAAAGGACTCATGTGAAAGAAACAAAAGTTTAGAGAGATATTAAAGATTCGTGCAATGGCAACAAATCCGTTTCATTGTTTAATTTCGCGTCTCTGGGGGTTAACTCCGATTGGCGGAGAAAGCCCTGCGTGTGCCCGGGTGGATACACAAGCAAAGCATGTGCACACGGTGAATCCTCTAAGTAACACAAATATTTCGCTTTAAAACACCTTGTATGAAGCATATCCGTGTGTAAGACCAACGTAGTTGTAGACACAAGACTAATGTGATAGCTTCACAGAGCTGTGTGGATGAGGTTACGGTGCACTGTAGTTGAGGCTGTACAATTTATATTTTTTTAAATCCGAAAATCTATCAGCCATATACGTAAGTGAGGACGTTCTTAACTTGTTCCATATGCACTCAAATGGCTGCCTGACGCATGACGTGTTGTAAGACTTGAAATGTAATTCTAACGCGAATGCATGCATTGATTGTCACTAAGGGGCAACCACTGATTAGCAGCGGTAGATGTCTAGATGACTTTAGGAAAGAAACGCAGATCAATCGCTAATATGGGCCGGCTTTTATTCTCGGTGCGGCAGACAAGTCAATCGTGAGACAGCGCCTAATTTATTTAGATAGGCAGACTGGGTAGAGCTGAGGCTACTCAACTGGGCCAAGCCTAACTGTCTGATCCTTATGCGGCTTTGGCAACATTTTGGGGAGTCCGTGTGTAGACTCTCTTGCCAGGCATCTGTTGGAATATATATACATTGGTTCCCACTGATAATAGTTTTCACCCATTTATCAGCCTATCGATGGGATTGCCAAAATACTTGGATTGAATTCAATTTAAATTATTTTACCCTTCCCTCGTTGAATTACTTTCTAAAATTTAATATGACAGCAGGAGCGCAGTGTCTATGTAGGCCTGGCTATTGCCTGCAGTTTACAGAACAATGTAAGGAAAAGTCTGCTGAATTGATGAAGACTAGTTGAAACACAGGAGAGACCATTCGTAAAAGTTCCAAATAAAGCCTATATCCATAGCCACAGGAATTAGGGGTGCTAAGCACCCCTGAATAATCAGAATTGAATAAAAAAAATAAAAAAAATAATCATGTACAAAACATATTTTTCACAAAAATAGTGCACTGGGCCTTTTACATTATATATATTATACAAGGTTGAAGCATCTCCAGCACAGGGTAAACATATTTTTCTCTGCTTTGGCAAAAAAGGTAGCTGTATAATTAAGAACAGTATCTTGCAGGATTCAGTAATTGTAATTTTAAGAGTTGTTGCCTTGTCCCTTTCTCTGTGATTGTCATTATAATGGGATCCAGAACAAACAAACTCTGTCCTCGAGTATTTACATCGAAAGGTGCAAAGTTATGGACAAAGACACAAAACAATCACATCAAATTAAAATTGGGAAACAACCACTTTTTGTGCAGTATTAATTTACCATCCTTACAAACCACTTAATGTACATTACTGTATTGTAAATAGGCTAGTCATCTAGGTTTGTACCTGTAGACTTTCCATCAACATAAAGAAAAACAATGCACAATATAATAATTGAGACACCAAGTGGTTTGAAACGAGATGTGATGATGTGGCTCAGTTGGCAGCATGGCACTTGCAACGCTAGGGTTGTGGGTTCGACTCCCACGGAGGACCAGTACGAAAATGTATGCACTCACTAGTGTATGTTGCTCTGGATAAGAGTGTCTACTAAAATGGAAAAGGAATGAATAGATCATTTCAGTTTTTACATAGAAATAAGTTGCATTTGCGAAGTATTTAAAGAAACTGGAAAACATATATCAAGCAAGTATTTTTATATTCCACAAGTATTATCAGATTAACTGATTTGTGCAGATAAGTATAAGACTCAAATTACAAATGCTGGTAAATACTAAAATACATTTAGTTTTTTTTTAAATCACAAAAGTAGTGCGCTGGGCCTTTACTAGTCCTGTGTTAGCAGACCGATATAGACATCTTCAGCGTGGGCAAAAAAATAAAAAATTGCACCACCCCCAAACTACTTCCCCTGGCTATGCCTATATCTGTTCTATTTTGGGATCTCAACTTCAGAATGACGCAGGGGTACTCGGGCGCAATGAACAAGTTCCTTTTGGAGTTAAAACGCTGAAGCCAAGAGGAAGTATTTTCTTTCAGATCATATATGGAAATAAGACATGCATAACCTACTGTAATCTATACCAATACAAGATATGCAGGAATTAAGGATAAACACGTCTAAACATGGATCCTTCATCATGGGTCTTGTTGTCTGAATATTGTATTTTTGCTCATTTAATGTTCCCAGTCTTCATAGTCCTACAATACTCTTTGAGAAGTATTTCAACCTGTGCTTTTCCACCAGACACTATATTCTACCAAGTAATCCAAATGTACAGTACTTTCTGAGCCCTGGAAAATCTAGTGCTCAGCTCTCTATTCTCTCTCTGTGTCTACCTACCTCTCTCTCTCTCTCTCTCTGTCTCTCTCTCTCTCTCTCTGTCTCTCTCTGTGTATGAATGAATGAAAGTCTGCAGTCTGTGAATGGGACTCCCTGGTGTTGAACACTGTCTAGCAGTATGAATGAATGGTTACGGCACTGCTTTGTCAATGATGGACCATCCATGGCCATGTTCTCTAATGTGTATCACTCTACCATCCATACGCTCCTTCCCATACAGTGCCTTGCGAAAGTATTCGGCCCCCTTGAACTTTGCGACCTTTTGCCACATTTCAGGCTTCAAACATAAGGATATAAAACTGTATTTTTTTGTGAAGAATTAACAACAAGTGGGACACAATCATGAAGTGGAATGACATTTATTGGATATTTCAAACTTTTTTAACAAATCAAAAACTGAAAAATTGGGCGTGCAAAATTATTCAGCCCCCTTAAGTTAATACTTTGTAGCGCCACCTTTTGCTGCGATTACAGCTGTAAGTCGCTTTGGGTATGTCACTATCAGTTTTGCACATCAAGAGACTGAATTTTTTTCCCATTCCTCCTTGCAAAACAGCTCGAGCTCAGTGAGGTTGGATGGAGAGCATTTGTGAACAGCAGTTTGCAGTTCTTTCCACAGATTCTCGATTGGATTCAGGTCTGGACTTTGACTTGGCCATTCTAACACCTGGATATGTTTATTTTTGAACCATTCCATTGTAGATTTTGCTTTATGTTTTGGATCATTTTCTTGTTGGAAGACAAATCTCCGTCCCAGTCTCAGGTCTTTTGCAGACTCCATCAGGTTTTCTTCCAGAATGGTCCTGTATTTGGCTCCATCCATCTTCCCATCAATTTTAACCATCTTCCCTGTCCCTGCTGAAGAAAAGCAGGCCCAAACCATGATGCTGCCACCACCATGTTTGACAGTGGGGATTGTGTGTTCAGGGTGATGAGCTGTGTTGCTTTTACGCCAAACATAACGTTTTGCATTGTTGCCAAAAAGTTCAATTTTGGTTCTTCTTCCACATGTTTGGTGTGTCTCCCAGGTGGCTTGTGGCAAACTTTAAACGACACTTTTTATGGATATCTTTAAGAAATGGCTTTCTTCTTGCCTCTCTTCCATAAAGGCCAGATTTGTGCAATATACAACTGATTGTTGTCCTATGGACAGAGTGTCCCACCTCAGCTGTAGATCTCTGCAGTTCATCCAGAGTGATCATGGGCCTCTTGGCTGCATCTCTGATCAGTCTTCTCCTTGTATGAGCTGAAAGTTTAGAGGGACAGCCAGATCTTGGTAGATTTGCAGTGGTCTGATACTCCTTCCATTTCAATATTATCGCTTGCACAGTGCTCCTTGGGATGTTTAAAGCTTGGGAAATCTTTTTTGTATCCAAATCCGGCTTTATACTTCTTCACAACAGTATCTCGGACCTGCCTGGTGTGTTCCTTGTTCTTCATGATGCTCTCTGCGCTTTTAACGGACCTCTGAGACTATCACAGTGCAGGTGCATTTATACGGAGACTTGATTACACACAGGTGGATTGTATTTATCATCATTAGTCATTTAGGTCAACATTGGATCATTCAGAGATCCTTACTGAACTTCTGGAGAGAGTTTGCTGCACTGAAAGTAAAGGGGCTGAATAATTTTGCACGCCCAATTTTTCAGTTTTGTGTGGTTAAACAAGTTTGAAATATCCAATAAATGTCGTTCCACTTCATGATTGTGTCCCACTTGTTGATTCTTCACAAAAAAATACAGTTTTATATCTTTATGTTTGAAGCCTGAAATGTGGCAAAAGGTCGCAAAGTTCAAGGGGGCCGAATACTTTCGCAAGGCACTGTATGTGTATGGAGAGACCTGTGGCCCTGATCATGCTCAACTACATGGGGTAGAAGAGGAATCCATTACAAATCTCTTTTTTGGGTGGCTTTAGCATATTCTTGAATTCTGTTCCTGATATAGAACATCAATAGTTCATCATCAAGGAGGTTTTACCCAGTTTAGGTAGTATGTGACATATAATGTTATTTATTTATTTGATTTCTTTGCGGTTCTTTAACACAATTGATGTGCTCCAGTACACTGGCGCTGCCCGTGAAGGGATTTGACACAGTGTGCACACTTTAATTTCCATGTTGCCTTATCGCTACTGACTGCCTGGTGTCGCAAAGCCCATGAGGCCTCTGTCCTCCTGCATTTCTGATGCGACATTGTGCCAAGATTCAACCCTGACAAGTTCCTATTGATACAGATTCAGTTCCGCAGAGAAAGGTATGCTATTGCCTTGATAAATGTTCCACTGGTCGGTTTCTGTAGATGTGTATCATCAATGCAATATTTCAGATTGATCACAGATTATGGCTACAGCCAGTCCCTTGGCTCAGTAGAACTTGCCGATTTGAATTTTTATCATCCGCTAAAACTATCAGATTCTGCATCATTCTAATTTTAAGGATAAGCAACCGCTTCCTCTCCTGGGAACAAATCTGTTCCAAATAAACATTGCTTATAAATGAGATTTTAGGCCTATATCGGACAAACTGGGCAGTTTTATTTTGGCCTTTATCATTTTTTGAGGGAAAGATCACAAAAGCACTCAATGTAGGTGGCCTTGGCTGTGCTTCAGGGTTGTTGACCTTGGTCAAAAGAAAAAAAGGTTTGAAAACGGACGGGCTGCCCTTTTAAACGCCCCCTTTGTCCCAGACACAACAAAGTGACAGCCTCTAAATAAACGACCAGGGCACCTGCGGTTGGATAACAATAAACCAGGTGCCCTCCACTGATGTGCTTAGGATGCAGTCACAACGACCTCTGATGAAAGGTTCATGTTGTGTTTGAGAAGATTCAATGTTGAATATCCTAATATTGATCTCATGACCTTCAGAGGGAGGGGATTTGTCTCTCATGGTGTGGGGGGAAAATACGGTGTTGATTGCACTCACCCATTGATTCAGACACTCCGTGCTTGTGTTTCAAGAGACCTGTGTGTGTGTGTGTGATGACCCTACCACCGTGTTGGCATGTCCAGATTGACTCAATGGCCCTGGGTTGGGCAGGGGACTGATGTGCTCTCTCTCACAGATAAAGCATGTGTGTCTTGACACCAGCTGTTCACATTCCCTGTTGGTTCTATACAAAAGCAGAGTCATGACAACACCATTACCTCAGACTTTCCTATGACAGAGTGTACAGGAAAGCTCTCTGAAAAATATCATGAGTGTACGACTTATTGGTCTGGAGAAGCTATGGCCCGGCAGCTTTCCCACTTACGTTTTTATCAGAGCTGATTATGACGGGGTAGGGTACATTTTAAGACCGTAGCCTTTAATGTTTTACTTAAAAGGAGGTCAAATTTGCAGTTGTGTCAGTCAGCTTTGGTACTACTATGTTGCTATGTTATTTCCAGCATTCAAAAGTAGGCCTATGTTTTTGAGCTCAGAAATATTTGCAGTGCAAAAGGATTGTCATTACCCAACACAGCCTGTGGTAACTTCTGAAAGCTTCTGTGTCCAACAACTCCTTCCTTGTGTTTTCAGTCATGGGAAGAGGGATCCTTAGCACCCTATTAAAATCGATGCTCATTTAGTGGTCCGTACTTATTTGAAATTAAGAGATAAACGCTCTCTGTTCGAGGGGAGAGAAATCTGTATAATTAGCTCTTAATCAGTAAAATTTTGTTTCTTTAAGAATCCGCCCAAGTGAAACTCCTTTGAGGGCGAGAAGCCTTGTCGGTAGCTGGCACGTGGCGCTAATTGATATGTGTGATGGTAATGAATGCATGTAAAGTGTAACTATAAACAAGGGATTTATCTTGCATAGCAACGTGTGTACAACGGGAGTGTGAAAAAATGTCTTCACAGGCTTCTAATTTGTTTCTGACATGCCCAGGAATAATGTTTTGCAAGCGATATCGCAGTTGATTCACATTGCGATTGTGCACATTCAAGCTTGTACGGAAAATTGAGTATTGAGAAGAACACTGTGATGCAGTGTTGGTTTTAGCCATTTTCTCCCTTTCTACGGGTCATGAAAGGTCAGCCCAGCTACTGATGTCCCGTTAACTACATGTGTAGTTTGTGTTATGTTTTAACCTAGTTAACCTGTGCTGTTCCTTGAAATAATTGTAATTCAAAAGCAGTACCGGTCCAAGCCAATGAGTAAGCCTTCAGTTTTAGTGAGAGCCAAGGCATTCCCAAAGAGGAGTGTTGAGGCATGCATTGGGGGATATCCTTGCTTGTAATGTGGGTTCCATTCAGTGGAAGTTCTGAATCAAAAATGGGTAGACTAAATGAAATTTCCAGCAGCTGCAGGCTTTACATGCTTACACATATCCATTGGTTTACCAAAATCTGTCATTCTGAATCCGGAGGTGAGAGGGGAAGGTAATTGGCTAGACTTTCCCACAGATATTACACTGGTATTTGGGGTGGCAGGTAGCCTAGTGGTTACAGCGTTGGGCCTAAAGGTTGCCGAAAGGTTGCTGGATCGAATCCCAGAGCTGACAAGGTAAAAATCTGTAGTACTGCCTCTGAACAAGGCAGTTAACCTACTTTTCCCCGGTAGGCCGTCATTGTAAATAAGAATTTGTTCTTAACGGACTTCCCTAGTTAAAGGTTTAAGTAAATAAATAAAGCATTTTTCATTTTTTTATTTTATTACATTGGCCCATTTGTTGTCAATCATAGAAGAACGTACCTTTTACCACTCACCTTGGAATGCCCCTTCTTTCAATGGGCAAAGCAACCTTAACCAGCAAACTGAGAAGAGTATCAATTTAATGAATTAGCAGCATGGGATATAATTGGTTTGTGAATGGGTCTCAAGAATGCTTGGTTTTGCGTGTTAAGTGTGTGTGTGTGTTTTTGGCGTCGCATCCTTGTTAACACCTGAATCGGGGTGGCTGTGTTCAGTGGGCTTCACGCAAGGCTTATTAAATCCTACGCAGAAACAAACAGCCCAGATGAATGGCTCCCTGCAACTCTTAATTAGCGGGCCGCCCCAACGTTTCGACTCGATAAGCTACAGCGGGAAGCGCAGCAAACGCAGTTGTGGAACACGTGGTCACCAAGAATCACCAGGTCCCGGCTGACTCATACCCTTTCACACTACCATGCCCACCCGAACCTTGCTGTGCTGGAATATATATTTTGTTTTCCAGTATAGTTCCAGCAAAGATGGTGGATGCGTAATCAAGCCAGCCCAGTACGACTTGGCTCAGATGAGTAGTGTGAACAGGATAGCCTTTAATTGGTTCGATCAGACGAAACTGAGACCTATTAAATGACTCCTTTCATAAGAACATTTTAGGTCCACGGGGGTCCTAATACCACCGTGTTCTGTTGTGTTGGACCTATGTGTCTGTGACCAAAAGGTTAAATCACATAGGGCACCATGATGGCTAATTGGCACCATGATGGCTAATTGGCACCCTTGTTCTGGATGAGTAGTTTGCCTCTGTTTGCTTTCACAACATCCCCATTTCTGGGTGTTCCTCGTTGGGTTAATTATGTTTTTTGTTAAGATGAGCTTAAAATGCAAATGAATGGACTGCAAAGGTAGACTGGGAGGTTGGCACGAAGGGGGTGAGTTTGTAAAAGGAACAATAATGAAAGGCTGATGGGCTGAGAGAGAAGTGGTTCTATGCTCGGTCCGTTGATCATTTGCATGACACTCGAGTGAAGATGAGTTGACAGTGGAAAGAAGATGTAGGGATAACAAGGCTACAAGAAAATGCAACTTTTACTTTGGGGTGTGTAAAGTACTGCTTAATAGACTTGTAACATCTCCATTTAGGTGAGAAGACCATTATGTACCAATATCCCCTCAGACTTGGTTTGATGAAGATAGGTGGTGATATGTATGCAGGTTTTGTATCAGGAACTGCTTGCTGTATTGGACT